>NW_028258189.1:916323-1221764 GCF_053883595.1 Heterocephalus glaber
CGGCCGAGCATGGGGTCCATGCTACTCCCCAGCAGGGTCCCTCCCCCGGGCCTCTACCTCTCTAGGAGTCCGAGCTCCCCTGCACCCAGGTCATGGTGACCTAGCTCCCCACAGCCTGCACTTCCCGGTGCCATCTTTCTGTCCCGACAGAGGGCTCTTGGACGTTCCCAGTCCCCTCGCCTTCCGCCTTGCACCCCCTCCCAGTCCCTCTTTCTGTCTTGTTGCTACCTCTTCCTGAGACAGCTATTGCCCCCAACTCCAAGGTAATGTTTTGGAACATTTTCTTTCAAACACTGCCGTCTTCCAGAGCTTATCTGGAAATGCCTGTAAACTCATAAGCGTTTCTTTTATTAGCAGCTTACAGGGAGGAATCCCTTAGGAAAAAGGGGAGAAAATCAGCAAAGGGCCAGAGATGTAGCCTGGTGGCAGAGCAGTTACCTAGCATATGTTCACACATGTGTGGCCCTGGGCTCCTTCCCTGATGCTGAGGAAAAAAATAAAAACAGAAAAGGGGAAATTCCTGATTTTTCAAGAAAGTGACCGCCTCGGTATCACACTGACCAGCCCAGAGCCGTGTCGTTCCCTTTGGGTGGTAGAGCATGATTCATTCATGCGGTGCACCTGGGAGTGCTCTGAGCCAGGCACTGTTACCTCGGGCTGAAGAAAAGTGGCACATGTATGTGTGCGTGCGTGCGTGCGTGTGTGCGTGTGTGTGTGAGATTTATAGCAGGGGACAGAGACTTTACCACCAAGCTTGCCTTGAACTGGGGTCTGTGGGCCCCGACACTTGAATTCCTGTGACAGAAACGTCCAACCAGGGCATTCATATTTGCTTCTGAATGTGGGTAGCCCCAACGTTGACTGCTTCAACTGGACATTTTTCAACTTCATGATGGTGCAGAAGTGATAGGAATCCAGGAGAAACCTTACTGCAAAGGCTGAATGGCTGTCCTGAATGGCCCAGGCCTGGGGGGGTGGAGGCCAGAGTTATGCAATTGCTTGAGGAAAGAATCAGCCCTGTACAGTGTGCTGTGGTCAGAGCATTTTGGGGGGTATTGTGTTCTTTATCTTGGCACCTCATCATGTCTTCAAAATGCCCACCTCTATTAGCTTTCTGTTGTTACTGTAACCAGGTATCTGAGGTAATCAGCTTATAGTGACGAAAGGTTTATTTGGGCTCACGGTTTCCGAGGTTTCAGGCTATGGTCCGTTGGCCCCAGTGCCTTTGGACTTGCTGTGAGCAGAGCATAATGGTGGTATCATGGGGTAGAACAGTGTGGTTTGCCTCTTGGTAGACAGGAAGCCGAGAGAGAAACGGGAAGGGGCTGGGGTCCCAATAGCCCTGGTCTTGTATCCCCTTCTGTCTGCTTGCTGGATGCCAGCAGCCCCCTGTGGCCATGCCCTGCCTGTTCCGTAAGCACATTTGAAACCCAGCGTGCTCTCGGAGCAGCTCAGTGGCAACACCTCCGTCCCCATGTCTGCCACTTGATCCTCACCCACCTTGGCTTTCTTCACCCTGCAGGTTTTTCCCACTCAGCCTTCACATTTGGGATCGAGAGCCACATCAGCCAGTCCAACATCAATGGGACCCTCGTGCCCCCAGCCGCGCTCATCTCCATCCTGCAGAAGGGGCTGCAGTACGTGGAGGCTGAGATCAGCATCAATGAGGTACGTGGAGGATCCCGGGCTGGGGCCAGGGGCCTGGCTGCCTGGCGGCAAAGCCCCCCACGCGCGAGCCCAGCACATGGGTGTGAATTTCCTCACACTGGATTTCTGTTCCCTTGGTGTTAAAACTTTCTGCAAGTGGAGAGAGATGATTGTGTCGTGTCCCAGGCCGCTCCAGGGTGGGCCTGTGCTTTCCTCACACGCACACAGAGCTGCGCCTGCGGGCTGCTGGCTGGCGAGGACTGTCCGTTGCCAATGCAGAAGTCATGCAGACCTTGGAGCCGGCACCGGCTCTGCACACAGACACTGATGTGCTCGCTCTCTGCTCTTGATCTTCGGAGCAGGTTGGGTAAAGAGGGACCCACCGTGCACTCAAGGACAGGATCCCTATGGTGTGAATCTGGCAGAGGGCGCGCTGGGGGCACACACACGGTGACCCTCATGAGAGGATGTCAAGGGATGAGTTGTTACTCGGCTGGTGGGGTGGCTGCGGGCGAGGGTGGGGCTATAACTAAAAGCCCCGCACGATTCACTTGCATGCCCTTCCATTTGTGGCAGTGGAGCCACTGAGGGCCGTGCCGATGTCATACCAAATTGGAGAATCGCTTGTCCAAGATCCGAGGCACTCCCCTCGCCTGGCTCTGCACGCAGGCTTCCTCCTGTGACCCAGTAGTCCCTTGGCATCTTCCCCTGAGTCCCTGTTCCTGGCTGCACGCTTCCCAGCCCCTTCCTCTGCCCATCTTTCTCCTCCCACGACCCAGGCACCCGGCTGTGGCCCAGACCTGGCAGCATACACCACTTTGTCTTTGGAACGCTAAAGTGATCCATCCTGTTTGATGTCTTAGAGATCCCTCCTTAGGGAATCCCCCTTAGGGATCGTCCTCCGTACACCCACATCTTGGCACACACCGGGCTTCTACCTGCCTGGCGCTCTTCTTCCATGGCAGTACCCAGCTCCTGTTTCCTTTTTATATTGGGTGCCTGCAGGTCTTCCACCAGCCTTGTCAGGCCCTGTCTTATCTCTTTATCCTGAGGACAAACAAGTGTCAGATCCCTCGCCAGCTCTCAGATCCTCAGACTCTGAGACTTGGTTTTCCTCCACCTGTGCATCTCTGTCTCTTTCATCTGCCTAGACGTGTTCATGGTGCTGACTTCCTCAATCCCAAGGCTGCTATGTCTAGAGGGAAAAGAAAGATGTCTCATTTCCTGTCATTAAGAGAGAGAGAGGAGAGACAGACAGACAATAGCCTTCCGAGTTTAAAGGAGGAGGTGTTTTTACTGCTGTGTCAGCGAATGCATTTTGGGACGCCGGGTAGTCCACTGGGAGGGGCCTTCACGAGGCGGGAAGGTGATAGGGAAGCACTCCATGGCCAGAATCCAGGGCACGGGCCGTGAGGAGGGGATGTTGGATTGCTTTGCGTTCTTTTTCTTTTCTCAAATGTTGTATTGTCATCTGGGATTATCCGGGGCAACGTTTTGTTTACTCTTCCTCTGAAACGTCTGCCCCTGGATTCTTCCTCGTTTCCGAGGTAGTTGGGGTTCAGAGCATATACAGACATGTTTGCACCGCCAGCAGACACACCCAGAGGCACGCTGAGTTCCACGTGGCTCCAGTATTGGGAGTGCTTCTGAAGGAAGGGGAAGGAGCGTTCTCCTGGATTTCTAAGCATGTGTGGAAATGCTTTCAGGTTAGGTGGGAAGCAGAAAAGCAAAGGATGCTCCAACAGCTAGGACTCAGAACCAAGCACGCAGGCCGGGATTTAGCTCAGTGGTGCCACCGCCTGCCTTGCAAGCGCAAGGTCTTGAGTTCGATCCCAGGTACAAAAAAAAAAGAACCAAGCAGTTGTGCTGTCAGTTGTGTAAGGGCCATAGTTAATCTAGACCTGGAATCCTGGGAGTCCTTTCAAAGTAGCATCAGTACTTATGAAATTAGATGTGCCAGGCATCTAGCTCCGAGTGGTGTAGTCACCTCTCGGCGTGGATTGGGTGATCCCAAAGCACCCCCCTCCCACATAAATGCGGACCCCCTCCGCCTGCGCAAGAACCATCCCTCCTGTGCCCTCCAGGCTGTCGCGCAGCATTCCTGGCCTCCACCCACTAGGTGGCAGGAGAGCGCAGGGGCTCCGGACACTGAGCAGGGCCCCCTGGAGGCCGACCCACCCATACTGGAGAATGGCTCCAGGGGGTGGCCATTTCCATCTGACGATGTGGCTGTGTTCAGAGGTCCGCAGCGCACGGATTCAGCCGGGTATTGCTCAGCGTCAGGTCCTGCGTTCTGCCGCTGTTCGCCCGCCCGGCCTTCACCCGCTCGCCTGAGCCTCCTGCTCCCGGAGCTCACGGCCTGCCTGCTTGCTCCCCCAGGATGGCACGGTGTTTGACGGCCGCCCCATAGAGTCCCTGTCCCTGATCGACGCCGTGATGCCCGATGTGGTGCAGACGCGGCAGCAGGCGTTCCGGGAGAAGCTCGCCCAGCAGCAAGCCAGCGCCGCGGCCTCGGCGGCGGCTGCAGCAGCACCGACCACGACCGCAGCCGCCACCGCCCCAGCAGCTGTTTCTCAGCAAAACCCACCGAAGAACGGAGAGGCCACTGTGAACGGGGAAGAGAATGGCGCGATGAGTAAGTGCGTGCTGTCTGCTGGCTCCTTTGGATCTCCTGTCTGGGGGACGAGGTGGCCTCGTGATAACTTCAGGCCACAGGCCCAGGTGAGGGGCAGCATCCTCTCTGGTCTTTTTAAAGCCCAGGAGATTAGTCCCTCTTGGGTAATTGCCCAAGAGTATTTGGCAAATAAGTCAGCCAGAGGGCCTAACCAGACACCGTGGCCCTGCTTTGGCACACTGCTTTATAGACACCAAGGGGCTCTGCTTCAGGCTCCACGTTCACAACATACCGGTACACACCTGTGTGTGTGTGTGTGCATGCAGTACATGCGCATCTGCATGAGGTCCATGCATGCATGTGTGGGTATGTGTATGTGTGCGTGGGGGGCGTGCCTGCATGTGGTGAGCATGTGTACATGTCTGTGCATGTGTGTGTGCGGGCGTGTCTGTGTTCTTCCTTCCTTGGAGATTACTTCCCTCCAAGCCCTCAGGCAGCCCCAGCAGCCGTAGAGGGTCAAGAAGACTGCCATTGGCACCCAATCCCAGCGGCCCGTTTCCACGGCCTCCGCACATGCAGAGGGCTGGCCGGCCGCCCCGATGAGGCTATAGCCTGCAGCTGAGCCCTGTGGCCAGCTGCCAGCCACAGGCCCAAGCAGGTAAACTCTGGAAGTCTGTCTCTCTGGCTCCAAAATCAGGCCAAATCCTACAAATTGTCCAATACAGTGGACCCTTGACCAATGAGCTCAATTCGTTGCGAGGGCTGGTTGGAACTCAAGTTACAATGAAGGCTCAGGCTCCTCTACACAGCCTTCAGAGTCTCTCCTGTACACAGGCAGAGCTCAGTGACCTTAGAGAGACCCAGAGCTCTTTAAGGGTTCAATTTGTATCTGAGACCACCTGGAAATACAGGTGGCCGGCATTTGGGTCATAACTCAAGACTTTGTTGGTAAGTTAACACTAAAATTCCAGTCATAACCCAACTTGTTCATCTGTCAGGCCAGTCATAACTGCAGGGTCCACTGTAGTTTCTACAAGTGACATAAAGGCCATGTGCCTAGCACAGAATAAAAAGACCAAGACTGCAGCGTCTTTAGTCACTATTCATTCGGTCTAAAATTCTGGAGCAGAAAAAGAAGAAAAGACCTGGCGTGTCCCACCACATCATTCACTGCCTGTCCGCTGATGTGGGGTATGACTCTCAAGCTTTGAAGAGCAAAGCAACCAGTTGCAGCTGTTCCTGCAGTCTCCCATCACAGCAAGTCACCAGTCATTGGTGAGCTCTGAGAAATCAGTGTCTGTGCGGAAGACTTTCCGCAAATGTTTGAACTCAGCGATTTCATTTCCAATCTGAAGAAATCGTAGCACGATGTCCATAGTGGCCCAGAGCTGGATAGAGCAGAGAAAAGCATGTGCCTTAAAGCATGCTGCAGCTCTGGGGAGGGAGCTTTTGTGTTTGAGGACCTGTAGGCCAGCTCACTTTTCATATGCGGAGGGGAAACTCCTGAGCCACTACCTCTTCCTGCGCAGCAGCTTCCTGCCCTGCATGGCAACTTCCTCTGTGTTCCTGTCCTGCTGTGAGACAGGCTGTCCCCTGTGCTGTGGTGGCATCTCCCCAAGCAGTGGCCAGACCTGAAGATAGCTTTCATTCTGCAAAAATCTATTTTCTCCTACCAGGTGAGAGAGAAGCAGCCCTTGTCAAGCCTGCTCTCTCAAGGGTGACTTAGTCAGCTTTGTGTTACTGTAATAAAACGCTTGGGGAACTGGCTTATAAAGAAAGTGTTTGCTTGGGCTCATAGTTCTGGAGACTCCGGACCGGTATCAGGTGGCCCTATGACTTTGGGCCTCTGGCCAGTGTGGCACATGGCACATGGCAGAGCAAAGCACTTATGTCCGAGCCAGAAAGTACAGTGGAGAGACCAGGGTCTCAAAGCCATCAAGACCACGGCCCCAAAGCCCCACCACCCAGTAGTGTCCCACTCGGCACCAAGCCTTTACCACCGGAGCCTAGGGGGACACTCAGCACCCTAGCCGTGGCTGTAGCATTCAGCATGGCTTGTCACACTGTCCCCGAGCCTGCTGGGATCCAGCACCGGGCTGGGGCAGGTGGGTTGGAGCACCTGCAGCTCCACATGGGGCCGGAAGCCTTGGAACCAAGATGGTCACTTTGTGGAGAAACAGCTCTGGAGCAGGGGAGCAGGATGGTGCTGGAGGGCAGGGCAGGGTCACATGCGGAAGGAATGGTGGTGTTTCCCGTGGGAGCTGCCTGTGTGGAGGAGCCGCCACGGCGAGGGTCACCCCATCACTGTCCACCCTGTCTCGGGAGCAGATGCTTGTCATCTCCCTGCCTGCCGGGGAGCCTCTGCCCCCTCAAGGCACTGATTGCTCTCAGGCATGGCAGAAATACCCTGGCCCTGGCCCCTCCTGTAGCGGTATCCGCCTGAGGACAGTGGGACCCTGGGGACACTCCATGCCATAGGAAGATGAGTGCTGGATTCTTTTTCTCTTAGCAACTCGTCATGAAACTTGCTTGAGCTTGGAACACCTGCCACCAACTCACACCGAATCAGAAAGTTCCTTAAATCCCAGCCAGAGCCTGGTGTGGTGGTGCCTGTGATCCCAGAGCTTGGGAGGCTGAAGCAGGATTGCTGCAGAGTTCAAGGACAGCCTGAACTATATGTATAGCGAGACCCTGTCTTAAAAAATAAAAGAACAGGGCTGGGATTTAGCTCAGTGGTTCCGCTGCCTGCCTCGCAAGTTCAATCCCTGGTACCCAAAACAATAACAGGCCGGAGCAAAGAAGCGCATGTCCCCTGCCCCTCTTCAGATCCCCACATCGGGGGATGGGTGCCTGTTCAAATGGAGCTGTTCCAAGGACCCCCCAGCCCCAAAGAACCGAGTCCCCCCCCCCTCAGGTGTGTGGCCCTTGCTCAGGCTCTCGCCCCGAGCCACAGCCCAAGACCCCTTGGTACCCTGCTCAGACCAGCCCACCCATCCGGCGGAGCCTTCCCAGGCTGCCTGTGTCCAGTGTGCAGTGTCCTCTGCACCTCCTTGAGCTCACTAGGGCCCCATACTGCAGGCTGGCCGGGGACACCAGGCCGCCTCCGGTCATCGTGCCCCATGAGATCCTCAGAAGAGGAGCAAGTGTGGCTTTTCTGGTCGCCACAGTGCCTCCAGGGAGGGCTGGAGTTCAAGGCAGTGGGCATCTCGCCCCTGAGGACTGCAGGCTTTTTCGTATTTTTTTGTGCACATTGGAGCAGGAGCAGTGTAGTCATCGACAACTGCCACCAAATGAACAGTGAGTCCTTTTCTGCCCAGGGTTTTTCACCAAAATCCTTTACAGAAAAGATGTGAAGAAGTGTGCTTGTAGGGCTGGGGATGTAGCTGGTGGTGCCACGCCTGCCTGGCAAGCGCAAGGTTCTGAGTTCGATTCCCAGTACTGGGGAAAAAAAAGAAGTGTGCTTGACTATACTGTAAACTTGACCAGCTAGAACTATTGCCACCCGTCTGATAATAGACTGTCCTGTCACTTCCTCTCTCACTCACATGAGGCAGGGGCTGGGAAAGGACAAATAGTTGCTGTTTGAAGCTGTGAGGCCCTAAATTCTGCCATCTTAGCTGCTCCTGCAACCAGGCAGGCGGCTTCCACCACGGGCATCTGTCCCCCAGCCTCGCAGGCAGGAGGCCAAGGTCCAGCTGTGGGCAGGGCCGGGTCCTGCCAAGGGACTCCTCTGTCCTTGCCTGAGGCACCACCTTCCTCCTGTGTCCCTCGTGACTCGTTTTACCTCAGTCTCTCCGTAAAGACCCCGTCTATAGACCCGTCCTGGGGCACCGCGGTCAGGACTCACCGCGTGGCTTGTTGGGTATGCCACCCAGCCGCAGGCAGAGTGAACGTGAGCGTGGCGGTGCCGCTCGCCTTTGCCTACAGGAATAGGCAGCGCTGAGCTGGACTCCCCGACGGGCGGCTGCCCAGTTCTAAGGATGAGTAACTGCTTTTCTCCCTCAGTCAGATGTGCAGGCTGCCTGCACGTGCGTTCTGTTGCTGCAGTGGAACGCCCGGGGCTGAGTGCTTTATAAAGAAAGCCTAGTTACTTAGCTCGCAGTTCTGGAGCCTGGAAGTGCAGGCGTTGGCGTGCCAGCTGCGCCGCACACGTGTGAGGGGAGAGGACCAGGTGGAACTGGGACCCCCAGCAGACTGGGAGTGACTGTCCTCTAGGTGCCACCTCTTCAGGGGCCATCACCTCTTAACATCCCCAAGGCAGGGCGCCCGGCTTCCAGCACGCGAGCCCTGGGGTCCAATCACACCCAGCCGCAGAGGAGTGAGGCATCGGGCAGCGCAGCGTTGCTCCAGGAGGCGGTGTCCGGGCGCTGCCCAGCCAGGGTGCTGCGGGCACCTCCCCTGTGTACCTGAGCGTGTGTCTTTGCCTCTCTATGACAGACCGCCACTCGAAGCCCATGGAGATCGACGGGGACGTTGAAATCGCACCCAGCAAAGCCACTGTCCTGCGGGGCCATGAGTCTGAAGTTTTCATCTGTGCCTGGAACCCGGTCAGCGACCTGCTGGCTTCCGGGTAAGGGCTTCAGGATGGGGCGCCCCGAGGTCCCAGGCATGAGCCTGGGTGAGCTCCCTGCCCTGGGGACGCCAGCCTCATCCCGAGCCACCCCGCTGGGTTTGGGGTGCGATGCAGAGCCAGTCACTCGGAGGGTGGCGAGCAGGGACAGTGGCAAGCTGGCTGCATGGACAGGACAGGCCACGTCGGTGGGGGAGGCCCACCTGGCCCGGGCAGCTGCACCAACGCCACTGTGTTTGCTCCCGCAGGTCAGGCGACTCTACCGCCAGGATCTGGAACCTCAACGAGAGCAGCAACGGGGGCCCCACACAGCTGGTGCTGAGGCACTGCATCCGCGAAGGGGGGCACGATGTCCCAAGCAACAAGGATGTCACCTCGCTGGACTGGAACGTAAGCCTTTTCCACCGGCGGAGACGAGATGCAGCTGAGCCGAGCTGAAAGGACACCCAGGCGGACGCCCCCAGGGCGGTGGGGCACGCCTGTAATCCCACCTGCTTGGGAGGCTGAGGCAGGGGGATCGCAAGTTTGAGCCCAGCCCGGGCGATTAGCAAAACCCTGCCTCAGAATAAAATGTTCAAAGGGCCAGGGCTGCAGCTGAGCGTTCCTTCCCCAACGCTGAATTATACATTTGCCCATGGTCCCTGTGTGTCAGCTACCACCCGCAAAGCTGGCCCAGGGTCCCCGATTCCAAGCACCTGTATAAGGTGGCCTTGCAGGCAGACTGCAGGCTGGGTGCTGGGAAGCCACCCCTTTCCATGAGGGATGCTGGGGCACCCTGCAGCGGGAAGACAGGCTCCCCAGGGTAGTTCCTCTGGGGAGATACTGAAGAAGTGTTCTGTGTCTCCTTCTGGTCCCCAGAGCGATGGGACACTCCTGGCCACAGGTTCCTATGATGGCTTTGCACGCATATGGACAGAAGATGGTAAGTCCTGCGTCCCCCCAAGTTGGGTCGGATGAGAGGTGCTTCCGCTCGTGACCAGCTGGTGACTCTGAAGTGTCAACGTGTTTGTTTTAACCTCCCAGGTAACTTGGCCAGCACCTTAGGCCAGCATAAAGGACCTATCTTTGCCTTGAAGTGGAACAAAAAGGGGAATTACATTTTGAGTGCTGGTGTAGACAAAGTGAGTATCGGCTTAAAATACACCGCTTTGATCTGTAGCTGCTTATTTATCATTAGTCTTGTGATGTCTTTGAATTCTTGGGCTTTCTGCTTCCCCTGAAGATATCAGAAGGGCTTGTTTAGGCTCTGTTTGCTTTTAAGGTCTTGCTCTTCCCTTTACAACACAGCATGTCATGGCGTTTTGTTGCTGTACAGACTTTGTGCGAGGCTTCCCCCTCTTTTTAAGTACATCTTTCAATGATGGAAAGAGGAAAATCTCCATGTCGCACACCTTAGTGTGGAAGGAGAAACTGGGCTGGGCACACTTGGCTGCCTTTCACCCCTGGCCATTTCAGTAACAAACATTTTTTCTCATTTCCCAGCTTCTGCTTTCCTCTCTGTTCTGCAGTTCCTTTGTAAACTGCTGCTTCCCCTATAGACCGCAGACTTCCCTGACACCCAGGTGCCAGGGTGGACTCCAGACGGCTCCTGGAGTCAAATCCCTTGCATTGTCCCCAGGCAGTGCTGCCAGGTAAACACAATGGCTTTACACCCAGGAGCATCTGGAGGGCAAGCAGGGCCAGAGGTAGGGAGACAGATCCGATGTGATGCGGCCAGTCGGCTCATCTGCTGGGCCTGTTTCCCCAGTTATCAGGTGACAGGCTGGCTGGAGTCCTGACCCTCATAGCCAGAACCCAGGAGGAATTGGTAGCCAAGGCTATTAGTCAGCCTTTCAGAGCTGTGACCAAAAAATGTGACCAGTGAAAAGGAGGGAAGGCTTAGTTTGGCTCATGGTTTCAGAGGTCTCAGTCCCTGGTTGGCTGGCTCCAAGGCAGAAACATCATGGCGGAAGAGCGTGGTGGAGGAAAGCTGCCATTTGTGGTTTAGAGGAAGCAGAGAGAAAGGGAAAGAGCCAGAGAGGAGAGGCCAGGGGTAAGACATCCCTTCCAACGTACACCCCTAGTGACCTGCTTCCTCCTACTAGGCTGCAACTCCTAACCTTTCCCTGTGACTCATGGTGCATTCATGGATGGATGAGGGTAGCATCCCACAGTCCTGTCACCTTCCAGACGCCCCACCTCTGAACACATGAGCCTTTGTGGGCATATTTTTTATCCAAACCATGAAACATGGCTGTGGAAAGAAAGTACCAAAAACTGAATACTGTACATTGCTTGGGTCTCCCACAGAGCTGAGCTGTACCTTCTATAAGGATTTCTGGATAATTTAAAAACCTTATTAGCTTTTGGTTCATTCAAGTTCTAAAACCTAGTATAATAGGCTTATCTGACCTCTACACACCATCACATTCTTGGACATGTCGTAGTTGTGTTTGGCAGACTGTGGCCCACACAGGCCTAATAATCTGGCCCGTTGCTTGTATTTTTAAATAAAGTTTTATTGGGACGCAGCCACACCCATTGCTGAGAATTCTCCAAGACTGCTTTCACATTATAATGGCCAAGTTAAGCAGCTGTGAGAGAGACAGTGCTTGCCAACTCCTCCACCAGTGTATAATGGTCTAGGTCAGTGGTGGTGAACCTTTTAGAGCTTTCAGTGATAACAAACAGCCTGCTGCAGCACATGTGCCATAGGTTCACCACCACTGGTCTGGATCAGTGAATCATTCCTCTGTCTCTCTCTCTCTCTCTCTCTCTCTCTCTCTCTCTCTCTCTCTCTCTCTCTCCCCCTCTCTCTCCCCCTCTGTGTGTGTGTGTGTGTGTGTGTGTGTGTGTGTGTGTGTGTGTCTCTCTCTCTCTCCTCAGTATGCAACTTGGCAACCTGACAGGTAATATGAAAACAGCTGAGTGGCTGTGGTTAGCACTCCCATCAGACTTCCCCAGGGTGCTCTAATTAGAGTGACACCCACATGGAACCCTTGGTTGCATATGCAGTCAGCCTTCAGGAATTGCTGGCTGAATTATTAAAGGAATCCAGGGAAATGGTAGCTGGCATTTACCAGTACTTTACTGCTGCGCATGTTAGTCCATCCGTGCTCCCAGGACAGGAACCAGGCACCAGGAAGCTCCGCCCCATTGGTAAAGGAGGAACTGGAGCTCAGAGTGGTCTGGTGTAGAGTAGCGGGGGACCTGGGTCACCAGTGACTACTGCCCGTGGCTTTCCTGAATTCTGAGCAGTTCTGTGCTCCCTGGCCTCCTTCCTGCCTTACGCTTGTAGCTTTCTTCCTGGTGACCAACTCTTGACTCTCCCGGGTCACTGAAAATGCATCCTCGGAATCCCGTGAGTCTCCGGGCCTATGCTGTCTGCCATGGTGACTCGGTCAAGCATGGCAGTGATGATCACAGTCACGCTTTTGACAGGATATACCCTTCCGGGAGAAAGCACAGCCTGTAGGATGCTGGTGTTGACCTTCCGTGTGTGCTTGACACAGGGCGGCTGAATGATGCTTCAAAAGTTCTTTTAGAACTTTTGTGTCATTAACGTTTTCTTTTGTCCAGGGCGTATTAAACATAAGTATCAATGGATAGTCTAATTATTGATATCATGTATGGAGTCATGCCAGAGAATTAGAAGCTTACATATTCTCTGCACTGCCAGATTTGCCTGTGCATGGCTAGATTAACAAGGGTTAGGGCACAGCTAAGAAACACAAATGACTTAGTCACTTAGTCATTGTGACTTAGTCTGGAACTGACCCCAAACCTAGAACAGCCAAGTCTTCACTTGCTGCTCTGAGTGTTTCTTCCAAAAACATCTACAGGCAACACAAAATTAGCTACATCTTCTTACAGCACAGTCTTACATTGTCCTTGGCAAAGAGGTGTAAAGAAAGAGGTTTCAGATAGAGCCAACAATCCCAGTTGAGGAAGGCTTCATTCCGGGAGAATTCCTCTGTGAATGCCTCGCTAGCATTCTTAAGGTCCTGAGGGTCCACTCTGACTTTGGTTTCGAAGGTGAACGTCTCCTCTTCCCCTAGCTTGGTGCCTGACCCACAGCAATTCAGCACTCCACTCCTGCATTCACAACATTTGAAACTGAGATTTGGGAGTTTTTCCCATCTGGGGATATTTGCAGACTTTACCAGCTGAGCATGTCTAATCTGAAAATACGAAATCAGAAATGCTCCAGGCCGGGGGAACGGGGCTCAGGGCTAGAGCACTCATCTAGCCTGCATGATGCCCTGGCTTCCATCCTAAATTCCAGCAAAGAAAACAAAACAAAGCTGCAGGGTCCAAAACTCTTTCTGGCATCATGGCAATTCTCTACTTCTTTTTTTGGTACCAGGGATCAAACTCAGGACCTTGCACTTTCGAGGCAGGTGCCGGAAATCATGGCAATTCTCGAAAAAGTTCTGGGTTCGGGTTTTTGAATTAGGGGTAGTCAGTGTTTACCCCCAATTCATGGAGTGACGGAGGGATTTTCAGAAATGCCCATTTCTGCAGCTCTTTCTTTGCAAAAATGCCAAAAAGACAGGCTTTGTTAGCGGTTTTCTCGTGGTTTCTAAAGAAACTCCCCATCCATTTCGGTGGGGCCGAGGGGGACCCCCCCCAGTTTTGGTAGCTTTGCCAGGTGTCTCCTGAGCCTGCTCAGCACGGGTGGCTGGCGTTCAGGGTGGCCTCCGTCAAGGGTAAAATAGACGCAGCACTCGCGACACCTAGGGTGGACAGCAAGGAATGTCAGGCGCCTCGTTCATATTTTTATGCCGATTACATGTTGAAACAACAGTATTTTGGCTGTATTGGCGTAAAATAAGTTCTCCAAGTTAACTTCACTAATGTCTTTCTTCCTCGTGTTTAATGGAAAATGCCCCAGGGCTCACAGGCCTGATTTGGAAGGAAGTCGGGCTGATTATCTTTTCTCACAGGACGCGTTTTTCTGGAGGAGTCTCTGTGAGAGCAGCTACTAACTTTTCCCTTTGTTTGCGGAACAGACGACGATAATTTGGGACGCCCACACCGGAGAAGCCAAGCAGCAGTTTCCTTTCCATTCCGGTGAGCTTGCTTTTGTCTGGAGGGGCACGGGCTGACCCCGGAAGTGGTTATTCAGCCGGGCCAGTGTTGCGGAGAAAGGGGGATAAGGTCAAGAGCCCCGAGGCTCTCACGAACCGCGTCACTGGGATTGGAAGTGCGGGGACAGCCTGGAATACTCCAGAACCCAAGGCCCGCCCGCACCGAGTCTTCCCCCGTCAGGGGCGGGCACTGAGGGGGTCCCCGCCAAGCCAGGAGGTCTCTGACGGGGTCAAAGACCGGGGAGAGAAAGGCAGTCTGGGACTGCAGGCCAGAGAGAGCTGGGCCCTCTTCCCACTTGTGTTCACTTGCCTTTCCGGGATGCACATAAGCCAGGCCCAGTAGTGTCCACCTGTAATCCCAGCTACTGGGGAAGCTGAGGCAGGGGGATCACAAATTCAAAGGCAGTCTGGGCAATTTAGGGAGACTCTGTCTCGAAATAAAAAAATAAAAAGGGCTGGGGGTGTAACTCAGGGTTAGAGAACCTGCCCTAGCATGCACGAGGCCCTGGGTTCGGTCCCCAGTACCACTGGAAGAAAGAGAAAAAGAAAAAAGAAGCTCATGTAAGATGACGTTTTGCAGTGAAGGGCTGATGAGAATATTGTGGCTGGTGGCTTGCAGAAACCCGGCTGTCGTGTTTCCTGAGAGCCCCTGCCTCCGGATTCACCACCTCGGTGTTTGTGGCTGCTGGATGACTGAGCTACACCCCTGCCCCCTTTTTATTTTAGCTTGAGATAGGATCTTGCTGACTTGTCCAGAGTGGCCTTGGATTTCTGCTCCTCCTGCCTCAGCCTCCTGAGTAGCTAAGATAGCTGGTGTGCGCTATGCCTGCCTCTTTCCTCTCCCTCCTCCCCCTTCCCCTCCCCCTCTTCCTCCCCTTTCCTTCCCCTCCCACCCATCTCGCCTTTACTCCTCATCCCTGCCTGCAGAGACAGATCCAAAGTCCACTTCTCACTGGCTCCCTGGCTCTCTCCCTGGCTCGCCTTGGTGCAGTGGGATGGTGATAAATGTCCAGAAAAGGAACCAGAAGGTCAAGAATGAGAACCACGAGCAGGACGGGATGCAGGGATCAGAGAGCTTTCCCCAGCTGCTATCCTGCTACATCTGGTCTTCCTGCCATGATAAAGAACCACACTCTGAGACAGGAAGTGGGCAAGTGTCCACACTCTGAGACAGGAAGTAGGCAAGTGTCCACACTGCGAGACAGGAAGTGGGCAAGTGTCCACACTCCGAGACAGGTAGTGTGCAAGTGTCCACCCTCCGAGACAGGAAGTGGGCAGGTGTCCACACTGCGAGACAGGAAGTGGGCAGGTGTCCACACTCCGAGACAGGAAGTGGGCAAGAGACCACACTCTAAGAGACAGGAAGTGGGCAAGTGTCCACACTGCGAGACAGGAAGTGGGCAAGAGTCCAGAGAGGGCTGGGGTTCAAGAGGTGGCATGAGGAGGTGGCTGGTGACAGGAACAAGGCACCCCCAGGAGCGAGGGAGGAGGAGGACGCTCTTCCCAGTCCTGAACTGTGCATCTGCTGCAGTGTCCCGGGGGATTCTTGGGAGACCAGTTGCCCACCAGGCGGGGGGATGCATTAGTGTGTGGCAGATTTGTTTAATTAAAATAACTTTTTTTTTTTTTTGGTCCCCTGGATGGAACTCAGGATCTTGCACTTTCAAAGCAAGCATGGTACCACTGAGCTAAACCCCTGGCCCAAACTGAAGTATCTTGAACATAGACTATGCCGTCTTCTCCTTCTCCCTTTGGCCCTGCCCTATCTAAAAATAAACCCAGTCCCCCAAGGGGCACGGGCGGGCAGCCCCCTGCTTGTCACCCCTCTTTCTCACCCGTACAGTGGAGCCAGACCTGCAACACACCCTGGGGCTCAGGAAACGTCCCACGGTCTCCTTCCAGAGGCAGGTAGTTGTCCCTACAAACTGGAAGGAGAGTCTTTCAGGTCTTTGAAGGAAAGAACCCACCTTCCCACTAGATGAGGCTTGCTTTAGTTGACTGTGGTTTAGTTTTTCTAACTCACCCGAGCTGTGCGCAGTCAGAGTGTGAACGTCTTCCCTCTGCCCTGCCCGCAGCCCCGGCTCTCGATGTGGACTGGCAGAACAACATGACCTTCGCCTCCTGTAGCACGGACATGTGTATTCACGTGTGCAGACTCGGCTGCGACCGCCCAGTCAAAACCTTCCAAGGACACATGGTAAGCGGGTGTCCTGACGACTGGACACAAGTTCATGTGTGTGTGATGTGCGGGCTGATTCTTTTATACCTAGAATTCAAAGATGTGGTGACCGCAGACCTGTTATTCTTCAGCCCTTAGCTCCTGGGACTGTTGCAGCTGCCCCAGAGGGTTGCGACAGCCCAGCTGTGGGTAGCAATTGAGAAAAGCAGACCCTGGCATGACCCAGGTGGTGGGTTTTGTAGCAGACTTTAAAGCAGCTATGAGAATGTGTGAGGACATGAAAGAAAAGGTGCTCATAATAAATGAACAGATGGAACATGTCCACAGAGAATGGAAATCTGCATTGTGACAAACCAGAGGGAGAGTTGAGAACTGAGGTGGACAGGTTCTGTAATGAAAATCTTACTGGAGGAGTTTACAGCAGGTTGGAGATTGCAGACGTAAAGTTAGTGCACCTAAAGAAACATGGCAGAGATTGGGCAATTCAGAGAACATGAGCAACTGCAAAAATGAATAGTGGTTTCACACCCCATGTGACAGTATCATGTACTCTACGCTTGTGGAACAGGGAAAGAAAAGGGATAATGGAACAGAAAATATATTTGATGCAGTCACAGCCACGTTTTCCTACTTGGCATCAACATTCAATCCAAGATACTCAGCAAACCCCCAAGCAGAACAAATATAAAGAGAATCAGGGCCGGGGATTTAGCTCAGTGGTTCCGCCACCTGGCCCAAAAATGCAAGGACCTGAGTTCAATTCCAGGTACCCAAAAAATCAATATAAATCAATAATAAATAAAGAGAATCACACTTGTATCCCCAGGTGTAGTATGGTCACCAGACAACAGAATTCAAGGTAAAAATCATGAACACACCATCGGGGAGCAGCAGTGTGACCGGCACTTGACATGGCAGCTTCCTTACAGGATGGCAGGTCCCTCCTCAGTAGCACAACCCCCGAGAGCACCTCACATCTTCCCAGCCCTGTCCGAAATGCCCCCGCCTTCAGCAGCCTCGGTCCCACCCCAAACCCTCCCCATATTCCCAGCTGCCGTGCAAACCCGCCCACTCCCGCTTCCTGTTGGGGCGCCTCATCCTTGGCCTTGAGGTGGCTGCCAGTGTGGGAGGGCTGTGCCCATAGGCCGAGGAAAAAAGAGCTGCCACCGCGCCAGTGTGGCAACTGACAGATTCCCCTGCCTGCGGCGCGCCTGGCTCCGTGGTCCCAGCCTCCTGGAGCAGGGCCTTTTCGAGCGCCTCTTCCCTTTCCCCAGCCAGCCGTGCCACGCGGAACACAGATGTGGCCTTGTCACTTCTCCACTTCACATCCTTCAAACCTCGGTGTCCCTAGAAAGGAACCTGACCATCTGGTTTGTCACCCACCCCGGAGCACCTGGGAGCGTGCACTTCTTCAGAAAATGAATTGTGCGGGTGAAATGATTTCTTAGGCCAAGACAGCAGGCGTAATGTTTACTTCCCCGTCCACCAAAAGACAAACGTGCGGCTGGGGATTTAGCTCAGTGGCACTGCGGCTGCCTCACAAGTGCAAGGTCCTGAGTTCGAGCCCCATCAGAAAAGAAAAAGACAAATTGCAGTGATGAACTTAGAGGGGTAACTGTTATGTTAAAGTGCATAGAAAGATCATGGTCAAAGTCTGGCGCTCACGATGACTGGCTTTATTGCTTCTATTTGCTGTGTTTGTCATACGTGAATTCTTCATTCAGCTTCCTCCCTCGTAGAGTCTTTTTTCCTCAAAGAAATACAGATGAGCATGGCTGATTATGTGTGGTAGATGCTGTGCTTTTGTGTAAATGAAAAGACAGAGTGAGAAGAAAAAATACGGGTTTGTATGTTGGGTTCTTTGAAATCCAGGGTAAATCCTGGAAGCTCTTTGCAGCGCTGATGGAGCGCGACCGCCCCCTGGTGGACAGTGGCCGCCATGGCAACTCAGTCTTCAGTTGTCTTCTATTTGCAACTCTGCTCTCTTGCAGAATGAGGTCAATGCCATCAAGTGGGATCCTTCTGGAATGTTGCTAGCATCCTGCTCTGATGACATGACATTAAAGGTAAGCCCCTTCCTGGGCACCCAGCAGCTGACTGGCCTACTGACACCCATGGGCTCGTGGGTGTCTCGCGGGGGACAAGAATAATAAGAATAATAAGTGTTGCTTATTTATCCCCAATGTTTCCTCTAGATCTGGAGTATGAAGCAGGACACGTGTGTGCACGATCTTCAAGCGCACAGCAAAGAGATATACACCATCAAGTGGAGCCCCATGGGGCCTGCCACCAGCATCCCCAACGCCAGCATCATGTTAGCGAGGTAGAGAGAAGTCAGCCAGGGCCCCTGGCTCTGTTCCTCAGCTCAGTGGCCTGCCATTGGCTGAGCACTTGGCCAGGAAAACTCATACGCCAAGAGCAGAAGAGCCCGCTGGAAGGTGCTGGCAGTGGGTTAGAGCCCAGCCAGACTACACAGCGTGTAGTGGGAGGGGCCAGCCAGCTATAAACAGGGTCCTCGCTGGACATGCACGTGGTTCCAGCAGCCACCCAGGATAAGAAGACGCAGGGGGCTCAGTCCCTGGGTTACATGGCCTTGAATCTGCATAGAACCTGTGCACTTGATGACTGCTATGCCTAAACAGTGGCAATGCTGTGTAAATAGTTGTTAGACTGTGTTGTTTTGGGACTGACAAAATGTCTGTGTGTGTTCAGTACAGATGTGGTTCTTTTTTTTTTTGGTACCAGGGATCAAACTCAGAACCTTAAGCTTGCCAGGGAGGCACTATGCTGCTGAGCTAAATCCCCAGCCCAAATTCACACATTCTTTTTTTTTTTTCCCTCAGTATCAGGGATTGAACTCAGGACCTTGCACTTGCCAGGCAGGCGCGGTGCCACTGAGCTACATCCCCAGCCCTGTGGTTCTTTTTTTATGCTGGTGTTTTTGTTGGCTTGCTTGCCTTCCTGTTTGCTTGTTCTGTGGGACTAGGATGAAACCCAGGACTTCGAGGGTACCAGGAAAGCACTCCTCCGCTGAGCTGTACACCAGCCCTCTTGGGTGTTTTTGATCTGCAGCTGGCTGAATCTGCGGGTGTGGAATAGGCTGAAAGGAAGGGATGGCAGGATCGATGGGAGGCAAGGATCGTGTTAACTGTGAGACCAGCGGGACGGGTGCATTCTGTCTCCAGGCTTCAGACACTTTGCTTTTTGTTAAGTAGCATTGGGCTTGAGCCCAGACTAAGCAAGTGCTCAACTAGTGAGCCCTGGCCCCAGCCTGGCTCTGGGACTTTAATAAGATTCTGAGACCCGAAGCCAGGAAACAGGATAGTCTGGAAACCATGCTGTGGATCGCTGGGGTTTGGCTCCATGGAATGTGGATGTTTGTTAAGAAGATCTAAGAGGGATATTCAGTTAACAGGCAGTCGGGGTTTATTCTGGGTAGTCCCACAGAAGGGGAAGAGGTGGCAGGTAGGCAGCGGGGTGCATGGCAGCAAGGACTCCTGTGGAAGCGTCCATCCCAAGGCCGAATCTGAGAGACAGTGGGAAAGAATTCAGGCATCAGCTGTGTGGCTGAATCAGGATAACCCAAAGGCCATCACTCTCCTATTCCAAGCCCTTGTCCTAAAATCCACTTACAACTCTTTTATTACCTTTGCTGCCTTGTGTGCTCCATGTTGTTTCTGCTTGGCCATGACTGTTTTTCATTCCTGCCTTGGAATCAGCTGATTATGGACTGAAACTTCTATAAACTAGTATGGATAATATAATAAAATGAAAACGGAGAACCTGGAAGGAAGCTCCCCTGCCGCCATCCCAAGCTCCTAGGGCAGAGAAGCTGAGCCGGTCCCAGCACCCACACCCAGAAGGAAGCTCCCACACTACCATCCCAAGCTCCTAGGGCAGAGAAAGTGAGTCGCGTGCATGCCAGAAGCAACCCCACACCCCCAGGGAAATGAGAAGACATGTAAACAAGTCTCAAAAACAGACTTCTGGATCACCTACAGCAACCCCAAAGGGAAAGCAGATGGAACAAGCTGATACTCAACCACCTGGACTCTCTGAACTGGCAACAAAAGAGGATCTGGGAAAAATGAAATCAGAAATAATTACTCAGAAAATAGCAAAGATTTTGCTCATGGTGCAAGACATGATTAATAAGTCCAGAGAGGACACAGATAAAAAAAATAGAGGAACTGAGGAACATGATAGAATCCCAACACAGGAAACAAATGGAATCCATAAAACAGATGCAAACAGATTTCCAGGAGATTAAAAACTCCATCGAAAGTCTGCAGAGCAGAATGAACCAATGTGAGGATAGAATTTCAAATATAAAAGATTGCAGTTAGTGACCAGGAAAATAAAAATCGCTTTAAAATTGTAAAGGAACATGACAAATCAATCAGCAGCTGCTATACGATGCAAAGAAGAACATAAGACTGATGGGAGTCAATGAAGAAACAGGAGAGAGTACAGATGACATAAAAAAACTCTTCACAGAAGTGATGGCAGAAAACTTCCCAAGGAGGGGAAAAGAACTTGACATACAGATAAGTGAGGCATATAGGACTCCAAATAGCCTTGATCAAAAAAAATCCACACATAGGCATATAATAGTTAGGATCCCAGAAATGCAACAGAAGAACAAAATTCTACAAGCAGTGAGAGAAAAGAAACAAACCACATACGAACGAAGAAAGCCCATCAGAATCACAGCAGACTTCTCAACACAAACCATCAAGGCAAGAAGAGCTCGGAGTGATGTATTTCAAGCCCTATAGGAAAACAGCCTCCAACCCAGATTGATGTACCCTGCAAAGGTATCTTTCAAAATTGATGGAGAAATAAGATACTTTCATGACAAAGAGCACCTCAGGAACTTCATGAATACCAAACTGGCACTCCAAAAAATTTTAGACAATACCCTAAGAAAAGACAATGAGGATCACAACCCCAGGAAACCCAGCAAAATGAATCCATTGGGTGTGACAAATTAAATGCAAGGGGGAGAATCCAACAAAAAGAAAAAGTCATGACAAGGCTTTTAAAACTTTTAACTTCATCTCCCTAATGAGTGTATGATACAATCTGGTTATTGTATTGATTAGTATTTTTCTGATTCTAGAGTTGCACACATTTCCTTGTGCTGTACTGGCTGTTTATCATCTTCTTATGTCTACTTTTTAATTGGGTTGTCTATTAATGAGCTCTAAGAATTCTTTATATATTCTGGCCATAGGTTATATGCATTGTAAATATGGTCTGTTTAAGGACTACTTTTCATTTTAATGATGTCATTTAAAGTTCTAAATTTTGATGGAATCTCATTTATTAGTTTTTCTTTTATACATCATGTCTTTTGTATCCTAGGTAGTTCTTGCCTACGCTGAATTCATAAATATTTTCCCTTATAATTTCTTCTTAAAGTTTTATACTTTTAGGCTTTCTTATTTAGGTTAATAGATCCCTTCAAGTTATTTTCATGTATGGAAATAAAGGGTTGCGGTCAATTTTTTATATACGGATACCAAGTGTTCTAGTGCCGTTTGCTGAAAACACTTTCTCTTCCTCAGCTCTTGAATTGAGTTTATATTCTATAAAATGCTAATGTTAAATAATCTTTCAAAACTCAGTGGACCATATATGTGTGGTTCTATTGCTAGATTCTCTGTTTTATTCAAATGATCTATATGTCTTTCCTTACACCAACAGTGCCTTGATTACTGTAGCTTTAGAAGAAGTCTTAAAATTAGGTACTAAATGTCTTCCAACACTTTTTTTTTTTAACTTTTCTAGGTCCTTTGTACTCCTACATAACTTTTAAATTTCAATATCCAGGGCCAGGGATTTGCTCACTGGTTTTGCCACCTGCTGCGCAAGCGCAAGGACCCGAGTTCAATCCCCAGCACCAAAAAAAAAAAAAAAAAATTTCAATATCCAGTTCTTCATTTATAGCAAGTCTACATAGAGCTGAATTTTTATATATACCTTGTGTTTTCTAATCCTGCTAAATTCAAATACAAGCTCTTGGGCCTCCTAGAGATTCCTTAGTATTTTCTCTGTAGATCATCATTTCATCTACATATAAAGATTTTGCTTCTACCTTGCCAATCCTATCCTAATTGTGTCATTTTATTGCCAGACTCTTTTGGTTGGGCCTAGGTTTCAAAGTTTAATGGACAGATAAGGAGTAAGCATAACTGTCCTTGTTCCCCAACCTTAAGGAGAAAGCATTGTGTCTTCTCCTTATTCATATAAGGCGTTCTCGCTGGAAGTATGGAGTACATGTCTTTAATCTGTTGAGAAGGTTCTGTTCTACTTCTAGTCTCCTGATAGCTTTTATCATGAACAGCTGTAGAACTTAGTCCAATACATTTTCTCCAACTAGTGACAGGATCATATGGCTTTTTCCTTTCCTCTGTTAAAATGATGACTTTTGGGGTGTGGATCTTCCAATACTGAACCAACCCTGCCATCCCTATAACAAAACCACTTTCTACATATGCCAGATCTGACTTCTAATAGTTTGTTTTATTAAACATATTTCTATCTATGTTCATACTTTTTTCTTCTATTATCTTTATCCAGTTTTAGTATTAGCACAATGTTGAGTTCCTAAAATGAGGGGAAAAGTGTTCCTTCTTTTTTCTGCTTTAATTGTTTGATATAATTTATCAGTTAAAATGTATATGAGCCTGCTGTTGTCATATAGATAGGTTTTCAAGCTAGGAATATACTTTCTTTAATAGGTGCTATTCAAAGTTTATATTTCCTCCAGAGCTAGTTTCATTAATTTGTCTTCCAAGGTACTTCTTAGAAGTTGTCAAATTTATTTCAAAACATTTTTGAAATATGCTTTCTGTATCCTTTTAAATTCTGTAAAATCTGTGGTAATATCTCCTAGATCTCGATATTATAATTTTAAAAATGTATAACTGATATTGTGTAACAGGAAGAAAAGGTCTAAAGGAGCAGGGGAAGTGGGAGGGGTAGGGGAAGGGAAAAAAGGGAAAAGAAAAAATATGAGATAAGGAAAGAAACAGAAACAAAGTCTTTGCAAATAGGGAAGGGTGGAGGGGGTGAAGGGAGGGCAAGGGAAGGGGAAAAAAAAAGAAGCAAGATACTCATGTAAAGGCACAAGATCCCAATGATGAATGTAACCATTTTATACCGAAAATGTACCAATAAACTTAATGAGGAAAAAAAATGAAAACAAAAACAAAATAAAATCCTCTTACATTGCAATGATACAGTATTACACACTCTAATCATTTTTTGAAGTCTAGGAAGGTGCTTTTGTGACACACAGCACCCATTAGGAGTATAAACTCTCCTTTTGTCACCAAGTACAAAAGGGACCCTCAGTACCTTGGGGCTCTCTGTTGAGTGGAAGAAAACCACATAACAACTTGGCAATTCATATACTGTCCTTCTTAATTTGAAAACAACTAAAATTTGCGGCACTTGGCAGTGTAATCTTGTATGTGGATGTGACTGTCTTTTAATGCCTCTTGGGTTAAAAATTTCTTTTAAATGTGTATCTACTCAGTTTGCTGGGGTTTTTTTCTGATTATAGCTAGACACATTATTTAGTTGCTAAAATAGGTATGGGTTGTAAATTGTAGGAGTGCTTTAAGTGTCCCACCAAAGTATTTATCATTCATAATGATAGAAAGTGAAGAAACACATGAATATGGATATCAATTTATGTCCCTAATAACAGCACCAAAACTTATTTTTTGGTTTTATGACTAGCTATTTTTCTTTTTCTGGTATCAGGGATCGAACTCAGGACCTTGCGCTTGCCAGGCAGGCGCAGCGCCACTGAGCTACATCCCCGGCCCTTCAGCTTTGTGTCTTATGCGTGTGAGTTTACCTTTCAGAAGAAGAAGGGCTCACTGGTTTATTGTGTCTTGGACGGGAAGGCTGGGAAAATTAAAAAGGAAAACTCGTGTGAGATCTGCTGTGCGCCGTGGAGGTTTAGACGGCGTGCTTACGTGCGTGTGCTTCCTCTGCTGTCTTCCCAGTGCTTCGTTTGATTCTACGGTTCGACTGTGGGATGTGGAGCGAGGCGTCTGTATCCACACGTTAACCAAGCATCAGGAACCTGTCTACAGTGTAGCGTTCAGCCCTGATGGGAAGTATTTGGCCAGTGGCTCCTTCGACAAGTGTGTGCATATCTGGGATACTCAGGTAACCAACCTCTCGGTCCCCGTGGTTGAACCCTCCTCGCAAACATGCCCAAGCAGCCAGGTGGGCTGTGGGTCCTGGCCGGGCAGGACCTCGGGCTCAGCATTGAGTTGCGGAGATGGAGAGTGGGCTGAACTCCCCGACTGGGTGCTGTCTGCGGGGAGTGCTCTGGGAGGGGTCCCCACCTTCTCTTGGCTTTTTCCGAATCCCCGGCAGGGAACCTGCCTTGTGCCTGGGGAAAGCACGGCCCAGTTGTGTTCTGCCTGGGAGTAGTGCCCGGGGGTGTGTCCCTTCATCTGAGCTTTCCAGGGGGACCCACCAACTCCATCAGCACTGCTGTGGAGCCAGTCGGGGCCGGAAGGAGTATGTGTGACTGTCAGATGAAAGCGTCACATGGGTATCAGGACTGGGTTGTCCTTTCTCTGGGGACTGACAAGAGGTGGGATTGGAGTAAATTAGCCATTGTGGGCATCTCTGGCAACAGAAGAGTCTTCACATGGCCCAGAGTGGCTGAGAAAGTCTCAGCAACACCAGTGGGGGAGCACTTGCCTGGCATACACAAGGCCCTGGGTTCCGCCTCCAGCACCCCAAGGAAAAAGCCAGTGGGGAACCCATGAGCCAAAGTTCCCCATCGGCTAAGTGTGTGTCTCTCGGAACACCTGTCTTAGGCTGCCTGGTGCCATTGGTCATTGACTGACAACAGCCATGGCCCAGGCTGAGACAAGGTACCAGTTCTGAAGGTGGCTGGAGGTGAGGTCTCCTCGGGCCACGACTAGCAGAACGTTTACAGGAGATCCTTCCAACTCCTCTGTGCCTGAAAGTTTCCCTGGTCAACTATAAGGGGCAGGGAGCAGAGTCCAGCCCACAACCCAGCTCTCAGGAGCTGGGCACAGCGTGTGACGGTTGCTTTGCTTTACAGAGCGGAAGTCTGGTCCACAGCTACCGAGGCACGGGCGGCATCTTCGAGGTGTGCTGGAATGCTCGAGGCGACAAAGTGGGTGCCAGCGCGTCCGACGGCTCTGTAAGTGACACCCTGGTTTGTCGGGGATGGGGGCACATCCCGTCCAAATGATGTGGAGGAAAGGTGCTTGGGTGGCGCCATGTCTGGAAATAGCCTTTTGTCCCTTCCAGAAGGCTCTGCCCCCAGAGATGATCAGGCGAACCTGGAGCCATTTTATCTCCATATTTGTGCCTCAGCCCAGGCCCCCTGGTGACAAGACATACTCTTTCCCTCTGCATGGGTCCCTTGGGTCCCCATGGGCCTTGTTCTGCCCCAGGGGGACATCTAGGAGGTTCGGGGATTTTTCTTGATCCAGCTTTTCCTTGACCCGACTTTTGCTTGAGTGCGGCTGGTCAGATGCTCAGAAACTGGCCTGCTACTAGAGATTCTCTGGCCCTCATGCTTCTGTTCCAATAAAACTTCATTTATAAATACATCAGAGGCTGTCCAGGTGTGGTCCCAGAGCCATAGTTATGCCGCCCTGTGTTCTGAAGGCATCCTGTGGTGCTCTCAAGCTAACAGGCGCTTCATCCTTCCTTCCAGGTATGTGTTCTAGACCTGCGAAAGTAAACCCTAAATATTATAGAGAAAAGAAGAATTGTAACGGACCAGCAGTGAATGTGTGGGGTTGCAGCACTCCTCCACCCGTCAGCTCCGAAACAGTACGAATGCAGACGGTGTTAGAGTGTGCTTTGACGCCAGCTCGTCCCTGGCCACGGGAGTCTGTGATATCTTTTCGTAATCTTCATCCAGAAGTTTAAAAACCAAGCAAATCCAAGAGCATACACACGGTCATATCAAGGAGGGGGAAGGGTCTTGGCCTAGGACTTTCCGCCGGGGAAGGATGAAGCCACCCGTGGCTACTTCCATCCACCACAGGCTCTGATGGCCGAACGGGGGGAAAGTGCCAGAAAACAAGAAAAGAAAAGGAAAATGCTGTGATAAACCAAAAGGGGAGAGCGCACCTCCGCCTTGTGCTGACCCCGCCCCCCATAATTTGGACGCTACAGTTGCTCTGGCAAAGGATGTTCAAAGACCAGTGTGTGCCCATGAGACGCGCAACTTGGTAATCCCAACGCTTCTGTTCTCTAGGACCTTCTTTGTTCAGTGGTGTTTCTCTCCGCTGGAATTCTGTCTCCCGTGGGCTTTGGGTTGAGATGGAAGCTGTGTGGGGTTTGCTGTGTCCCGCCCCCCGGTGCCATTTCCCTTGGTCTGGTGTGGTCTTGCTCTTCATGACACCCGTGGTACATGTGGCCACGTGGACATGACGACAGGCATGGGCGGACAGCTTTCTCCCCCGCTGGCCCCTCCGCCCGCCCCCTCCGCTCACACTCTTTTCTGTCCTTTCTCTTAGTTGCTTCACATCTGAGGTCACAAGGGCACTTTCAGCGCATCAATTAAGTGCTTTATGTAAGAAAGCAGGGAGGGGGACTTTTTACAGGAGAAAAAGAAAATGACTTATAGAAGAAAGAGCCTGGAGTATTTTTGAAAAAAAATATTTTTATTTTAAAACGATTTTACAATCCCAAAATGGCCATCAGACACAGAGAGCTTTGTGTGATGCATATTTTAAAAACAAAGACGTTTAAGAAGACACAGGCAGAGTTGGAGGTAGCCTGGCCTTTCCCTCCTGCGGCATGGAAGGTGGCAGCAGGCTAGGGGGAAGTGGCCGTCCCCAGCGACAGACAGCGTGGTCCCCTCACACATCTTTCTCGGCAGTACCCGTCACCAAGAACACGCCCAGTGAGCCCCTGCGGGACTCCCCTGAAGATGAGTTCTTCCATAGGTACAGCGTCACCCACCACTTCCGCTGGCTTTATCGTTTTTTCTCTCACCGGAAACAGGGAGATTTTTTTTTTTTAATGATGAATCTTTTTACTATTTTGTAAAAATTAAACATAGCTCTGTGTCCCTGGGACAGTTTGCTTTCACTGTGTCTAGTGACCTCTGTACGCTTGTCATTACAAGTGTGGCCCTGGCCCTAGCAATGGCTGAGCAGACTGGAAGCCAGGCCCCTTCCTGAGAGCTGAGGGAGGGCCCTGGCCATGGCCAGTGGCGGTGGACGGCGCTCTTCATCTGAGGCAGAGTGTTATTCAGAGAGTGTCCGTCCACAGAGCTGGAAGTGGCCATCTGCAAAGGGCGAGATCCTCCCCCAGACCAGGATGTACAGGACCAGCCACACGAGCCACTGAATGCTGGGTCACACCACTGGAAGTGACTGGACCCCAAGCAGACCAGCGAGGGCCGTGTTTACCTAAACACTCAACATAGAAAGCCAACGTTCTCCGAAGTCGCCGGTGGCAGGAGTCCTCACTCCGAGCATGCATCAGCTTTGAGATGCAGGCCATCCAGACAGGCACCACCTGCAGCACTCCCTAAATCAAAACACGTTCATCTCCACTGAGCATCTGCTGTCAAACATCAGCCCATTGTCGGGATATGGCCTGTGTGGATTTGCCATGGGGTGGGGATGGGGATGGCCGATAAGGGATTCCAGAGCCAGGGTCTCACTGAGGTGCTGGCCTAGGCCTGCACCCAGGGCTGTGAGCCCTGGCAGACAGGCTCTTCCCTGCACGAAACAGACCACTCATATACCCTGCTGTCCATCAGCATAGCAGAGCATGGGCCAGACAGGGACCAAGCCAGGGAATGCTGCTGGTCACACCCCGGAAGTCCATCCTGCTCTCAGCAAAATGATGCAGCTGCAGGCTGTGTCCGGAGCTGCCACGTTTGCACTCTGCTGGTCACCTGGCCCCCAGAGCCAGCACGGTCAGCTTCGTGGTCTAGGTCCCTGCATGTCTCCTTTCCAGGCATCATCTCTGGCTCTTAAGTGTGAGGGATGCTTCAGTCTTAGTGACCAAGAGTAACCTTGAAAGCAGGCATATGTGACCACGAGCCTCGCCCAGCACACGCCTGGGAAAGGGAGGCTGCCCCACAGGGGACCAGAAGGACCACAGGGACATTACAGGGTCAGCTCTCCGACCCTGCACAACACTGTTGCCGTAGGACTTGACCTTTTGTTCTGTCTTTCTCAACATCGATCACGGAGCCAGGTCAAGTGCCCTTTGTCCAATGTAAGGATCTGCTTCATTCCTTGTTAAGTTTTTTCTTTTTTAACCTCTCGTTCCACCTTCTTTTTTTTTTAATTGTTTCTTGTCAAATGCAGAAATGTTTCTTCTGCCACTCGCTGAAGTTTTGAATTCTGGCTTCTGCAGTTTTTATTGTCTGTGTCAGACATACAGCCAGATGTGGTCCTCTGTCAGCATTTTCCAGATTCTGTTCAACACCATCAACCCAGCGCCCTGTTTTGTTCTGTACCCCCACCCCCACTCATCCCTCACACTCTTGGAGAAAAAAAAATCACCTTGTGTGTCATAGTTCATTTGTTTCCAGAGAGAATCAACAGATCATATTCAGTGTCTTGAATAAATTGCTCTATTTTGATATTAGAGAACTTGGTGGCTGTGTTTTTTGCTTTGATTCTGTAATTCCTGGGCCCCCATCGACACTGGTGACGTGACAGATGAAGGTGATGAAGACAATTCTGCATTTTCTCACAGCGAAAATAACCAGAGTGCCTCAGTGCGGGATTGCTCTGCTACACAGGGAAAGGGGAGCGGATGCCATGAGTGACAGTGTCATTAGAGGCCCAGCGCCGTCAGTCCAGAGGAAGGCACAGGTACTTATGGATGGGTGTGTGGCCCTGGAGAGCGACAGGACCAGTTGGATCCCCGCCATTAGGTTCCAACTCAGGGACGTATACACAGACTAGAACGGAAGGGGCCGCATCCTAGCTGCAGTGTCCCTGGCTTATCTCGAGCTAATATCAGAGTCAGGCACATTCCTGTAGCCAGGGTGCAGTTGTAAAGCTTCGTCCTGATGCTTTTGTCTTTTTGTTTCTTTGAGGGCACCTGCACAAGACAAACCAACCAGGGTTATTCTGCCGCAGGCGTGCTAGTCACGACCCAGGATGGCTGCAGTTGGGACAGGTTGGATCCACACAGATGTGCACAGTGGGCCCTGGCTATTCTAGGTCATTACCTACAGGGAGCCTGGACTTCAGTATATCCCCTTTTGTCTCTTACTTCATTTTTTTGTTTTTGTTGTTTTGGTACCAGGGATCAAACTCTGGTCCTTGCACTTGCGAGGCAGGCACGATGCCACTGAGCTAAATCCTCAGCCTTTGTTTTTTAAAAGGCAGAGCAAATGTATTTTTGCTTGTTAGCAGGTTGATGTGCTGAGAGCTTGAGATCAAGGATCAGCCCTGAGTAAAGTGAATAACTCAGGTTCTTCGTGGGACACACATAACTTGGGACACTGAATTGTGCACAGTGCAAACCAACACATGGCAAAGGCTCTACATGTTTGCCCAGTGCCCAACCCTACCACAATTCCACTTCCACCATGTTAATGCATTGCTGTGTACCTTGGCCTTCTGTGAGCTAATGTGGATTGAGAAGGGACAGGTGGGTCAGCGAGGGCCTTCTCGCTTGGTCGAAGGCTTTACCAAGCTTCTCCGTTTCTCATATTAGGACAGAAAGGGGCTGGGGTCCATCCCCGGCTCCGTGGATGACTGCCTGGGAAGTGTCCAGGAATACCTGCCTGCAGGCTTTACCTGTGTATTGCTCAGGCTCCAAGAGGGGCCAAATCACAAACATTGCGAGTCACTGAATGACAGACATCCTGAGAAGCGCTTCATCGGCCGATGTGTCATGTGATCATCAGAGCTTGCACAAACCTAGATGGTCTCGCCTACTGCACACCTCGGCTGTATGGGGGCCAGGATGTATATATACAGGTGCCATGCCTGTCTGGCAAGCACAAGGTCCTGAGTTCAATCCCTGGTACTGAAGGACAAAAACACCTAGGCTGCATAGGAGAGACAGACAGAAGGGAAGGAGACAGGGAAAGGAGAAAGAAAGGGAGGGAGGAACACAAAGAATAGGCTGTTGCTCTTGGGAGCCATGGTGAAGGAAACAAAATGAAATCATGCACAAGAGAAAATGATGCCACTGAGAGACACACAACACCCAGGATGTGTGAGGCTGACATGTGTCTTGAACTGGCGACTTCAGACTGTGGTACACGAGCAGCAGGAGAATAGGAGAAAACCTGTTCCTGCCGTCTGTGGGCCTGCTTTTTGGGCTTTTTGTTTTCTTACCCCCTACTAAGTTGGCCACAAATTACCAGGTGGCAAATTTGGGCTGAAGTTTTGAGCGCCCCAAGCCTACTACAGAAGCCACAGAAAGCGGGGGTGGAATCTTATGCAGGAGGAAGGCCAAAAGCAGAACTAAGCAGAGTGGCCAGCACACAGAAGAGTGGCTGTGACGTGGATCTGGTGGCCATGGCCACGATGCAGGCCACGTGTGGCTTTGTATGGATTTCTGTCCATTGTGGAGGGAGCTTATGGCCCCCGATTGCTGTGCCTGCCTGTGTCTCATGCAGCTCTGTGTGCACCCATGCATGCTGTCCGCTGATTACAAAGGATTGGTTCCCACTGCTGAAATGCCAGGCGCCACCTTGCAGAGTGGGTGAGACAGGAGGTAGAGGGTGGACCAATGCCCTCGGTTGACTCTGGATTTGACTGGATAGATTTTCCCACTCCAGGTGCTATGTGTCATCCACAGCAAGGAAAGTGAGGCCAGAACATGCAGTTCCATTAAGGAATAGGATCAGGAGGGCCAAGGATGAGTAGGGGACCACATGGAGAATGGGATGTGGAAGGCTGATCTGGTGGTGCACGCCTGTCATCCTAGCACTCAGGAGTCTGAGGCGGGAGGATCATCAGGAGTTCCAGGCCAGCCTGAGCTACACAGTTGAATTCAAGGCAAGACTGGACTACATCAGTGAGACCTTGGCTCAAAAAGCAAACAAAAGGGCCAGGGATTTAGCTCAGTGGTTTCACTGCCTGCTGTGCAAGCAGCAAGAGCCCGAGTTCGATCCCTTGTACCCCCAAAAAACAAACAAATAAACAAAACCTTTGGTAATGAATAGAGCTATCCTTGAGCAAAGAGCTGTAGACATGCACAGGAAAATGGCTGGGTAGATGCACCCTCTTATAAGCACAGGACTGTAGATAACAGTGATAACTTCCTGTGAGATTAGGGAATGCAGCCAAAGAAGTTTGCTATCACGATGAATAAACTGACTGTTAAACCAGCTGGTCAATTACAGCCTAACAGATACTGGGGCACAGGCTCACCTGCCCCAGCCAGCCTCCCCCCTGCCCCTGCCTCCTCCTCCACGACCAGTCCAGACCCCTGGCTGTAGGGCACACCCCCCTCCCACTGCAAGGATGTCCCTCCCGAGGTTACCCCCAGTCGCCATGCCTGTCACCTCTCACTTGGGATCACTCCCCCTGTCCTCAACATAATGCTAGCATCGTTTTTTTCCTATACTAGGGATTGAACCCAGGACCTGTGCACTGAGCTACATATCTAGCCCTTTTTTATTTGAAGGCAGGGTCTCACCAAGTTGATAAATTGCCCAGGCTGGGCTTGCCCTTGGCGACCCTCCTGCCTCAGCCTCCCAGGGTACAGGGATTACAGGTGTACAGCACCGTGCCCGGTTTAGGATCTGCTATCTGTAAAGCAAGAACAGCAGAACAATACACAGAGATCCCCCTGTCGTCTCCAGCCTCACAGGAAAATGGCTCAAAGCCCAGGCCGGCCAGCTGGCGTTAATCACCGGTGTTTGCCAAAGCACTGCCTCCTCGTTTCCTGGATTCCCCAGCATCACAGCTCTGATGTCCCTTTCTGTCCACAATGCCTTGGTCTGCTGCTGGGCCTTGAGGAGGTGTCTGTCCACCCGCACCCCTGCCCATACGCATCAGAGCCACCATGCCACGAGCATCAGCTGGAGGCCTGATCCCCAAGCAGGCAATGGTTTTAACTGAACATAAATAGACTGGGGTTCTTATTTGCAAGCTTCAGAACCTGACAGGCAACCGCAGCCAGAAAGAATGCAGAGGGACATCGGGTAGCTCTGAGGCCCTGGAGAAGCAGGTTAGAGGCCACGCCGACAGACACAGCCAAGATCAGCTACAGGGCCGGTTCTTGAAGACCATGGACAGGCAGTGCTGCCCACGCCCTGACACTGGTCAATACCCACCCCTCGAAGCCAACTCCAGGCCACTGCCCAGAGCAGACCTGTCAGCTGCCAGCATCCTTTACAGAGGGGACCACAGCCGGGTCCCTTGGGCACCAGCTCATGACTCCGGCTTGACAGACCTGTCTGACTGGCTTGGCCCAACCCCTGCCTGGCTCTAGCTGCAAGGGAGGCTGGCAACAGCAGCAGCTCATCCCTGCTTCCAGAATGAATCCTCCTAGAGGAGGGGCCTCCGAGGCTGGGGGCAGAAAGAGCATTGCTACCATGCTTAGAAATGGTTGCCAGCCTCATGTGGCGATGCACACCTCTAGTCCCTGTTACAGGGGAGGATGAGGCGGGAGGGTCACAGGCTTGAATCTTGCCTGAGCAATTTAGTCAGACCCTGTCTCAAAAATGAAACAGGGCTGGGGGATGTGGCATGCCCAGAGCCCTGGGCTCCTCTCCCCATGGTCTGTTCCACCCTGGAAGAGGTGGCGGCTCCTACCCAGGGCCCTGGGACAGCCTGCCGCAAAGTGTCCCCCAAATCCACCTGCAGCTTTTGACTCCAAAGGACAAGCCAGAGCTTCCTGGAAAGCTTTCCAGGAATAAAAGGGAGGGAGTGGTCACAGGGTGGAGGTGCACCTCACCTTTCCACACACACACCTGGGTGGCCCAAGGCCCAAAGCACACTGCAACATTTCTGCAAAGACGATGACAAAGAAAAGCTATATATGGAAGCTGGTGCACAGAGACAGACAACAGATGATCTCAGGGACCCGAGCTGGGCTGGCTTCTGTGGGGGTGCAGATGCCGAGGGACCCAAGTGGTGCCCCCTGCAGGGAGCGAGAGGCACAGCTCCTCCATGCTGGGCCTCCCCGCCTCCCAGGGGAGCGTTTGTTCCACAGGGACAGAATCCAAGTCAACCCAGAGCAATGATGGTGACTTTATTTAACTGCTTCTCCAAGGACATGGATCTTGCCCTGAATGTTACACCAGCCTCAGAAAAGCTGGCGAGGGGCAGAGAAGGGATTCTCATTGTCACAGGCCTGCTCCTGGTCCTTCCTGCCACTGAAAGGAGGAGCATCAGGAAGAAGCTGGAGTATGGTGACAGAGGGGCACAGGTGAATGCTGACCTTGGCAGCCTGGGATGGAAAGCCAAGGACACTAAAGATTCAGACGAAAGAGTCTGAGGGAGATGGGTCTGGAGCCCATCATACACACTCACAGGTCCCATGGGCTTGGGGGACAGCATCCAGGGCATTTCTCCTGGGGGACCCACTTGTAGTGTGGATTTCAATGGTGCTGGCATCAGAACCTGCAGGGGAGGAGAAAGAAGGCTGAGGGGGCCTCTGGCCAACCCAGAAAACTCTCCGTGGGCGTGGTGGTGCACACCTGGAATCCCAGCACTCGGGAGGCTGAGGCTGGAGGATCACCACAAGTTCGAGGCCAGCCTGGGCTGCACAGTGAGTTCAAGGCCAGCATGAATGACACAGCGAGACCGTGTCTCTCAAAAACACAAAACAGGCAAATGCTGTCACTTCTCAGCAACACACTGAGATTCTCCTAGAACAGCTCTGGTTCAAGGCCTAGCTCTATGTCATCCACAGTGTACTCTGATCCAGCTCTTATTAAACCTTTCCCAGGGTTGGGCACAATCCCACAGCTCAACTAGAGAGAAGGGTCACAGGGCCGCTGTGGAACCCAGGATGGCTGACTGCAGAGGTCTCGCAGCCTGAGGACACGAGCCACCTGAGCCAGGGCAGAGCGCTCTCCGGTGACCGCTGGCCACAGGAAGGAGGCTGCCGGTCTCAGCCCCTGGCTCTGCCCACGGGAAGTATGAGGATCAGAAAGCCACCGAGGGCCAGGAAACACCAGGCGTAGCCAGGAGGTGTTTACCAAGCCAGCTTCTGTGCTGTGGACAGAAAGTGCCACCCAGGATGCAACCACAAGGTGATGCATGACACAGAACATGCGTGTCAGAATCTGTGCATTTCTCAGGCACAGGGCTCAGGGCAGTTTCCCCTTTTCCCCCATCCTCCTTCTGCAACACAGAGGCTCACAAACACACGCATGCACAACCCGCACAACCGCTGAGGTGGGAAAAGTGCAGGCAGTCAGCAAGACAAAGCAACTCATCCCGCTCAGCAAGAGAAGCCCCACAGGGTGCTTCCCTCATACCGGTAACACCTGTTCCTCCACTATAGTGGGATCCTTGGGGACAAGTAGCAGAACTGCTCTTCTGTCCTGCAAACAACCCGGAGCACCGGCTCTATTCTGGGCTATATGCCGGGTGTGGGAGGAACCCAGACTGGGAGGCGCAAAGAAGGTCCTCTTCCAAGTGACTTTCCCAGGGGCCAGGGATTTAGCTCAGTGGATCCAACACCTGCCTTGCAAGTGCAAGGTCCTGAATTCAATCCCGAGTACCAAAAAAAAAAAAAATACTCAAAGTGACCTTCCCTTCACAAATCTCCCACTCCCCTCCTCTGATGGTCACCACTGACCATCAAAGCCACCTGTGTCCCTCTCTCCTTGCCCACAGCCACCAGGCACACTGACCCCTCCAGCTTGGTCCTGCCCCAGGGCCTTTGCACATCTCTTTATTCAGCCTATAAGGCTCTCTTCCAGATTTTCCCATGGCTCAGTCCTACTCTTCATGTATCACCTCATCCTCGGAGAAACACTGGGGTCACCATGCTGAAACCATGCATCTACCCATCTCCCCAGCAGATTTTTCTTCTTTATGACTGGATACAGGCAAGTGCCTGTCAGAGTCAGGTCACTCACGAGGGTGCAGAAAGCTTTCTTTGCAGAGCTACCAGGCACCAGCCAGGAAGACTCCTCGAAGGGACATTTCTGGTTCCACAGAGCATTCCTGCCATGGGGGCTGGGGCTCTTCAAAAAGACTCAGTTCTCACAGGGTCCTCACTGTTCTGAGGACAGCCTGGGCTTGCTGCGGTCCGGGGACCACGTGGTGGCTTGCATTCTCAGTCTGGGCTCAGGACACTGCTGCACGACCTCACACTTCAGCACCCGCTTGGGTCCTTCCTGTGGCCGGTGCCTGGGGCTCCACGGGGGACCTCAGGCAGGAGGCAAAGCCAGCCCCATCTGTCCTGAGGGAGAGGGAGGGCACCAGGGTCTCCACGGGGTTTCTCCTCTGGCCTCAAGGTCTCCCTGAGCCTCTCACTACCTAACCTAAGAGGGAAGGAAGCCTTCCCTGGTTCACTCCTCGGATGAGACTTGCAGCCCGGGAAAGCTCTTAGGACCCTCCCAGCCCCACAATGACCTGCCTGTGCTTTAGGTGTCTCCTGAGCCTTCATTTCTTGGATGCCTTCAACCTCCAAAGCCTTGACCGTAGAACCAAAGCCCCCTCCAGCGGACACCGTGCTCCGCCCAACTGCATTGAAAGGTGATAAACTGGGTCAGCCCCACCTGACAGAGCCTGAGGCCTGGGCTGTGTTCTAGCCCAGACTCCCCCACTTCTCCCTGTCAGCAGTGGAGTGAACCAACAGGGCGCCTCTTAAACCTCCAGAGAAAGGAATGGAGCCCTGGGCCTTGCACAGCCCATGACAGCAGCCCACCACTGAGCATGGGTGTTTGCCCTCCTGAAAGAAGTGCCCTAGGAATTCATTTAGCTTTGGAAAGATTTTTTTTTTTAATTCCATATATCAACAGGTTTCTGTTGCAGGAAGTTATTTTAAAACTCAAGTACACACAGACAAGGCTACAGCACCCACTTAATCTTTCAGCTTTGTTTCTGAAAAGTGGAAAAGAATTAGGGGAGGCAAGGGGGATTTTGTGTGTGTGTGTGCGTATTGTGTTTTTTATCGCTGGGGACTGAACTCAGGGCCTTCACTCCGAGCAACATCCCCACCCCACCCTCTTTTTTTCTTTCTGACAGGATCTTGCCAAATCACTAAACTGCGTGGACTGCGCTAGAAACTGTGGTCCTCCTGCCTCAGCCTCCCACAATGCTGAGATGACAGGCACGCACCACCACGCCTACTGAAAGAGAAATGGAACATAGGAGAGAAAGGGAATGGTGTGAGAGAGAACAGAGATTGTAACAGAGAACGGAAAATTGTACGAAAGCATGAGAATTCTAGGGAAACAGAGTCGCGGCAGAGAAAAAATTTGGGGACAGCCACGGAGAAGGGTGAATGTGGGAGACAACAAATACGTGGAACTGTGGGGAAATGTGAATGAGAATGGGGAACTATGGGAGAAGGAGTGAGCGCAAGGAATTGTGGGAGAGGGAACGTGGTCAGATTAGAAGAGTGCAGAAATGCTCGTTCTGGGGAGACCAAGGCACTGAGACAGAAAGAGAAAGGAGAAAAGGAGAATTTGCAGGAGTGAGAGGATGGGGTCGAGAAGTGAAAATCTCTGACGAGAAAGGCTAGAGATGCATGAGAATGGAGAAATACGGAAGAGGATGGGGGAGGGTGTGAACAAATGGAAACGTCCGGGAGAGCAAGAAATAGGGGACACGACAGAATTGCAGGGGGGACACGGAACTGCCATCCTTTTCCAGGGTCCAGCAAAAACCAGGAATTGTGGGAGACATCAGAGAAGCGGAGAAGAAAGGAATGGGACAGAACCAAGGAACTGTGGAAAGGAGGGGTGGCAGCAGATAGGGAATCTCAGGAGCAGAGGACTGGTCACTGCCAGGCCTAAGGGTGAAGTGCTGATTGAGCTTCTGGCTGGTGTTCGGAGACAGACCTCCCTATCCCAACAGTCACAGCTGAGGTCATAGTGATCCATGAGGCTGTGGCGTCTCCATAGCAAGGAAGCACTGCAGCTGAGCACTGAGGACTCTGTGCAGCCATTCTCTGAGATGGCATGACAGCGAGGTAAACCAGGTGGCTCGTTAGCTAGGACCTGCAGATAGCACAGGTGGCTTGCTAACTGCGACCAACCGGTCCTTCAGGAGCATACAGTCACTCCCTTCACAGCCGGGCTCATTCACGCATGGTGTCTACAGCTGCGTTCACGCCCCCTTGCTCTGTTGTAGAAACTGACCGATCCAGAGCTCCAGGTCTGAGCCAGGACAGAGCTAAGATCAGGGGATCGTTAGCCAGGAGACAGCTAGAGATCAGCTCCCGGCCCCCCAAGTAAGAAACTATGGCTCACTATTCCTTCTCGCTCTTTGCATACTATTCTTTCATCCCCTGCTGTCCCCTCATCAGGCAACCGGGTGTTCCCCGGTGACTGGTCAGGCTGACGACAACCGGTCAGGATATCAACAGGACAGTGAAACATAAAAAAATAATAAAAATTTAAAGGAAAAATAAGGAGGGGGTAAAAAAGAAGCTACATGAACAGCTTCCCTGTTTGGATCTTAATATTCACTTTTTCTAAAGACTCCTTGTGAAAATATCCATCCTTTGTGTGGCAGACCAGGCAAGAGCTTGCTGGAAAGGATGAAAATAAGGAAGGATTTGTAGGGAAATGGATGCACCTCAAGACCATTATGTTAAGTGAAATAAATCAGACACACAAGCTTAAATATGTCATGGTTTCTCTTATGTGAGAAACCCAAAATATAAGTAAAGAGCAAACTAAAAGGTGGATAATAGGAAATACGGAGGTAGATCTTCTGCAAAAGGAAAGAGGACTGAGATGGAGGGAGGGCTGGAGGGGAGGGGATGAAAAAGAATTAAGATGTGTTATGTACATGTGCCGACTCCCCCCAAGGAATGTCATCGTTATGTACTGCAAAAGTGAACAAAAAAATACAAATTGAAAAAAGATTATGAAAACAATTTAAAAAATACAGAAGGCCTGACTGATGCAGCTTGTCCACGGTGATTGTGGTGGGGCCCAGGGCAGATCTGAGTCATTTGTTGTTGTTGTTATCTGTAATGTTTTATTTGACTCTCCAAGATGGGTTCAGTCACTGGAAACTACCAGGACTCCAGTACAAAAAAGCCAAGTAATTCCAGATGACGTTTTCTGGCTCATTCCTCAAGTGGTATCAGTAACTGCTCTTGCTAACAGCAGTTCTGAATGGTGAGTTATTTGTGGATGACATGATACTCTACATAGAAGGTCCCAAAAATGCTACCAAAGGCCTGGGGATTTAGCTCAGTGGGTCTGCTGCCTGCCTCGCAAGCACAAGAACCCAAATTCAGTCCCCAGTACCAAAAAAAGAAATTCAGCTTCCAAAAACACCACCAAAAGACTTCTAGATTTGATAACCAAATTCAGTAGCATAGCTGGATACAAAGTCAACACTCAAAAATCAATAACATTCCTGCACACAAATAACAAACTCACTAAGAGTTTCACAATAGCATCCTTTCACAGTAGCATCCTCAAAAATGAAATACCTGGGAATTGATCTAACAAAGGAAGTAAAAGATCACTACATTGAAAACTACAGTACTCTGAAAAAAGAGATCAAAGAGGATATCACATAATGGAAAGATATCCCCTGTTCTTGGGTAGGAAGAACCAATATAGTGAAAATGGCCATACTTCCAAAATTGTTATGCAGATTTAATGAAATCTCCTTCAAAGTTCCAATAGCATATCTCACAAAATTAGAAAAAACAGTCCTAAAATTCATTTGGAACCAGAAGAGACCTAGAATAGCAAAGGCAATTCTGGGCAACAAAGGCAAGCCAGGGCACATCACAATCTCTGACCTGAAATTATACTACAAAGCTACTGTGATTAAAAAAACAAAACAAAATAGCATGGTACTGCCAAAAGAACAGACCTAAGGATCAATGGAACAGACTAGACGATACAGAAACAACTCCAGATGCACTCCGCCACCTCATCTTTGACAAAGGAACCAAACACCCTCACTGGAAGACAGATAGCCTCTTTAATAAATGGTGCCGGAAAAACTGGCTTTCCACATGCTCAAGACTGAAACTAGACCCATATCTCTCACCACGCACTAACCTAAAATCAAAATGGATCAAAAATCTAAATATTAAAACAGAAACACTAAATTGGCTGGAAGAGAGAATAAGTAGAACGTTTGAGGACATGGGAGTAGGCAAAGACTTCATGAACAAAATCCAGACCTCACGGGAAATACTACAAAGAATTGACAACTGGGACCTCATCTTATTAAAAAGTTTTTGCATAGCAAGAGAAACCACCAACATAGTCAAGAGACAATCGTCAGCGTGGGAAAAAATTTTCACCAGCTGTCCCTCAAAGGATTACTATCTAGATTATATAAAAAACTAAAAAAAATCAATTCCCCCAAATTTAGAGATCCAATTCAAAAATGGGCATCTGAAATGAAAAGACACTTCTCAGATGAAGAAGTAGAAAAAGCAAATAAACATATGAAAAAATGTTCAACATCACTGGTCATTCAAGAGACGCAAATGAAAACAATGCTGAGATTCCACCTAACTCCAGAAAGAATGGCTGCTATCATGAAATCAACCAATAAGAAATGCTGGCGGGGCTGTGGGGAAAGAGGAACCCTGCTCCACTGCTGGTGGGAGTGTAGACTGGTGCAACCACTGTGGGAATCAGTGTGGAGATGCCTCAAAAAACTAAAACTAGGGCCTGGGGATTTAGCTCAGTGATTCCAGTGCCTGCCTTGCAAGTGCAAGGTCCTGAGTTTGATCCCCAGTACCAAAAAACAAAACAAAACAAAATTAAAGCTAAACTAGGTTCCATTTGACCCAGATATTCCCCTTCTTGGAATCTTTCCAAAATTATTAAAAGCATCATACCCACAGAGACATATGCACACCCACCATGTTCATGGCAGCACAGTTTGTAATGGCTAAATCTTGGAAACAGCCCAAATGCCCATCAACAAATGAGTAGATAAAGAAAATGTGGGTTTTTTATACAATGGAGTAATACACTGACATAAAGAAGGATGAGCTTTAGATATTTATAGTTAAATAGACGGACCTTGAGACCATATTCCTAAGTGAAATAAATCAGACACCCATGTTTAAATACTGCATTGTTTCTCTGGTGTGAGAAACTGAAAGTGTAAATAAGGACTAAAATGTATAATAGATAATGTGAAATAGGAAGAAAAGGGGCAAAGGGGAAGGGGAAGTAGGAGGGGGAGGGAGAAAGGAAGAAAGGGAGAAGAACAAAAAGTGGAACTAGAAGGAAAAAATGGAAACAAAGCTTTTGTACATAAAGAGGGGATTTTAGGGGAGGGGGAGAAGGGGGAAAAGATGTGGGATGTATCATGTACAGGTGCAAATTCCCTATGATGAGTGTTATCATTATCTATGCCTAAGATGTACCAATAAAGGTTTTGCTATAAATAAATAAATGAAACAAAACTCACCAAGGAACCCTAGGACAGAGGATTACGTTAGGAAAGATTTACGTCATAAGCTGCAAGCTCAATTCTATAAAACAAATTTTGCTATCAACTGGAACTATAAGGATACTTTAGTCAATTTAAGACTCTGAAATGGAAAAAAAAAAGAGGGGCCAGGGATGTAGCTCAGTGGCACTGCATCTGCCTGGCAAGCACAAAGCCCTGAGTCCAACCCCTGGTACAAAAAAAAAAGGCAAGATTCTGAAATCAAACTCTGAGGTGAAAGTTGTCATCTCCCAACTTGAACAGCTAATTTTTTCTCTTTTAATCTGACTGTACCCTATCAAGAAAACAGTTTGGAGGTGGGTTTTTTGCTTTTTTGTTGTGTTTTTTGAAGCAAGGTCTAAGTTGCCCAGCCTGGCCTTGAACTTGCCACCCTCCTGTCCAGCCTCCCCCGTAGCCGGGGTTACCCGTGTCTGCCACCAGGCCCCGCTGTAGGGCCACGTGAGAGCTCCGTGCGGCCAGTTGGCAGTTGCCCCTTCGGCCAAGGCAGCAGGAAGACATCATTTTGGAGCCCCACATTCCAATGAGCACACCCAGGTGAGTGCATGGCTGCGGGGAGTACTTACGGGACAACACAGTGGAGAATGCAGAATCTGTACCACAGATTTCCATATGCACTTTGGGATACAGCTGCCTGATGCCCCACGTTAGGGGTCCACAGAGCACTGTTAGAACGCTGCAGCGCTGTGAGCCCAGGAGAGAGGAGAGGAGCCAGCGGGAGCGCATGTTTCTACACCTTGCATGCCCCAGGCAAGCTGGACAGATTCGAGGCACCTCTAACCTGAGGGAATCTGATGCTAACATCCACGGCCTCTCAGCAAATGTGTCCAAGTGACAACTTACCACATATTCAAAATCCCATCCAGCCAAACTGGGAACCAGTTATGCATACAGGCTGCAGTGCTTAATAACTAAGCAAAGGCGCCGTTAAAATATGAAAAGGGGAGGTGAGAGGTGAAATGTAAAACCCCCCATTTACACCCGTGTTTGCTAAAAGATTTCTAAGGAGCCAGGAGGATCTCAAATTTGCCTGCTCAATTTGCAGGCCGTCTCAAAGAAGGATGGGGACACAGCTCAGTGCAAAGGCCCTGGGTTCAATTCTAGTACCACACACACCACACGCACACGCATACGCACACACACAGGCATGCATGCATGCACGGGATCTCCCAGGGAGCACTGCAGCTACCTTCAGACAGCACGTTCAGGGCCTCGTCTGAAGTGTGCTCCTCGACGTTCACTACCTTCCCGGAAGCCGGCCTCTCACCGGGCACACAGGAGCTCTTGGGCGGCTGGCAGGCCCCCTCGGAAACCGAGGTGGTCATGGATTCCCACTGGATCAACGTCTTAGGGGACTGAAAGTCCAGGCAGCACCCTGTCCAGCCATAGAAGGCCAGGGCCAAGAGAAATCCTTGTGCTGGGTTCAGTATGCCCTGGGCGGGAGAAAGGCAGAGACACAGGGCGGTCAGGTCAGGGGAGCTGGAAGGATGCAGGCCACTCCCCATGGCCCAGGGCCGGCCTCCTTTGCACAGGCTGATGACCTGGTAGTTTGAGGAGGACAATGACGGGCTGCAGTGGGTCTTCAAGGGGCCTAGAGAGAAAGCGGTGGGCAGAGGGAAGGGAGACAGAGGGAAGGCAAGAGGCAGGGGAGGGACAGAGGAGGAGAAAGCTGGAGGGTGCTGGCAACAGGAGGAGATGAACAGCAAGGGAAGGAACATGGGGGGAGGAACTCAAGCCTCGAGAACAATGGGCCAGCTGCGCCTCCTGTGCCTTCTACCGGTCACTAGGGGCCTGGACCAACATCCCTCCACGTGTGTGGGACAAGCAGGGAAGCTCACCGAGGAACCGCGCGGGGCTCCAAGGCGAGGCACAGAGACCCGAGGGGCAGGGGGGACAGTTGAGCTGGACCATCAAGCTGATGAGCTAGACTGCCGAGAGCACTGCGGGGGGCCTGCTCCTGGGTGTGCCTGGGTGAGCCTGGAGTCTCTGTCTGGTCCCCGGTTGGTTCCTTCCTCTCTGGCGCTGTTCCCCTGCTCTGCTTCCTGGCCTCCACGAGCTGGGCTGCTCCATCGTGCCCTTCCTCCACGACGTTCCTGCCTGGGAGCCGGCTGGCCACGGACTGAATCCCCTGAACCAGGAGCCAAGTTAAACCGCTTCCTTTGAGTTTCAGATATCAGGTATTTTGTCCAGGAATAGGAAAGCTGAGAGACACACCTCACGAACCTGATTTTCTTCAAGTCGGAAGCAACACCATACTAAGACTGTATGACCGAGCGTGTGCCTTTCAACCAACAGCTCGCTATAGCCATGATGGAATGGAGACCCTGAGAGATGTCCCCTTATTATAATTTCATGGTTTTCCACCCAGTCCTACAGTATTTTATGTAGTAATAATCTAAATTTATCTGTTACTTTTCCCACTTAATAATACAGTTCATCATTGTCATTTTTAACCTCTGGGTAATGTTCCTTCAAGAGGAAGGCCAGGGCCAGGGATTTAGCTCAGTGGTTCGGCTGCCTGCCTCGCAAGTGCAAGGTCCCGAGTTTGATCCCCAGTACCACACACATGAAAAAAGAGGAAGGCCAGGAACTGGGGGTACATCCCAATCGTGCAGCATTCGCTTCACTCGTGCAAGGTCCCGGGTCCCATGCCCAACACCACTCCCTCAAAAAAGACTAAAGACTGTGAATGGTAGAACTCTCCCCCCTGCTTTTCTAAATATTCTTTTTCTGTGTGTGTGGATTGTCTTTATCTTCATCCTCATCCCTTTCCCTTTCTCATGGTCAGAAATATCCTTGCAAGATAAAACCTCTGAGCTGGGCATGGTGGTGCACATCTACAATCCCTGCTACTTGGGAGGCTGAGGCACAGGCTGAAAGGTCGAATCCCACCTGGACAACTCAGCCGCTCTGTCTCACAATAAAAAAGCAAAAAGGGGATGGGGATGGAGCTCAGTGGTAGAGCACTCGACAGGCCTCAGTGAAGCCACGGATTCCATCCCCAGTGTGTTAGTTACTTTTCTCATCACTGAGACAAAATACCCGACACCCCCAGTTAGAGGGGAGGTGTTTATTTGGCTCACAATTCATAGATTTCAGTGCATAATGGACTGGCTCCAAGGCAGAGTGGCACATGGCAGAGGGGCGTCTCAGAGGAGAAACAGTTCCCAGCACCCACATCGCAGCAAAAGCAACAAGGGGCCTTAACAGGGTCTTTCTGCCCCCTTTATCCCATCCAGACTACTGGGGCTAGGGCGGTGCCAAACCAATGGCTTTGGTGTCCTGGTTTAGTAATCACACGCCCTTAATCCAGCATCACATATTCCAGATTCAGCCACCTCTGGAAAAGACTGCATGAGGCTTTGGGGGACATCTAGACACAAGCCAGAGAACCAGCCCACAAAAAGAGGACGGGCGGGGAGGGGAAAAGATAGATTTAAACGAGAGTGGCCTACCATAATAAACCACGTAGTCTTGGCTGCGTTTCTGATGCGTCTCAAAGACTCTCCGTTGATATCTGGTTGCATCTCAAGGTAGAATAAAAGGCTTTCATTGATGATATTGGGCAACCAACTGTTAAGAGAAAACGGGCCACAGGGGAAGAGAACATACAATAAAATTTCACTTCCAGGCTAAGGGTCAGGGAGTAGTTTGTCCCAGCCTGAAGCACCAACCCTCAGCGGAGACTGGACCACATGGGCTTGAGTAAATTTAATATGCTTTCTCAGCCGGGAGTGGCAGCACACATCCGTAGTCCCGGCACCTGGGAGGCTGAGGCAGGGAGCTTGCTGAGAGTTGGAAGCCAGCCTGGGCTCCACAGTGAGTTCAAGCCAGCCTGAATTCAAAACACAAAGAAACAAGGACAAAGACAAACTCTCTAGACATTCATGAATTCTGGGCTTGCTCCCCTGTTCTATGCGTGCTTCTTCGGCGGGCACCAAGCGAGGTCTGAAAAGCATCCCCTCCGGCCCCTTCCCTCTGGAGCCCCCAGGTCACACTTGGCAAACCAGGGTGGCAAGCTACTGCTATGCCCCTTCCCACTGCAAATCAAGAAGAAGAGGGAAAGTTACCAAGCAATTAAAACCAGCATGACTTTGAAAAACCGCCTCTGGGTCACGGCCCCTATCCGCCGCTCATTCTCTGTGTAAATGCCTTTTCTTCCTTTCAGTAAGGACGCCACTGTCAAGAACACAGGGGAGGATGTCAGGGTTCCTTACTCGTGTGGACCGAGGCACCAAGCAGGAAATCCTGGTGGATGCAGTCCCCGGCGAGGCAGGCGAGCGCCAGGCAAAGGAGTCCTGAGGCAGCCCCACAGCCTCCCACTTGGCGGGCGTCTCACTTCCGCGGCAATCTGAGCTTCAGGCTTATCTAGCACAGACAAGCCCTGCAGAACTATCCCTGTCCTCCTTACCCTGTGGCTCCCGATGTCAGCATCAGACACAACCACAGCACGTCTGTCATAACTAAGAAAACAACACCGACACAGTATGAACTAAACTCCTCATTTTATTTGGATTTTACTAGTTCGGGTACAATTTTTTATTGGGTTTTGTTTGTTTGGGTTTTTTTGCACTACCTGGGGATCGATCTCAGGACCTTGTGCTTTCGAGGCAGGCAGCAGCACCACTGAGCTAAATCCCTGGTCCCGTTTTTTTTTTTTTCGAGTCAGGGTCTCACTATGGAGCTCAGGCTGGCTTTGAATGCCCAGCAAGCCTCCCGTCTCTGCCTCCTGAGTGCTGGGATTACAGGGGTGCATCACCATGCTCAGCTTTAGCTACTATATTTCTGAAGGTTTGTTTTCTCTCTTATGAAAGAACACACACTTGTTATTTTAAAATACTGAAAAATGTAACATTTCTCCTTATAGACATGTTAGAATGCATTAAAACGTTTAGCAAAGGGCTGGGGATTTAGCTCAGTGGTTCCGCCACCTGCCTCGCAAGGGCAAGGTCCCAAGTTCAATCCCTGGTACTGAAAAAAAAAAGTTTAACAGAAAAATCACAGCTAGGGTGTAGCTTAGTGGTAGAGTGTTTAGCATGTGGGTGGCCCTGGCTTTGACCACAGCAACACAAAATTTGTTTTAAAAAAGAAAAAAAGAACAATTGGTCCACAGTCTTTCCAGCCAGAGATAAGTACTATAAAACCTCACACTGAACTTTTTTGTTTTTATTTTTACTTTTGCTGTGCTACACTAAGGCTGCATAGAGCAAGGCTTCATGTATAGTAAGTAAATGCTTTACCTCTGTGCTCTTTCACATTCCCGACCCCTGTAGCGTACTCCTTTAGTGTCTTTTTAATTCTTGGCATTTTTGTTTTGTTGTTTGAGACAGAGTCTCACTCGGGAGCTCAAGCTGGCCTTGAACTTGCTGCAGTCCTCCCACCTCAGCTGGGACTACAGGTGCATGCTTTTCTTTTCAGAGCTTTAATAAGTCGCTTTCATTCGTGAGAAATAATCCAATCAGTGTCTGTATGCAATGCTGTAAAAGCTTGCTGTGTTTAGCGTACATTTAAATGTAGGCAGGAAAAGACTCATCCAAAGGGACACAAGAACTTCCTATTACAGGTGACACAGTACTTTCAACAACGTTCTTAAAAAGTTCTACAACCAGGAGCTGACCCTCCAACCACCTGGTAAGGCAAACTTCGTCATTCCCATTCTGCCTCTGAGAGGCCCCCAGCAGCCCTGGGCGGTGGGCACACCCCCCCCACCCCCCCGGTGAGACGGAGGGCGGGATGCAGAGGCCCTCTACAGGCTCTCTTCTAGTTGTCAGCACTGCAGTGGACTTGTTTCCCCTGCCCCACTTCCTGTTTCCTGCTGTCTGCCAGGTGCATTATGGGAGTGACCAGCCCCTCCCTTCCATCCACTTCCGGCTCCTGCACCTGTCTCACCCCTGAGTTCCCCAAGGCCACCTTCATGGCCTCCAGAGCATGCTAAAGGCAGAGCCTGGCACAAAATGAAAAATCAACAAGCCCTGGCCTTGACCTAAGAAATGTCAGCACGGAACCGGCGTCGTTCCTAAGTTGGTTGGTCGTTTTCACCTTCTCCAGCTGTACGGCACCTGCCAGCTGTCCCTGGTAATCCCGCTAGGACAGTGTGGATTGTTATCTGAGCCCAAGGCCTGGGGCTATGCCCCCTAGCCGGGTGTCCAGAGTGCTACTGTCATTACCTGCAGCCACTGTCTTGTGGAACAGCACGGGGTTGGCCACCAGGACGAGCAGCATCGGCAGGTACGTGGTGACGTAGTAGGGGATGGCGTGGTCCAGGCCCCTCTCACACCTGAGGCGGAACAGCAAGTCACCCTTAGGAGAAAGCCTTCCCTAATACCTGCCCAATGATCCGTGCACACGGGAGACAGGAGGGGGAGGGTGTGACTGGTTCAACTCCGCCTGCAGAGACTCAGGCTTCTGAGAACAAGCAAGAAACTGTAGGCTGTAAGGGAGCTTGTTGTGCTTCTAATAGATGGGAGGCCCCTAACGCATTCTGCCAGGGAGACGGCTGCAAAAAGGTAACACGGGAAGACATTTTGATCACACGCAGTGACCCACGCCAGTCATCCAGCTGCTCAGGAGGCTGAGGCAGGAGGATCACACGTGCAAGGCCAGCCCAGGCAACTCAGAGAGACCCTGTCTCAAAATAAAAAATAGAAAGAGCTGGGGGTGGAGCTCAGGGGCACAGCACTTCTTGCCTAGCATGCTCACGGCCCTGGGTTCAATCCTGACATTGGAAAAAAGTAAAGGCAGGAAGAGATTCTGTAAGGGTGGATTCTGTGGGCCGGGGCCCCTTTGCAGGAGAAAGTCTAGTTGGAGCGGAGAAGACACAGGAGCTCAGGTGACTCACTGGGCTTGAGCTCCGCCTTCCTCCTTGGCCTGGGCCAGAAATGGGCAGCTCCAGGCCCTGCCACAGAGCAACCTGAGGCACACAGGCTTCAGATGTCAAAGGGCTCAGCTCTCCGGTTAGGAAGAGCGGCCCTGCCTCCTGGGGACTCTGCTCAGGGAAAGGACAGGGTACAGAGCTACGTGCACGGGACGCCATGCGGTGGGAATGAACAGCCAAGACAGACGAATGCCTCGGAGAGAGCAAAGGGGACAGGAATCCGGACTGGAGGCCAAAGGGACTGGGGAGGCTCAGTCCTAGCAGAGAGAGGCAGAAAAGTCCCCGTGGCCGGGCTGAGAAGGGTGGAATGACAGGAATGGAAGTGCTCTTAATCTTCACGGAGTCATCAAACCAGAAGGGGAAAAATGGACTGGGTGTGGTGCCCTGCAACCCCAGCATCCAGGAGGCTGAGGCAGGAGGATCGCCACCAATTCAAGGCCAGCTTGAAATACACAATGAGAGCTTGGCTCAATAAAACAAAAACAAAAACAAAAAGGAGGAGGGCAGCAGAAAATGCAAGTTAAAAAAAAACAGGTAGGAAAATGGCGATACTGTCGGGGGCTGCCACAGGAAGGATGACTGCACGCCTCAGTTTCCTTCCGACTCCCTGCAGCTGCGGAACCTGAAACACGGTCCGGAAAGACTCTAACAAAGTCAGGAAAGACGGGAGGAGGAGAGAAAGAGCAAGAGCCAAAGGCTAGGGTGCATTTCGGTGGCGGAGTTCTGGCTGGCCCGGCCCGGCCTGTGTGAGGCCCTGGAGGCCACCCCAGCCCTGCACAAATCAATCAAGCCCTCAGTGAGATAAAGTGACAAACGGGACAGGGAGGCCGCGCCCTCAGAGAGGTTACAGCGTGCACACACACACACACACAGAGGGAGAGAGATGGCGACAGAGTAAGACCCCTAAATCAAGCCAAGCCTCCTGAAGCCCACGGGAAACACCTCGGGGTCCCCATGTGCTCTACAGCCAGGGCACCCTCACGTTCTCAGCTGCAGCTCCTCAGGCCTCACAGTTGAGGGCAAGTAGTAGAAACTCCAGGGAGAACCATTCCGTGCCCCAGCTGTGAGTGACACCACATCTGTCCCTGTGACTGTGCATGGCTGACTAGGCAACGCCAATTCGGAGCCGTCTGAACAGCTGAGAGTCGAATTGGAAGGGAGAGAATTCTACTCCAAGCAAGTATTTCAACTCTGTCGACCCACCATGGTCTCTGCTGCAGCTATTCCACTCTGACTTTTTGGCAGATAAGCAGCAACAGCTGGCACAGAAACTAATGGGCATGACGGTGTCAATAAAACTCTATTTAAAAACACACAGAGAGGGCTGTGCTACGCTGATTCCTGACCTATACGACCAGAAATCATAAAAGGACACTGCCCACTTCATTTTCTCCATTAGCAGTTAGCACAGGCTCAGGTATATGTGGCTCAGTGAGAGTGCTTGCCTAACATGCAATATGGCCTGGGTTCAATCCCCAGCACTGGAGAAAATATAGACAATTTAGAGGATTCATCCTTGTGGGGGCCTTGAGGCTTTGCAGATAGTTGTGCTGATGGGATTGAATTTGTTTTGGTGCTGGGGACTCTCAGAATCTTAGCCTTACCTGCTCATCCAGAGCTTGAATAGAAATGAGAGTGTCGTGAGGCGGGCACAGCCATGTGGAGTGGGGCAGAACTCCATTCTGGCGTGCAGAGGTACACGGCGGGGGTGGGGTGCGGTGGGGGGCGACCCGGGGGCCTTGCACACATCCTGGGTGCCCTGGCGCCTGCCCTCACACAAGAAAGGCAGAGGCGGGTGTGGTGGCTCAGGCCTGGAATCCCAGCACTGAGAGTCCGAGGCCAGCCTGGGCTACACAGGGATTGCGATGAGCAATCAATTGGCTGGCTCTGTGCATGCGACAGCAGCCTGAGGAGTCGGCCGTTCACGCCGTGCAGTGCACGAACACAGGCTGGCCAGGGTGACCCCTGCAGCTCACCTGGACACAGAGGGGTAGTAGAGCATGGCGGCTCCCTCGGCGCCCAGCAGGGTGGCCAGGCCCCAGGCCATGAGGTGGTAGAGGACCATGGTGCTGGGGAGAGACAAGAGGGTTGCCATGGCGCAGGCTGGGCTCACAGCAGGGGCAGAGACACCTCCCAAGCACTTCCGCTTCTGCCTGGGGAGCACAGGCCCAGACACAAGGGCTGAAGCTCTCTGTGAAGGGCCGCCATAGCTGTGCTTCTGCTTTGGGTTTTCTGCTTTTCGGTGAGGGAGAAATTCATGGCCATAACGTAAACTTAACTGTCTTAAAGCGAACCATTCAGGGACACTTGGCACGTGTGCCATCCTGTTTAACCATCACCACCATCTAGTTCTAGGACATTTCGCCACTCCAAACAGAGCCCCATCCCCATTAGCAGTCACTTCCCATTCCCTCAGGCCCACAAGCCGACAACCACCAGGGCTTCTGCACCGAGCTCCATCCCCAGCCCTTTTTTATTCTGAGACAGGGTCTCACGAAGTTGCCCAGCCTGGGCTGGACCTTGTGAATCTCCTGCCTCAGCCTGCCAGAGGGTTGGGATTACCGGTGAGCCCCACCACGCCAGCTCTGAACATTTCCTATGAACCAAAACACAGAGGCCCTCCTGGTCTTACGCCTGGCTTCTCTTGCTCCACGCGTTTTTGAGCTTCATCCGTGTTGCAGTGCTTCCTAGCTTCTTAGGGCTGAATTCTATCCCATTCTGTGGACAGACTGACTGCATGTGGATTCTCCATCCATCCGTAAAGCACACTGTCGTTCCTACTACTGGGCTACTATGAACAGTGCAGCTGTCCACATGGACACACAAGCAGTCCAGTTCCTGTTTTCAACGCCACCAAGAAGTGGAAATGCTGTTATATAGTTATTCAGTATTATAGTGGTGGTGGTGGGGATTTTCTAAGTTTTTTCTTCTACGTTTGTTTGTTTTGTTTTTTTTGTGGTCCTAGGGCTCAGACCCAAGGCCTCACATAATGCCAGGCAAACACTCTACCACTGAGCTACACCCACAACTGCTCTATGTTTAACTTATCCTTTTCTTTTTTGTTGGGGGGGGGGAGTGGTGGGGATTGAACCCCAGGGCCTTGACACTGAGCTTCATCCCCCAGGCCTTTTTAAAATTTTCTGTGTAGAGACAGAGTCTCATTATGAGGCCCAAACTGGCTTCTATCTCCAGAGCTCAAATAATTCTCCTGCCTCAGCCTCCTGAGTAGCTGGGTCTACAGGTGTGTGCCACCAGGCCCACCTCCAATTTTGATGATATCCACCTAATACAAATGGCTGTTTTTGACACCTAACCTAAACATGACTCATTCTCTATAAAACCATGGAATAGGTAATTAACCTTTAGAGGATACAATAGCACTGTTCGTTTCTCATTTGCTATAATCAGAGTATCTGAGTCTCCACAAAATTCCTATTTGAAGCCAGGAGCGGTGGTGTGATTCTATGATCCCAGCAAGGCACTCTGGGAGGCTGAAGCAGTAGGGTCACAAGTTCGAGCCCAGCCTGGGCAATGCAGTGACTCAGTGAGATCTTGTTTCAAAATAAATAAATAAAAAGGGCTGGGGAGGTAGGTCAGTGTGAAGGCCCGGGGTTCAGTCCCTAACACCAGAGAAAATGTTTTTCCTATGTTGAAATCCAATCCCAAAGATGTTGGTGTTAAGAGGTGGGGCTTTGGGGAGGTGATGGAGGGCAGAGCCCATGGATGGGATCAGTGTCCTCATCTCACAGGCCTATGCCAGCCCACTGCCCTTTCTACCTCATGGAGGGCGCCGTGGGAAGACACCATCTATAACCCAGGGAGCCGTTCCTGGGGGGCCAGTTAGGGTCCAGACCACAGCAGGCGCCATCTTGGAGGGTGCAGGACTCTGTGCCTAACCTGTCCCACTCAATCACCCCCTAGCCCGGCCCAGGAAGACACCCAAGGCAGGAAAGCTCTCAAGTCCGAATCCAAACACCCAGCCCACGACTAGCCCCAACCCGCTGCTCACGCCTCGGTGGCCCTTCTGTGAATGACACAACCCTCGTGGCCGGTCGCTAAGGCGGTTTGCCAGGCCCATGTCTCTCCCCACCCTCCCATACGCTGGGCTCACCCTGCAGCCACCTGTGAGGGCAACACAAGAGGTAGGGCCGGAGGGAGACTCCTCATCCTCCACACAGGGAGGGCGAGAAACCCGGCTCTATGGAAAGAACAACACACAGCGCTTAAGGGTGATTCAGGTCACATGGCATTTATTGGCCTCCTGTTTCCCGAGGGAAGGTTTTGCCTGTTGCCAGCCCAGACAAAGCCTCTGCCCTCACAAGAGGGAGACAATCTCCAGATGCTGTCCATCTTCCAAACCCCAGGATGGGGGGCCAGGCAGAGAATCTGGGGTGGACAAGATTTTAGATGAAATCAAGCCCAGAAGTGGGATCAGTCTGAGACAAGACTGTGCTCACAAACTAAGTAGCCAAACTAGGCACAGGCCTGAAATTCCAGAGGCTGAAGCAGGAGGAGCTAGCAAGTTCAGCCATAACATAAGTTAAGTGTCATAGCCAGTCTATGATACTTAACTAGATCGCCAAAAAAAGAAGTATGCAAACTCTTGTGATAAGCGGAATAAGGGTTCCCAAAGATGTCCATGTCCTATCTCCAGAAGCTATGAATATATTCTTTTATGTATTCATGTATATGTTGAATATATGGAAAAGTCACCTGAGTGAGGATGTGATTAATGGTGTTCTGAGATGAGGAGGTCGTCCTGGCTCATCTGAGTGACCCAGTGGAACCCCACGGATCCATAAAAGCAAAGACTCTCTGGGCTAGGAATGTACCTCAATGCTAAAGCATTTGCCTAGCACATGTGGGCCCTGGGTTTGATCCGGAATAGTACAAGAGAAAATAGGAAAAAGGAAGAAAGAAGAGCAGAAAATCAGGCCGGGGATTTAGCTCAGTGGTTCCGCCACCTGGCCTGCAAACACAAGGTCCTGAGTTCGATCCCCGGTACCAAAAAAGAAAAGCAGAAAATCTTTAGCCGCGACAGAGAAAGAACCAAAGGGTTGGGAGTTTGATGCTCCACTTCCCTCAGTGGCTGTGGAGAACACAGAAGGGGCCACAAGCCAAGGAAGGTGGAAGCGTCTGGAAGCTTCTGGAAGCTGCCCTGTGTGACGGGTCAGAGTAGAGGGCCATGAGCTGTGGGTCCTCAAGACCACAGGGTGGTGTCTCTTTGCATCTAAGTGTAGTGAAAAGACCCTTTATTCATTTATCTGGACAACACATCTTAAAGCTCACAAACTAGACTGAGCCGGGCATGGTGGCACAGGCCTCAGTCGATACCACCCATCACTCCTGGCCAGCAGTACCCCACTGCTTGCGGTGGGACTAGAAGTCCTAGATCAGCGGGGTAGACAGACAGCAGCAGGGACGGAGCACGGGACCCTGAGACAGAGTGGAGACAGGCGGGGCCAGCGCACCAGAGCAGGACCCCGCTTGGGCCGGCTGGCGCTGGTGCCAGCTACGGGGTGGGACAGGCGGGCCGCGGACAAGGCCAGGCCATCCGAGCCCCAGGGCCGAAACTAACTGCCCGCCCTGCCGGCCTCTCAAACTGCCCCGGAAGCTGCGCCAGCAGACCCGGCCCTCGTGTCCCCAGGGAGTACCTCTGTCCTGTGGATCTGCGGATCACCAGATAGGCGTCCAGCGCGTAGCAGAAGAGCCACCAGAAGCAGGCGCTGTACAGCAGCTGGATCCACATCTGGAAGCAGGGAGAGCCCGGCATGAAGGATTCTGGATGCAGGGACTCGGCACCCAACTCACCCGGGAACCAAGAGGACCACATCAGCAGGCAGCACTGGGGGACCGGGGGACGGGGACACGGGTGCATGTAGCCTCTGGGGCCCAGCAGGGTGGGAGGGTGCGGCAGTCCTCTGCCTTGGGGACACTTGTAGGTCGGGAAAGGCCTGAGGACGCACTGGGCTTCTTCTGAGACTCAGAGGTGGCCCTGCCGGGGTGGGAGAGCAGTGGAAAGGACTGGGGTGCCCCGGGTGTAAGCACCAAGGCACCACGGTGCCAGGGCGAATGCAGAACACACACTGATGAAGACATGAAGAGGAAGACAGCGCCCCCAGTGGGAGGGAGGGGGACTCCTGGGTCAGGCAGCAGGACCAGGAGATGACTTAGACTTATTCATACACAGGTATCAACACAGAGTCAGCGTGTGCTGAAATGGATTGCAGTAAGCACAAACAGCCAGTCTCCTTGCCCCTACCTCCCCGGTCTGTCCCCAGAGGGTTCTGACTATGGCTCTGTGCACACTGACGTTCTCCATAGCGAGGCATGGTGGTGCACACCTGTGATCCCAGCACTCAGGAGGCTGAGGCAGGAGGAGAGGGCGATGGAGGGAACCGAACTCACCGCACTCCCCACGCAGAAAGCAGCAGGCCATGTGTCTGTCCCATTCTCAGTAGATATGTGTTCAAAGAAATCTGGGAAGGAGAGCCCCACGGAAGACCGGACGACGAGCCCTAAGCGAGAGGCAGATACCGAGGTGTCTGATCCAAATTCACATCTAACGCTGACTTCTTGCTCCATAAACATGACAGATATCATAGAAAAATAAGGGGAGGGGCAGGGGATGGTGCCACATGCCTATAATTCCAGCACTCAGGAGGCTGAGGCAAGAGGATTGCTGTGAGTTCAAAGCCAACCTGGGCTACACAGTGAGTTCAATGCCAGCCTGAACTACATAATAGCAAGACCCATTCCGTTCCACACAACACCGAACCTCTTTGGCTCTTCGGGCCACACTGTCTCTGTCCAGCACCCTGGTGCACCCAGGTAGGCAGTGGGGCTCCCAGACAAGGGCAAACTTGGGGCCCAGCCATGTCCCATAACACTTCTCTTATGGGCAATAATGTTTATATTCTTTGGTTGTTTTTGTGTTTTGATTTGAGGCAGGGTCTCACTTTGTGCTCCAGGCTGCACTTGCTACACAGCCCAGGCTGGCCTCCAACTAACAGTCCTCCTATCTCAGCCTCCTGAGTACTGAGATTACAGGCCTGTCACTGCGCCCGGCATAAATTCTTGTGATACTCACGTGTCAGCAGTCTGCTGATTTTGAAACCTTAAAGCCACTGTGGGCTGGGCCCAAAGAAAGCGTACAGGGAGAGGCCGGGTCAGCTGGATGCAGTCCGCACCTCAGGGGGTAAACACCAAAGGTGAAGGGGGCTGAGGTGTAGCTCAGTGACAGGCACTTCCCTAGTACGTGCACGTGAGGCTCTGCGTTCCATCACCCGCCCAGGAAACAGGTTTTCAGTCAGGAAGCTAGGCACGGTGGCCACTCTTGTAACGCCATCTGTCTGGAAGGCTGGGGCAGAAGGCCTGCAAATTCTGGCCCAGCCTGGGCGATTTAGTGAGCTAGCAAGCTCCTGTCTCAAAAAAGGGCCGGGACGGTAGTTCAGTGCAAAGGCCCTGGGTTCAATCCTCCAGGCCGGGTGCGGTGGTGCAGCCCTGTAATCCCAGCAGTGCTGGAGAAGCCCTCCTGGGCAAATTAGCCAGCCTGTCTCGGAATAACAGAGAAAAAGGGCAGGGGGTGTAGCTCAGTGGTGGAGGGCCCTTAATTCGATCCCCAGTACCAAGGGCTCAGGTAGACACACACATACACGGGGGGGGGGGGGGGGGGGGGAGTGTTCCGTAGACTGGAATCACCTGTCGTCTGGCTCGGCAGGATTCCTAGTCACCCACCCAGTGCCTAGGCAACTGCCCGAGGCTTCCTCGCTTTTCCCCACAAGGAGAGCGCAGACATCCCGCCCAACCCGCGACCCGCCCCACGCCCGGCGGGGTCACCGAGCAGGACCCCTTCCGCGGGATCCCGAGCGGGTCTCCCGCGGCCGCGCCCCTCACCCAGGCAGCCGAGCGCGTCGCAGGCGGCGGCGGTGTGCAGGATGCGGACCGAGGCGGGAGAGGCCGCAGTCGGCCGGGGAGCCGCAGGCGGCAGCAGCCGCAAGAGGCCGAGCGCCAGGCGGAGCGCGCCGCTCCCCAGGCACAGCGCGTGGAACTCCCGCGCCCGGAAGCCGAGCACCAGACGCTTGGCCGCGTCCCGCGTGGAGCAGCAGGCCGTCCCCAGGCGCGGGGAGGCCATGGGCCGTGCTCGGGCTCGGTGGGAGGCAAGCGGGACCGCGGCAGCTTGTCTGGGGCTGCAGGGGCGGCAGGCACGGGGGCATCATGTGCCGGTGCCCGTCCCCGTCCCGCGCGCTGGGGGCCGCGCACGAGGCCTCACGAGGCGCGCCTGGGGCGGGGGGAGGGGTGGGGACCAGCGCGAGGGCGGCCTCTTCCCGGGCACCGCTCCTTCCGGTGGGCCGAGCTCGGACCCACACCCCGGGCTGCCGGCTCCTCTTGCCTGGGCTTCTGGAGAAACAGAAGTGCTGCTGCCTCGCTGGGCCTCTGACGCCCGCACTCGGTACATGTGCCTGTCCTGAGCAGACCGTGGTTAAAACGGCCCTTTATGGTCCCTTTGCCCCGTGGAAACAGCCCTGCAGAGATGAGATTTGCCTTTACAATGAAGGAATACGGCCAGTTGTAGCGGCGCAAGCCTAGAATCCCTGCACTTGAGAGGCTGAAGCAGAAGGGGCCTGGCGAGTCTGAGAACAGCCTGTGCTACAGAGCAAGACCCTGCCTGTCTCAAAAAAGCAGTAAGCAAGTAAAACAGTTAGGGAGTAAGGGGCTGGAAGGGTAGCACAGTGACCGGGTGCCCGCTTAGCCTGTGGGAGACCTTGGGGTTCGTGCCCAGCATTCCCCCCAAAATGAAGAGAAATCCTAAGGAAAACTCCTTAGCCTAACTGGACACCCACACACTTTACACCTCAACTTCAGCTGTTCCTTTCTTACTCCGCTCCAAAATGCAGTTACTTTTTTTTTCTTTTGGTATTGGGGATCGAACTCGGAACCTTGCACTTTCGAGGCAGGCGGCAGAACCACTGCTCCAAATCCCAAAATGAAACTCTGAATTAGCTTTTAAAAGTAACTGTGTAGAGAAATGTTTATTCAAGTTGGTGTGGTGGGGCACACCTCAGCTCAGAAGGCTGAGGCAGGAGGACTGCAAATTCCGGACCAACTCAGGGAGACCCTGTAGCTCAGTCCAAAGGCCCTGGATTCAATTACCAGTGCCATCAACAGAAAGAAGTATTCGTTTACTATGATTTCTCCTAACAGCTTTAACTTTTCTATGTTATCTTATACACTGAAAATCTGTATTTGGTATACATGTTGCAAAACTGGAACATACTGATGAAAACCGTAAGTATGGAGTGAAAGGGGTTTTTTTTCCTTTTAAATTCTTTATGGTTAAAGATAAAAAGATGGAAAAGTTCCCTGTAGATTATGACATTAAGTCTTTGTTTTTTTCTTGAGACAGGGACTCACTATGTAGTCCAAGCTGGCTTGAACTCACTATGTAGCCCGGGCTGACCTTGAACTCACAGCGATTCTCCTGCCTCAGCCTCCCAAGGGCTAGGATTATAGGTCTGCACCATCATACCTGACTTGGCCCCTCCCTTTTTTTTTTTGGCCTTAAAGAAAGAAAAAATGAACGGGGCAGGGGGTGGCTTTGCGGTAGAGCTCTTGCCTAGCATATGTGGGGCCTTGGGTTCCAGCCCCAGCACCCTCCTCACCCAGACAAGAAAGGAAAGAAAAAAGGAACAGCCCCTCGGCGGTGCCATATTTATTATCATCAGCAAGAACTTCCTGTTTGGGACAGCCTCCTTTTGTTCTGTTTTGCCTTTTGTTTTGTTTTGTTTTGGAGACAGGGTGTGGAGTTCAGGAGGGCCTCGAGGCCACCACCTAGCCCAGGCTGGCCTCCAACTTTCCAGGATCCTCCTGCCTCAGCCTCCGAATAGGCTCATTTATGATCAGGAAACAACACCCTTTGCCCACTTTCACTGCAAAAGACCTCCCTTCCAGTTGTTTTCAATCAGTCAAAGCTAAGGTGCCCAGAGGCTTCCAGGCACTCTTCTGAAACATTTGGTCGTTGGGCCAGGGATTTAGCTCAGTGGTTCCGCTGCCTGCCTCACAAGTGCAAGGTCCCGAGTCAGATTCCCGGTACCAAACAAACATTTGGTCGCAAACACTTCTGTACCACCGCCCCCCTGCCCGCAGGCTCCTCCGCACTTCAAGGCCTTGTGAAGAAGAGCAAGCTTCCGGCTTGCTCCCTGGGGACCACAGGCCTGGGCTTCTGGTTGGGCCGAGGAAGACGGCAGAGCAGAGGAGACAGAGGGGAAGCGGAGGCCTCTTGAACAATGGGCTCCAGACTCCAGGGCTTCAAAGGACCTCTGCAGCCTCCCCGCTGGAAGTGCATGCCGCCTGGAGCCTCAGCAGCAGGAGGCGCGGAGGGAGGTTCCCCCATCTGGCCTGCGGAAGCGTCGACCCTCACGTCTACTTTGTGTGTTGTTTTCTGGGGGTTTTTTTGGTACCGGGGATGGAACTCGGAACCTTGCACCTGCAAGGCAGGCGCTGGAACCACTGAGCTAAATCCCCGGCCCTCCTCACATCTACTTTGGACGGCTGGTCTCTCTGCTTCTCTTGGCCGGCAGAGGTGGCTCAGGGCTTGGGGCCGTCCTTGCAGACCTGTCCAGTTGCATTTCTGCTGTCAGCCCCTGCTGCACACACTCTGCTTCTCAGCTCCCCGCCTACACCTGCTGCTCAAGGATGGGGTGGGGGGTGGGGGTGATCAGAACTCCTGTGGAGGAAATCTGTGAATGACTGGGGTAGCGGGGGTCGACCCAGATGGATGTGCAGCAGCAAGGGTACAGGAGCAAATCGGAGCCAAGAGGATGAGGCAGGCTGAGGCAGGATCGCCACAAGTTCGAAGCTAGCATTCAAGGCCAGCTTGTACTGCACCCTGTCTCAAAAAAAAAAAGCAAACTGAGCTGGGGATGTAGCTCAGTGGCAGAGCACTTGCCCAGCATAGTGCAGACCAGGGTCTGATCTCCAGCACCAAAAACAACCAAACAACCCCAAAAAAGCCAACTGAGATGTAACCCCAACATCATAAAATTCCCTATCTTAAAGGGTGTACTTCAGTGGGCTCTGGTATGTTTATAAGGCTGTGCAACCTTTACCTCTATCTAAATCCAGAGTATTTTTATCACCCAAAAAAGAAACCCTGCCATTCTTAACAGTCGCTCCCCATTCTCTTCCTCCAGCTCCGGGCAGTAACTCATCTTTCCCTGTCTACAGATTTGCCTACTCTGGACATTTGACATAAATGGTAGTGTACAGTGTTTGCTCTATGGTGTCTGGCTTCTTTCACTTACCAGGAAGCTATCAAGGTTCATCCGTGTCACATGTCTCTGTTAAAAGAAAAAATTTTTAATGATTCTATAATCAGTGGAAACATTGGTTTGAGGAAAAAGAAGACAAGTACGGAAAGCCATTTGAGGAAAATGAAAATATAATCAGCATGTTTAACTTTGAAAACGGTTTCTGTCAAAATGGCTGCTGTTGGACTTGGGCTTCCGCTCAGGGGCACAGCACTTGCCTAGCAGATGTAAGGCCCAGCACCTCAGGGTGGGGGGAAAGGAAGAAGGAAGGAAGAAAAAGAAAAGCCAGCTGTGGGTTTGGAACCCACAGTGACATATTGTTGGCTAATGTCTGTTGGGTCTTTTCTTTTGCAGCACCGGGGATCGAACTCAGGACCTTACACTTGCCAGGCAGGCGCAGCACCACTGAGCTACATCCCCGGCCCTGCTGGGTCCAATTTTTGAGGATTTTCTGAAGCACAGAAGAAGTTTGTGAAAGTATGAAGAGATGTTTGGATCAAGTCACCCCTGGGAAACTGGAAATAAAATTGCCCCTAAAATAGAGTCGTCACCAGCTTGTATGGCAACCTCATGCAGGCACTTACACACATTGACAACTGACCCACAATTCCATATTTCTAGTACACTGCCTCTTTCTCATATTTATCTGGTGCCTCACAGAAGTTCTTGTCTCTTCCCAATTCCCCTTCACGATTATGTTCTTACCCACAATTCCAGTTCATCCACAATCCCTCCTTCCTACAATTCTGTTTCTTCTACCATCCATCCTTACCATGATTCTGTTAACTTCCACAAGTCCTTGTTTTACCCCAATCTCTCTTTCCCACAATTCTTTTCTCTCACACATTTCCTGCTTCTGACACAAAACATCTCCACGTACTGTATCAGTATTTACCCACAATTCCAGTTCTGCTAAAGTCTCTTATTTTCACAATTCCTGTTTCCACAACAATCCCATTTCCCCCAACAATTCTCTTTTGCCTCCCACAATTCCTTGTTTTTTTCGGAAATTCCTCTTAAATTTTTCAGTTCTTGCCCACAATTGCAGTTCTGCTACTATCCTTCCTTCCCACAATTCATGTTTCTGCCACAATTGTTTCCCACAAGTCTTTGCTGCTTCTCATAACTTTTTGATTCTGCCACAATTCTTTCTTATAATTTTCTATTGTTACCACAGTTCTGTTTTCTCCCTTAGGTGTTTTTTTTTTGGTACTGGGGATCAAACTCAGGTCCTTGTGCTTGCGAGGCAGGTGGCTGAACCGCTGAGCTAAATCCCTGGCCCTCCCGTAAGTTTTTGTGTCTGCCACAATCCCTCTTTGCCACAATTTAAGTTCTCTCCCAGAATTCCCTCTTTCTCCCACAGTCTCCGTTCGCCCCTACAATTCCCTGTTCTTCTCCATAATTCCTTGATCCTCTCACAGTCTCCACCTTCGCCACAATTCTGTTCTCCCTTTTTGGACAATCTCATCTTTCTCACAGTTCTCTGTTCTTGCCTACAATTCCTCACGTCTCCCGCAATCTCCTTCCTACAGTTCTGTTCTTCCACACAGCTCCTTATTCCTGCCACAATCCCTCTTTCATTCATTCAGTCCTTAACACCAGAGGAAAAAAAAAGATTTTCAAAGCTGCCATCAAAAAACCCTAAATTAGTGTGAGAAATGAAACAAGTGAGAAACTTTCTCATGAAATAGTCCAACTGTAAGTACGAGGTAAAGCAAATTACATACACGTTTGTGTATGCATGCACTTGGGAGCCAGAAACATCCAGAAATATTGTAGATGTGAAAAATATAAAGATAATCCCTCCATACGTGAGTTTTGAGACACAGTGGTACCTCGGTTCACGAATTTAATTCTTTCCACGATTCTGGTCACAAACTGACTTGGACAAGAACTGAATCAAATTCAATGGTTAGGTTCCATGTTGACCTTATGGGGAAATTTGATTCAGTTTATGTCCAATTCGGTTTGTGACCAGAATTGTGGAACGAATTAAATTCATGAACCAAAGTACCACTGTACTGGTGCAGCATTAATGAGGACCTTTGAGTATATGAAAGTAAACTCCGCTCTCTCTCTCTCTCTCTCTCTCTCTCTCTCTCTCTCGTTAGTTATTTGAGACAGAGTCTTGGTGCATAGTTTAGGCCATGGGTCCCCAAGCTCCAGTCCACCCACTGGTCCCAGTCCGTGGCCTGTTAGGAGCTGAGCTGCACTGCAGGAGGTACATGGCAGCTGAGCTAACAGGCTTCATCTATATCTACAGCCACTTTCCATTGCTTGCATCACCATCTCAGCACCCCTTAGCAGGTCAGAGGTGGCATGAGATTCTCATAGGAGCGTGAGCCTTACTGTGAACTGCGCATGTGTAGGATCTAGGTTTGTGCTCCCCGTGAAAATCATCTCTCCTGATAATCTTGAGGTGAACCCAGTGCTATCACCGGGGAGCAGCTGCAGATACAAGTTAACATTAGTGAAGAGGCCCAACTGCACAGAATCCATAGTAAATCAGTTCCTTAGAGATTCAAATCAATAACCCTATTGCGGGGGAGGGGATTTAACTCAGTGGTTCTGCCGCTTGCCTCTCAAGCACAAGGACCTGAACTCGATCCCCAGTATCAAAACAAAATAAAACAAAAAAAAACCCTATCAGGGGGCCAGGGATTTAGCTCAGTGGCGCCGCGCCTGCCTAGCAAGCGCAAGGTTGTGAGTTTGATCCCCCCAAAATCCAAAAAACCGTCTCAGAGAGTGGCATGTGACAAACCACATCTGGTGGGGGCTTTATAGTGGGGAGCAAACTGATGGACTTCAATGTACAGCTGCACCTGGTGGCAGGCCTCAAGTCGGAATTGCCACTTATTTTAATTCATGTGTAGCCTGGCCGTTCATTTATTGACCACTCCCATCCGAGCGTCTTTCCTACAAGGCACGCTTGTCTCAGTCACAGGCTTAAGAAGCCCTCAAGCTGATCCTAGGCAAAAATGGTTAAAAAACAAATAGCACTGGAAAGCTTCTCTAAAAAGGGAGAAAGACCCAAAGACGAGACAGCAGAAAACTATCCACAAAAAGGAAGCTGCATTTTAAAGAAAATATCAAGAGTCCTACTTAAATGGTGGGTTCATCGCAGCAGGTGATTCACATTTTCCAAACCCACTCTGTACAATACATGGTGGCTGGCTACCCAACGAAGCCATGAAACCCTCAAAAATGCTTCACCATGTGGAGACCAAGCACCCTGCATTCAAAAACACCTTTGGAGCTGGAGCTGGGAGTGGTGGCACACACTATAATCTCAGTATTCCAAGAGGCTGAACCAGAAACGCAGGGTGTTCGAAGCCAGTGTGGATTACACTGAGTCTGAGGACAGCCTGAACTACACAGTGAGACACCATCTCAAAAAACAAACAAACCAACAAACCACAAACCAAACAATAAGACTCCTTTGGGGTTTTTTAAAAGAGAAAACATGTACACAAAAACCAAAAGCAATTATCAAAAGCCACCATTTCATCAAATGTGTTTGTACCAAGAGCGTCATTCTGAGTGGCTAACCTCATTCCTAAGGCTAAGAAGCCCTCTACTATTGAAGAATCGATCCTGCCTGCTGCTAAGGACGGACATTTGTTGTGAACTTTGAGAAGAGGCTGCAGCCCTGAAAGGGGGTGGATGTTCCTCTTTCAGCTAGCACTACTGCTAGAGGAATTGATGAAACAGCAGAGAAAATCTTGCCACAGTTGTCCACAGGCTTCGTGAGTCGCTGCAGTGTGTGACTCAGGTTGACAAGTCTACCCCTACTGACAACAAGCCAACAATGCTTGTTTTTCTGCGATATACTTTTCAGGATGGTTTGCATGTGGATATGATAGGTGTACTTTGTTTACCAACCAACACCACAGCTGCTGGGCTATTCAAGTGTCTGAACCACTACATTTCAGGAAAACGGAATTGCTCGTTTTATGTTGCTATATGCACAAAAGGAGTGGCTGCTATGACTGGACGGCTTTCTGATTTCACTGCACAGGTCACAGAGGTCACTTCTAAATATATGTCTAGAAAAAGTCACCACGGGCTGGGGGTTTAGCTCAGTGGTGCCGCCACCTGCCTCCCAAGTGCAAGGTCCCAAGTTCGATCCTCAGTACCAAAAAAAAATAGAAAAAGTCACCACAGGCAGCATATTTCAGTGACAGAATGAGTCACAAAACTTGCTTACTTGCAAGACATATTCAACCTGCTCAATGAACTCATTTCAGGAAATAACTCAAGTCAACAGAAAAAGTGGATGCATTCAAAGCCAAACTGGAATTATGGGGATGAGGAGGGCACACTGGGATTTTTGACGTTTCAGTCATTAGCAGAGACTTTGAAAGAGCCTGGGCCAGGGCCTTCTTTCTCCTCGCAGAGGCATGGTCACCTATCTCAGCTTTCAAGAGTCTGAGCATGACTTCCCACCCACGGAAGATCCCTGAACTGGGAAGGGATGATCTGCAGCCAGTGTGTGAATAAGCCAGGTGAATCGACTTTGCCAGTGCCGGAAGAGGATCAGCTGCTTGAGATTACTAATGACAGTGGACTTAAAAGTATGTTTGAGACAACCTCAAATCCCTGTACTAAGGTGCAATATCCTGAAATTGCTAGAAAAGCACTGAAATACTTGCTTCCATTTCCAACAACCGATCATGTGATGAAGCAGGGTTTTCTGCAGGGACAACCAAAATGAGATCCCACAGTGGACTGGACATAAGCAACGCACTTGAGGTGGCACTGTCTCCCCTCACCCCCGGAGAAGATCATCTAATTGTAGGAAAACACTTGTTTTTTTGGTACCGGGACTCGAACTCAGGACCTTGTGCTTGCCAGGCAGGCGCGGCACCACTGAGCTAACTCCCTGGTTATAGGAAAATACTCTTATGGCTCTCACTGATTCCGCTTTATGGTGAGTTGTAGATTATCTCAGCATATATCACAATGTAATAATAATAGAAATGCAGAGCACAGTAAATGTAATGTGCTGGATCATCTCGAACCATCCCTCTCTCACCAATCTGTGCAGCAGCTGTCTCCCAGACTGGTCCCTGGTGCCAAACAGGTTCAAGATCACTGCTGTAGGCCATCCTCGAGCTCACTGTGCAGCTCCGGATGACCTTGAACTTGAGATTTCCCTGCTTCAGCCTCCCAAGTGCTGGGATTACAGGTGTGTATCGGCTTGAAAGTATATTCATTATTGCATCATCTGCTCTTCCTTTTCTTTTTCTTTTGGTCTTCCTCTACATGCAGCACCTGAATCTTCTCTCCATTCTTCGTCTGGGCTACCTGGAGATTCTATCCCCCAGAAACGCTCTACTCTGGGCTCTCTCTACTCCATTATTCACAAGTTGCCTATCATTCCCGCTTGATCACCTGCATTAACTGCTGAAAAAGGCTCAGTGGGTTTTTCTCCCAGCAACTTGTTTTTCACAGTGAGTGTCCCCTTGTCCAGATGTCTCAAAGAAAGGATTGCGTTTATAGTAAGAATCTCAGGTGACACATGGAATCCAGGGGAGGCGGGAACCAGACGGATGGTGAAAAGACTGTCATTCACAATAGCAGGCACTTAAATAATGAATTAAGTAATAAATCATTCACGGAGTGTGGGCAGGCACTGTGCTCCGAATTCTGTATTTATTGTCTCATTCAGTATTAATTATTAAGAGCCTTTCACATGGGCTTTTCTGATATCTAAACTGATGTAGGTAATCCTGAAGTGAATGAGCATGGCTGCGTTCCAATAAAACTTTATTAACACAGAGGCAGAGGGCCCTTGCTCAGGCTTATCCCACAATGATCTAAGAACATAGGGCCAGTGAACCGGAAATGCAGGGGTCAACACCTAGCAGGGCAGACAATGAAAAAGGACAAGCAGAAAGCTGCCAGCAGATCAATTACTCAACCTTCCTTCCTCTCCAATGATGTTCCCAGGAGTGGCCCAGAGCACCTCGTTGGGTTTCTTAGGAATCTTGCACCATTGCGTTTGTACCTTTTTTAAGGTTGAATAATATTCCAGAACATGTATGTGCACACACAGAGAAACACATGCACATATGCCTCCCTCCCTGGATCCCCTTCCTCTTGTCTTTTACTCTTCCTTCTACTTTGACGTCATCTTTTCCTCCCAGATTCCACCTATCGGGGAAAACACGTGGTACTTGTTCTGAATCTGGCTTATTTCACTTAACAGGGTCTCCAGTTCGACCCACTTTCCTGCAGGTGATATTGCATTGCTCTTCTTCACTGTTAAAGACTACTCCATCGTGCATACCAACTACTTGTTCTTTGTCACCCACTGATGAACGTTTGGGTAGTTTATCTTGGCTGCTGTGAATACTGCTGCAGGGAACGTGGGTTGCAGGTGACTGTGCCAGGTGGGGAGTTTGTCCTCTTTGAGTATCAACCCCGAAGACGGTTGCTGGGTCATGTGCTATGTCGTTCTGATTTCTGTTGGCGTTTTCCCACTGCTCCCCATAAGTGGCACCAACTGTCTCTGTTCCCAGCAGTGTGGTGTTGTGCCCAGATCGCGATGTCCCAAAGACCACCAGGAGACCGTTTCCGATGTAAGCACACGAGGGTCGTTTATTCAAGCTTAAGCAGGGACTCTCAATTGTCACCGACGCAGCGGATCGAGATTGAGAGCCCCGAGCCTCGAAACTAGCAGGGTTTTTATTGAGTATACATCAAGCTTTGGTTGTTAGTAGCCAGGTGATTGGTTAATGCTAAATACATATGAAGTGTAGGGTTTTGATTGGTTAGGCTCGGGGGGGTTAAGGGGGTTACGTATAGATTTTTGCAAGGGAGAAGGGGGCAAAGGTTAGGGGTCGACTGTCATAAGCTGATGGTTAGCAGGTCCACTGACTAATGGTCACATCTATCTTTTGTGGGCAGTTAGCCATTAACTGTTTACCTTATAGGTAGTGTGTCCGGAATGTCCTTCCTGAGTACACAGATGGCTGGGTAATAAACTTAGGAATTTTGAGTGGATAAGCACAAATTTGAGAGAACAAAGGAGACAGCTCCAAAATGGAGTCATTCTGAGAGAACAAAGGAGACAGCTCCAAAATGGAGTCACTCTGGCTCCACATTCCCCCCTTCTCAGGGTGCTGTAGAGGGCCAATCATGGGCCTCTGGGGGTTAATTCTGTCAAATCAATAGGTATTGGCTGGTATTGGGACCTGAGTACCATTAACTGAACAGCGTTAATTCGCTTTTTAATGAACGAAACTAGTCTATTAAGTATGCAAGGTCCAAAGGTTAATAGTAGCAACACGATAAGCAAGGGGCCCAACAGGGTAGAAATTAGGGTAGTGAGCCAAGGGGAAGAATTAAACCAAGATTCGAACCAGGTTTGAGATTGTTCTCTTTCTTGTTTACGTTTGGCGATGCCTTCTCTAACTTTAGCCATGGATTCTTTGACTACTCCTGAATGATCTATATAGAAACAGCATTCTTCACCTAGTGCAACACAGAGTCCTCCTTGTTGAAGGAAAATTAAGTCCAGCCCCCTTCGGTTTTGGAGGACTACCTCTGCTAGTGAAGTTAAAGACTCTTGGAGGTGGGAGATGGAGCTTTCTAGCCTTTCAATATCTATATCTATGGCTGTCCTTAAGTCATTATAATATTTATTGTGTATTAGTAGCGATGAAACTCCCGTTCCTGTCCCAGCTAGTCCTAATCCTAAGAGAACGGTCAAAGTAATGGCCGTTACAGGTTCTCGCTTAACTCTGACCTGGGTTTCAGCCAGGCGGCTGGGGATGTCTTTTTCTGAGTGATATAACAACCGGGGACTAATTGTACAAGTACACAGAAATCTCTTGTTTGTTTTAACACTAGCCCATGTACACAAGGGGTAAGTCCAGAGGAACAGGCCCACCACCCGTCATAAGGGGGAATGAGATATTTAGGCCTAGGTCTAAGGATGGTTTTGTTACAAAGGTGTTGGTGGGAGGCCGGGACACTGCCGACACAAGTTCCTTGCCCAGTTACTGATTGTAGGGTCAGCCTAGCTGTCCCTTTTTGTTGCCATCTACATTGAGTCGGGCTGTCTGACTTAGTGAAATTGTCTAGATAAGCTACTGCTTCATAGTATGGGGGCTTAGTATCATAACATAGCCAGCAGGACTGAGTGAGGTCTGGCCTAGATGCATTTAGGGCTTTAAAGGTGTGAACCATCAGTTCCCAAAGGGGGTCCTGGTCCCGGTTATGATCGACTTTATCAATCTGGGTGATCATTTGAATCAAGGGCGGGGATGTGGAAGCGGAGGTTAAGTCTGATGGCCGTACGGAGGCGTTTGGTTTTGGTGACATAGGCGAGCTTTTTGGGGGAGGGGGCTTAATAGGTCTGAAAGGGGCTATTGGAGCTAGCGCCAAGTTTGGCCCTATCAATTGGGGAGACCCTATGGTGAGCGGCTCTGCCTTCAGTTTTATAGTGAATAACAACCCGGTATCATAACCATCTTGATATAGACGGAGTCCCCAAGTCTGGCCTGTTTCCCATTTAGTGTACCTTTTACCTGAATCCGTGAATGAAAGTCTGACCGGGTTACAGAGGAACCCGGTACAGGGGCCACTAAGAACTAAGAAATTACCACCCTTTTGATTTGTCTGCAGGCCAGGGGGCCCAGGGACTCTTTTTAAAGAAATAAAATCGTCCTTGACAGGCGGGGCCCAGGAGACGGTGCCCGTGGACTCACATCCCCATTTGGCACAATAGAACTGGTCAGGTCCCCCGCACTTGTTTATCTGAGACTGTGTGCGCCTTTCTCCCGGACAAACATAAAAGGGGGTGCTTTGTAGGATGTTTCTATCAAGAGAATGGCTACACCCAGGGTCAAGTCTAGGAGGGGCCATGGGTACTGGAGCCATGGGCAGGGATGTTCTATTAGTATTACATTGGCCTATGCCTTTTTTACATATTGGCTCTCCTCTAGGCCCGATTTTCCAGTTTCCAGTGTTCCAAGTCCCTGTGGCGAGCGAACACAGGTCAAAGTCTAGGTCTGGCCACCAGGTAAGTGGTGGAGCCACTTCGGATGAACTATTAACAATGTTGCCCGTAGACGTACTAATGATCATCCAGGTTAAATTTAAGGGAGCATATGGGTTTTGTCCTCCTAGTGTCGGTGTCAAAAGTACAGTTACCATAATCACGATCGTCGACGACGTAGCTTGAGTTTGAGGGGACTGTCTTGGTCTCTGGACACCTGCCATGATGGAACGAAGTCTTCTAGGACAGTGTGAGGATCTGCAGGGCGAACGTGAGTGTAGTGTACCCACGAAGCAATCCCGTCGACCTTGAGAGCAGTGGGCGTGGTCAGGACTGTGACGTAGGGTCCTTTCCAACGGGGCTCAAGGTCTTTCTGCCGGTGTCTCCGAACGAAGACCCAGTCTCCAGGTCGGTAGCGATGGGGCTCAGGAGGTGGTCCGGTCTGGTATAAGGCTTCTAACTTAGGCCAGATGTCTTCGTGTACACTTTGGAGGCTTTTTAAAGAAAGTAACAACTTTTGGTCATCAAATTCAACAAGTACGTTTGAGTGAAGGTTGGGGATAATGGGAGGGGGAATTCCAAACATGATTTCAAAGGGGGTCAACCCCATTTTATAGGGTGAATTGCGCACCCTATAAAGGGCGAAGGGAAGGAGAGTCACCCAGTCACCGCCAGTCTCTAAGGTTAATTTAGTTAAGGTCTCTTTTAAGGTTCTATTCATCCTTTCTACCTGTCCTGAGCTTTGGGGTCTGTATGCACAATGTAATTTCCAATCTGTCCCCAACACCTGTGCTAGGGTTTGACTCACCTTGGAAATGAAGGCGGGTCCATTATCTGATCCTAGCATTACTGGAAAACCGTACCTTGGCAGGATGTCTTCTAGCAGCTTTTTAGTCACACTCTGCGCTGTCTCGTGTTTGGTAGGAAACGCTTCTATCCATCCTGAAAAAGTATCTACGAAAACTAACAAGTATTTATAACCGTACTTTCCAGGTTTTACCTCGGTGAAGTCCAATTCCCAATAGGCTCCAGGTCGGTTTCCCCTCAGCCTATTTCCTGGGTTGGCCCTATTGTGGGTGGCATTTGTCAATTGACAGGCTTTGCAGGTAGCAACAATATGTTCAATTGTAGAATTAGCATCACGGATCTTAATTTCAGCATGTCTCAGGAGATCTTGCATTTTCCGAGTGCCCATGTGGGTGGTCCGGTGTATCTTGGAGAGAACTTGTTCTCCCAGTGTCTTAGGCAGGATGACTTTACAATCAGAAGATTTCCACCACCCGTTGAGGCACTGGGGCGTAGGTAATTGTTTTATCCAATTTAAGTCCTTTTCAGTGTACTGGGGTTTTTCTGGTAGGGCTGCACTTCCCGGATCGGGCAGCTGAGTGGCCAGTGTCAGATCAACCTTTAAAGCTATTTTTCGGGCCGTCTGGTCAGCTAGATTATTTCCTCTGGCAATTGGAGTGTCGCCCTTCTGGTGTCCTGGGCAATGGATAATGGCTAATTTTTTCGGTAGCCAGAGGGCTGTTAAGAGGGCAAGGATCTCTTCTTTGTTTTTAATAGTCTTTCCTTCAGCTGTCAAGAGTCCCCTTTCTTTGTAGATGGCCCCATGGACGTGCGCAGTGGCAAAGGCATACCGGCTATCTGTGTATACATTTAACTTTAGGCCCTGTCCTAAAGTCAATGCCTTGGTCAGGGCTACGAGTTCTGCCCGTTGTGCTGAGGTCCCGGTGGGCAATGGTTCTGCCCAAATGACCTCAGTTTCTGTCACCACAGCTGCCCCAGCATACCTGTGGCCCTCACGAACAAAGCTGCTTCCATCAGTGTACCAGGTGTTGCCTGCGTCTGGCCATGGTTGGTCACTCAGATCTGCTCGAATTCCGTGTACCTGCGCCAGGATATCTGTGCAGTCGTGAAGCGGAGCCTCTAAGTTCGGGTCTGGTAACAGTGTGGCTGGGTTTAAAGCAGCCGGGGCCTGAAAGACAACTCGGGTTGGATTTAGGAGTAAGCTCTGGTAGTGGGTCAGGCGAGCATTACTGAGCCATCGATCTGGAGGCTGTTTTAGGACTCCCTCAATGGCGTGAGGGGTGGTCACGCATAGTTCTTGGCCTAATGTCAATTTGTCAGCGTCTTTGACCATTAGAGCTACTGCTGCAATCATTCTTAGGCACGGGGGCCATCCTGACGCAACTGGATCAAGTCTTTTTGATAAGTACGCCACTGGGCGGCGCCATGGCCCTAGATACTGGGTCAGGACGCCCTTAGCGACTCCTTTGTTTTCATCAATGTAAAGGTGGAATGGCTTAGTAATATCAGGCAAGCCCAAGGCTGGTGCCGTCAGCAAGGCTGTTTTAATTTGATCGAAAGATTTTTGTAGCTTTTCTGTCCATTGAAAAGCCTGACTGTCTCTAGTTGCCTCGTAGAGGGGCTTTGCGAGCTCTGCGAACCCTGGTATCCATAGGCGGCAGAAGCCCGCCGATCCCAAGAATTCTCTGACTTTTCGAGGGGAATCTGGTGTGGGTATCTTAAGAACTGTCTCTTTTCTAGCATCCGACAGCCATCTCTGCCCTTCTCTAAGCACGTACCCCAGGTAGCTTACCTCGGGTTTGCAGATCTGGGCCTTTTTAGCGGACACCCGATACCCCAGCTCTCCTATGACCATCAAGAGTCTCTTGGTTCCATTTAAGCAGTCTTCCTGTGTCTCAGCTGCCACAAGAAGGTCATCTACATATTGTAACAGAGTTAGTTGGGGGTTCTGGAGGCGAAACTCACCCAGGTCTTCATGTAGGGCCTCGTCGAAGATGGTGGGAGAGTTTTTGAATCCTTGAGGTAATCGGGTCCACGTCAGCTGTCCGTTGATGCCTTGCTCTGGATCACTCCATTCAAACGCAAAGATGTGTTGGCTTTTAGGTGCCAGTGGAAGGCTAAAAAAAGCATCTTTGAGATCTAAGACTGTGTACCAGCGATGGCTCGGGGGAAGAGAACTCAATAGGGTGTATGGATTAGGCACTGTGGGGTGGATGTCCATAACCCTCTTGTTTACCTCCCGGAGGTCCTGCACTGGCCGATAGTCATTAGAATGAGGTTTTCGTACTGGCAACAAGGGGGTGTTCCAGGCCGATTGGCAAGGTCTGAGAATCCCCTGAGCAAGTAACCTCCTGATGTGTGGAGTTATTCCTTTCTGGGCCTCCAGGGGCATAGGATATTGGCGAACTCGTACCGGATCTGCTCCAGGTTTTATTTCTATAAACACCGGTGCCCTGTGTATAGCTAGCCCCATGCCTCCAGTTTCCGCCCATGCTTGTGGGAACATGGAGAGCCATTGTTCCATATCAGGATCAGGAGGGGCCCTCTTTTGATGTAGTAGATATTCATCTTCCAGGTTTATGGTTAGTACCTGAATGGGCCTTCCCTCTTGATTAAGGACTTTTGTGCCCCCGGGTTGGAAATGAATTTGAGCCCCTAATTTAGTAAGTAAGTCTCTTCCTAATAAGGGGTAGGGGCAGTCTGGTATAACCATAAATGAGTGGGTTACTTGGCCCACTCCCAAGTCTACTGTTCTTTGGGTTGTCCATGAATACTTTTTCATGCCTGTAGCTCCTTGAACCCAGGAGGTTTTATCAGAAATATGGCCACACGGTTTGAGTAGGACTGAATGTTGAGCCCCTGTATCCACCAGGAACTCAATAGGTCTCCCCTCCACTTTTAGGGTTACCCTGGGCTCGGGGAGGGGTGCCGAACCCCGTCCCCCCTAATCATTTGATTCATCCACAGCCAGAATAGGGGTCTTGGGGCGTCCTTCTCGCTGTTTTTTTTTAGGACAGTCCCTGGCCCAGTGTCCGTATTCTTTGCAATAAGCACATTGATTTTTCCCCAACTGGGGGCGCTCTCTGCGTCTCTCTTTGTTTTCTCCTTCCATCACAATCTTTTTTAGTCTACGTTCACATTCTTTCTGCTCTCCCGCAGTGGCAGCCAGAAGGATCCGAGCTAAGTTTCGGGTCTGGCGGTCATCAGCTTTTTCTCGTTTCTCCTCTGCGGTTTCTCTATTGTTATACACTTTCTCTGCCACTGCCACTAAGTCCTGAATACTCTTTTCTCCTAACCTATCTACTTTCTGTAACTTTCTCTTAATGTCTGGTGCCGCCTGGTTGACAAAATGTATTATTACAGCTGCCTTTGTCTCAACTGCTTCTGGGTCCATAGGAGTGTACCTACGAAAAGCTTCCTGAATTCTTTCTAGGAAAGCAGCAGGGCTTTCATCTAACTTTTGTTGTACATCTCCTACCTTAGCCAAATTGGTGGGCTTCCTCGCCGCTGCTCTGAGACCTCTTAATAAAGTCTGGCGATAGACTCGAAGTCTCTCCTTACCTTCTGCCGTATTGAAGTCCCAGTTAGGTCGGGACAGAGGAAAAGAAGTGTTGATGGTGTCTGCATTGGTGGTGGGCTGACCACTGTCACCAGGAACCAATTTTCTGGCCTCATTCTGGATTCTCTCTCGTTCCTCAGTGGTGAACAGAACCTGCAGAAGCTGTTGACAGTCATCCCAAGTGGGCTGATGGGTAAACAAAACAGTTTCTAACAGGTTAATCAAATCTCTAGGGTTATCAGAGAAATTGGCATGTTGTCGGCGCCAATTATAAAGATCACTGGTAGCAAAGGGCCAGTAATGATGAGGCTGGTTTCCATGTTCATCAGGGGGCCCTATTGCTCGCAGCGGGCAGACAGTTGAATCTGCCGGTCCTGCCGGCGAGGCGGCGCGCCGGTGACGAGTATTTTGGGCGGGACCATCACGGTTGTCGGCGGCGCCCGGGGCGGGCTCCCCAGCCCCGGCTGGGACTGGGTCACCTCCTCCAGCCTGCTGTGGCGGAAGAAAGGGGAGGGAATAGGGGGGAGGAAATATAAGATCTTCCTCGGTCCCTCCCTGGAGGACAGGGTAAAGTGGCGCGGTTGGCTTGGTTTCGGTTTGTTTTTCATCCGCGCGCTTTTTAGGAGCCTTTTCTTTGGCTGTCAGGATTAACTCCGGTTGCTGCTGCTGTGAAGGCAAAAAGAGCTTAACCCATGGGGGCGGGTTAGAAACCAGAAATTCCCAAACGGCGATGTAGGGTATCTGATGGGGGGGAGGATGGCTTTACGAACTCTGCGAATTATCTGCAAATCAAAAGTTCCCTCGGGGGGCCATCCTACCCCGAGGGAGGGCCACTCTGAGCCACAGAGGGTGATGAACTTAGTCTTCTTAATTTCTAAACTTAAGTTATGAGCGCTCTCCCTAACTTCTTTGAAATGGTCTGTTACAAGGGAAAGAGGGGTAGTCACAGTCTGTCCCATCGTCTCGGTCCAAGTCAGCACAAACAGACACACAAACGCAACAGAGAAGCACAAGGTGAGACAAAACCGTCCTCCGCGCGATCGGAGGCAATGCAAATGGGACGACGGCCTCCTGCCGTGCCGCGGGAGCGACCCGCACCGTCCCTCCAGGAGTCTCACTGACCCGTACTCTTGGGGCACTCCGTCCCCACCAGTGGAATCCGGAACGTCTTCCAGGATTCCGGGTCGGCGGCCCTTGCAGCGCGTCCGCCTAGACCGTCTGCCGACCTTCCCAGAAAATAGGCCCAGACTTTACAAGCACAAAGAAAACACTCACCAGCCGGCGTTGACCCTCCGGTACGGGAGTCCTGAAGGTCTTGGGATCCCGGACGAGCCCCCAAATGTTGTGCCCAGATCGCGATGTCCCAAAGACCACCAGGAGACCGTTTCCGATGTAAGCACACGAGGGTCGTTTATTCAAGCTTAAGCAGGGACTCTCAATTGTCACCGACGCAGCGGATCGAGATTGAGAGCCCCGAGCCTCGAAACTAGCAGGGTTTTTATTGAGTATACATCAAGCTTTGGTTGTTAGTAGCCAGGTGATTGGTTAATGCTAAATACATATGAAGTGTAGGGTTTTGATTGGTTAGGCTCGGGGGGGTTAAGGGGGTTACGTATAGATTTTTGCAAGGGAGAAGGGGGCAAAGGTTAGGGGTCGACTGTCATAAGCTGATGGTTAGCAGGTCCACTGACTAATGGTCACATCTATCTTTTGTGGGCAGTTAGCCATTAACTGTTTACCTTATAGGTAGTGTGTCCGGAATGTCCTTCCTGAGTACACAGATGGCTGGGTAATAAACTTAGGAATTTTGAGTGGATAAGCACAAATTTGAGAGAACAAAGGAGACAGCTCCAAAATGGAGTCATTCTGAGAGAACAAAGGAGACAGCTCCAAAATGGAGTCACTCTGGCTCCACAGTGGTAGGCGTCCCCTTTCTCCACACCTCTGCCAACAGTTATCTCTTGTCTGTGTCACTTCATCGATGTTTTTGAGATGTGGCCCAGGCTGACCTCAAACTCTTAGGCTCAAGCTGGACTCCAGCGATCCTTCTGCCTCAGCCTCCTGAGTGGCTCTGACTATAAGCATAAACCACTCTGTCTGGCTTTTGTGTCTTTGATATTCACCATTCTTATGGGTGTGAGGTGAAATCTCAGTGTTTTGGGTTTTTCGCTGTACTGGGGACTGAACCTAGGGCCTTCACACTGAGCAACTATCTCTTGCTCTTAATTTTTTTTTTTTAACTCTGAGACTCACTAAATCACAAAGTGCGGGCTGGGCTAGAACTTGTGACTGTCCTGTTTCAGCCTCCCAGAACACTGGGATTGCAGGTTTGCGCCACCATGCCCAGCTGCTCATTTTAAAATCAGGCTATTTGTTTTTCTGCTATGGTACCGGGTTGTGAGAGCTTCTTACAAATTCTGAACCTTAACCTCTAATCAGGTACGTGGTTTGAAAAAGTCTTCCCCAATCCACAGGATCCTTAGACTCTCTGCTAAGGAACCTGGGTTCAGACACTGCCTCCCCAATAAAAGCTTCAGCTGGCAAGTTGCAGCCCCTTTTGGGTTCACTGAAGACCAAGAGGAACCTGGGTTCTCCATTCAGCTCGATGGGCATTTACGGGGTTACTGTAAGCAAGTGGGCTGAGCAAAGATAATGGGACAATCTGTGTCCAGTAAAAAAGGGAATGTTATGGAACTTAATAAAGAACACATGAACTTAATAAAGAACACATGAAGCAAGGACCAGGGATCTAGCTCAGTGGTTTCGCCACCTGTAGCGCAAGCACAAAGTCCCAAGTTCCATCCCCAGTACCCCCCAAAAAAAAGATTATCTATAGGGGTCAGGGATTTAGCTCAGTGCTTCCAGCGCCTGCCTTGCAAGTACAAGGTCCCGAGTTCGATCCCCAGTACCAAAAAAAAAGAACACATGAAGAACGAAGACATTGCTGACACCAAACCAACCAGTCATAGAAATAACACAGCCAGACACCGTGGCACATCTGTAATCCTGGCACTCTGGGAGGGTGACACAGGAGGATCCCAAACTTGAGCCCAGCTTGAGCAACTTAACAACACTTTATTTCAAAATAAAAAAGAGGGCTGGGGATAGATACAGCTTAGTGTGAAGGCCCTGGGTTTAATCCTAGTCCTGCCAAAAGGAAAAGGAATATAGAATGGAGTGGAAAGTGACAGGGATTGAGTATGGGTTAAAATTATATCCTAGTTTGTGCAGTAGTGTGTATCCACAGTCCTAGCCAACTAGGATGCTGAGGCAGAAGGATCCCTTGAGCCCAGGAATCTGAGACCAGCCTGGGTCTCAGCAAGGCTGCTGTCTCAGAAAAACACAGCAAGACTTCTCGCAAAAAAAATTAAATAAATAAAAAATAAAGTTGTGTTGAAAAAATATGGAGTCATTTAAAATGACATCTGGCCTGAGCTGAGAACAGTACACCATTGTTAGATTTTGTGTGCATACCCTTGTGAATCTTCAGAAAAGCCAGATCCCATTCAGGACATCTGGGTGGGGCCAAGATTCTGCATTTCTAAGGAGCTTCAGAGCTTCTAGGAGACTGGCAGTCTTTCTTTGAGGTGCAAAGCCGAGTTCTCCCATCTCCCACAAAGAACAAAGGGAAGCCCAGGGTCATATGTAAATTTGGAGAGAGCTTTGTTGAAAACCCTGAAAAAAGTGAGGAGCACAAGATTTGAGGACCAAGAATGACTGAGCAGGGTCTAGGAATGATAAGCAACATGCTTCCTCTGGATTTGGAAGTCCCAAGGAGTGATGCGTGTGGTACTGACCAGGGCTGGATGTCAGGATCTTTGTAGGAAAAGGGAACAAATGGAAGAGGGAGATGACAGATAAGGACTAGGAAAGACAGACAAGTCATTTTCCTTTTTTTTTTTTTTTTTGGTACCAGGGATCAAACTTGGATCCTTCCGCTTATGAGGCAGGCGGCGGAACCACTGAGCTAAATCCCCAGCCCAAGACAAGTCATTTTGTGTTGAGAAACATCCTGACTTAGGGATATTCAATTTTTGTTTCTTTGCTTGGTTTTTTCCCTGTGTAGTTCAGGCTGGCCTCAAACTCACTATGTAGCCTGGGCTGGCCTTGAACTCATGGTGATCCTCCTGTCTCAGCCTCCCAAGTGCTGGGATTACAGGAGTGAGCCACCACACCTGGCTAGGGATAGTTCAATGTTAATGACAACTAAGGGGCTTTATATGTGAATCCTGCTTTTTCTGTTCTAAAACATGATTAAGTCTACATTCCTTCACGCTAAAAACAAACAAATAAACTTGTGCTCACATTTGCAAGCCAGGAGATATTTCTCTATCACTCTTCATAACCAGGAACATCACAGCTTCCTCAGTTTACTTCTTATTCTCTCTGCTGACATTTGGACTTCTGAGTTCAAAAGGAGAAAAAGAGTAGTTTTTAATGAAAAAAAAGGTTTTGGTACCAGGGATCAAACTTGGGTCCTTGCACTTGCGCAGCAGGTGGCAAAACCACTGAGCTAAATCCCCGGCCCTTTAATGAAACTTTTTAACCTCAAAAAGACATCATGATTTTGAGACCTGATGCACATCTATGTATTTTGAGTTCATTTGTCTCTTTGGTGCAGTGTTTTGTTGGGTTTTTTTCATTTTTTTTTGAAGGAAAACATTTATTGGTGCATTTTAGATATACATAATGATAATGTTCATCACAGGGAATGTCTACCTGTGCATGACAAATCTTGCTTCTTTTTTTCCCATTCCCCTCCCCTTTCTTCAACCCCTCTTCCCCTCTTTATTCAAAAGTTTTGTTTCCATTTTTTCCTTCTATTCTTTCCTTTTCTTTTTTTTGGTACTGGGGATCAAACTCAGGTCCTTGTGCTTGTGATGCAGGTGGCTGAACCACTGAGCTGAATCCCCGGCCCTCTCTTTCTTTTCTTGTCCCTTCCTTTTACCCTTCCTCTTCCTTTGTTCCCTTTCTCACTTGAACATTTTCTTTTTTTTTTGGTACCGGGGATCAAATTCAGGACCTTGCACTTTCGAAGCAGGCGGCGACAGAACCACTGAGCTAAATTCCTGGCCCCTACTTGAATGTTTTCTTCCCACTTCCTAATATCTATTACACATTTGGTCCTGGTTTCCACTTTTGGTTTCTCACAGGAGAGAAAAAGTGTGGTATTTAAACATGTGTCTGATTTATCTCACCTAAAAGTACGGTCTAGGGCCAGGGATTAAGCTCAGTGGTTCTGGCACGCCTCAAAAGCACAGGGTCCCGAGTTCGATTCCAGGTACCCAAAAAAACCAAAAGTATGGTCTCAGGGCTGGGGATGTAGCTCAGTGGTTCCGCCTCCTGCCTCACAAGCACAAGGACCCAAGTTCGATCCCCAGTACCAAAAAACAAACAAACAAACAAAAAAAGTATGGTCTCAAGGTCTATCCATTTACCTAGAAATGTTTCAAGTTCATCCTTTTTTTTTTTTGGTACAGGGGATCAAACTCGGGACCTTGTGCTTGCAAGGCAGGCATGGTGCCACTGAGCTAAATTCCTGGCCCTGTGGTATAATTTCAAGTCAGGGATTGCGATGTCCCCTGCCTTGCCTTTGTTGCCCAGAATTGTTTTTGCTATTCTAGGTCTCTTCTGGTTTCAAATGAATTCTAAGATTGTTTTCTCTAATTCTGTGAGATAGGCCACTGGTATTTTGATTGAGATTATATTAGGGTTAGAGTTCCCTAACCCTAATTCTGTAGGATATGATATTAGAATTTTGATCGGGATTGCATTCAATCTGTATTACAATTTTGGAATTATGGCCATTTTCACTATATTGGTTCTTCCTATCCAAGAACAGGGTCTTACTCATGCCAGGCAAGTGCTCTACCGCTGAGCTACATCTCCAGCCCTGGTTTAATTTTAGTTTGAGACAGGGTTTTCCTAAGTCACTCACCCTGGGCTTATACTTGCTCTATCCTCCTGCCTTAGCTTCCCAAGCATCTGGGACTACAGGCACATGCCACCAGGCATGCTGACTTTAGCTAATTTGGAAATGCCTCTCACTGTACTCAAGTGGCTGTGAGCAAAGAATAGGAAACCCACAGGAACCTTACAGCGTGGGCTTGTGGTTAGAGCCTGTGTGTGGCAGAGCTAGTGTGCGGGATGTGGGCAGTCACTCCCCAGCAGGCCCAATGGCTTACACAGAATAGAGTTCTCCCGAGTCCTGGGTCTCCCTGCTTTTGCCCTTGGTTAACACCCTACTATGAGCAGACCTCAAGACTCTAACATGCTATCACAGAGACCAGAAAATGTCCCCTTAAAGAGCCAGATGATAGCTGGATGTGATGGCATACATCTGTCATCCCAGCACTCAGAGAACCATGAGTCCGAGGCCACTCTGGGCTACACACTGAAACCCTGTCTCAAAAATAAACAAACAAAAACAAACAAACAAAAAACCAAAAAGATTCCGATGGTATGTATTTTAGCCTTTGTCTGTCCCATAGTGTCTCCATTGCAATTATCCAACTCTGGCCACAGACAGAGCCCAAAGTGCCCCTAGCACTGCAATAAAAGAACAAGGGAAAAAGTAAAGACAGGAATTGGGGGCCGGGGATTTAGTTCAGTGGTGCCGCTGCCTGCCCCTCAAGCACAAGGTCCTGAGTTCCATCCCCAGTACCAAAGAAGAAGAAAACAGAAAAATAAACACAGGAACTGTCCCAGAGCAGAGACAGGACCACTAAATGCAATGTGGGATCTTGGATGGGAGCCTTGGAAAGAAAGAGTACATTCATGGGCCAACTGTGGAAATTCAAAGAGTCAAGGTTAGTCAATGACAATGGTAATTTCTTAGGTTTTTCTGGTACTGGGGACTGAACCCAGGGCCTGGTGCATGCTAGGGAAATGATCCGTCACTGAAGTACATCCCCAGCCCTCTTACTTTTTATTTTGAGATGGGGCCTCAGTTGCCCAGTCTGGCCTTGAACTTTCCATCCTCCTGTCTCAGCTTCCCTAGTAGCTGGTATTATAGGTGTTTAGCATCACATGCAGCTGATTTCTTAGTTCTGACAAAAGCATCTTAGTAATGCAAGTCAGCTATTTAAGTACCATGCTTAACATTCAGAGGAACTGGGTAAAAGGGATCTCTCCCTGAACTACCTTCCCTAAATAAAAACTGACTTCTAATCAAATGTAAATCACATAGTATTTCCTGTAGGTCTCCATCTGTATATTATACAGAAGTGAAGAATGAGCACAGTCAGTTGAATTGTTAGGCACTTCCTTTGTCTGCCTGGAAGAAATCTATCTGTACAGCGGGGGGAGATATTCTACTGCCTTTTGAATTGTGGCCCTCCTCCATTCCTTCCTTCCTGTGACTTCTGGTGCTAGTCAAATATTTCTACATTCCTTAAAGTTCAGTAACACAGATCCAATTGAAACGAGTATTTTGGCCCGCGGCCAGTGGAGGAATTTCACACAAAAGCAGACCTCCAACACCCAAGCAGCAAGAGCAGCTGGTGCAGCTTCAGGTTCCAGGTTTGCTCCATCCCACTCAGTACCTGCATTGTTTCAGCACTAAGGATAGGAAGACTGTGTGAGTGTGAGTGAGTGTGAGTGAGTGTGAGTGTTCAAGTCAATGAACCCCAGGCACTTCAGGGTGCCCAAAAAAGACAAGGTGACTAAATCCAGTGGGATGAGCTGGGCGTGGTGGGCCATGACTGCAATTCCAGCACTCAGGAGGCAGAGGCAGGAGGACTGCTGAGAGTTTGAGGCCAGCCTGGGCTACACAGTGAGACCATGTCTCAACCCTCTCCCCAAAAAGGAGTGGATCCCAGGATATTGGGGGGAATTGAGGAAATCCAGGTAAAGTGGGAACTCCTGTTAATAATAACACATCTGTGTTGATCTGTTAATTGTGATAAATGCACATGGTCATGTAAGATGCTAGCAGCGGGCAGAGCTCTGTGCGCTGTCAGCTCAGTTTCTCTGCAAATCTAAACCTGTTCTGACTTAGTTTTCTAGGGCTGCTGGTGGAAATTGGGGGGCTGAAAGCAACAGATGTTTCTTCTCTCCAGTTCCAGGTGCCATAGGGCTGAGATCAAGCAAGGAAAGCTGTGTGGCCAGAGGTGGGGACTTGACCCACATGGTCACCAACCAAGAAAAGCCAGCTGCTACCCTCATGCCACAGGGATGGGGAGCTGCCATCCTCACTGCTGCCTGCTGCTCCTGAGGTGCCCCACCCTCCCCAGCAGGACTGTCCCCAGGGCTCCCAGCCTTCACCCCTGCTCCTTCTACTCCCTGAGGAACAGCTGGGTCTTGTGGCTTGAATGTGCCTTAAAACACCTCAGCAGGTGGTGGAGGAAACACACCCCTGCTTCTGTGTGCACCTGACATTTCCACAATGAGATGGCAAATAAAAGATTTCACTTACAGCTGGGCATGGTGGCACACACCTGTGATACCAGTACTCTGGAGGCTGAGGCAGGAGGATCACCTGAGGTGGAGGCCAGCTGTGGCTCCATAGTGTGTTCAAGGTCAGCCTGAACTGCATAGTGAGACCCTGCCTCAAGCAAAAGAAAACATTTCATTGATGGCCCATTCATTCTCCCCCCCCCTTCTCCTTGCTACTTTCATTTCTCTATTGTGGATGCTTTTGTTAAAAAAGTCATTTAGTACTTAATTCTAGTGTGATTCTTTTTTCTGTTGATAAAAATCTCTGAAAGTTAAGTGTTTTATTCATCAATGAACTCTTTCACTGTAGACAAAGACAAAGCAGAACTTCCTTTAGTTCACCCCTCTCTTCTCTCTCAGAGGAAATGAACAGCAGGTTTGCAGCCAGTGCGCCCCGGGGTGCTGGGACACCTTGGGTCACTTGGACAGGTGTCTCCTGTGCAACGAAGCTGAGTGGCTAAGGAGCAGAAAGCGGCAGAGCAAGCACGCCTCGGCCTTCCAAAAGGACCAAGGACAGTCTGGGCCAAACAGATTCTACCTTTGCCAATTCCCCCAAGTTGTGAGTTCTCAGGAGGCGGCCGACACCTCCAGGGGTCCACAGCGAACTCAACCTGAGGGGGTGTGCAGCTGATAAATAGGTTCTCCATCGCAAGGTCCTGACTCGAGACTGTCTTGTGATAATTGTGAGACCAAAGCGACTCCATTTTGCTAAAATGCACCACTCCCCTAGTCTCTCACAAATTAATGGTTAAAATGTGCACGCTCTGGGACAAAAGACACAATCTGTACCGAAGCAAAGTTCCTAAGTTAATTGCTCAGCCATCTGTTTGCCTAGGAAAAGAACGTTCCGGGCCCCCTATCCATAGAGCAATCTGTAGATGTGCTGACTGTCAGTAAGTATCGGTCGTGACTAACAGTCAGTGTGTGTGCTGATCGTCAGTACGTGACAGTCGGCCACTAACCTTTGTCCCTCATTTCCCTCACGAAACCTGCATGTAACCGCCCCTCAACCCCGCCCCATGAACCCAGCCAATCAGAAATGTACACTTCATACTTGCTAAATATCAGCCAATCATGTAACTGCTAAGTGGAAAATCTCCAAATCTTGCTGTAAACTCTACAAAAACCCCGCTAATTTGAAATTTGGGCCTCTCAATCCTGACCTGCTGCGTCGGCAACGGTTGAGAGTCCGTGCTCGAGCTTGAATAAACGACCCTCGTGCCTTTGCATCGGAATCGGCCCCTTGGTGGTCTTTGGGGACTTCGCAATCTGGGCACAACATAATGTAACAAGTATAATAAGGACCATCTAGTTGCCATGACAGCGTGCTCAACTATAAAACCCCAAGAATTTTGGTTAAGGGATTTATGTCTGGCCAGGTGTGGTGGCACATGCATGAAATCCCAGAACTCAGGAGGCTGAGGCAAGAGGATTGCTGCCAGTTCAAGCCCACCCTGGGCTACACAGTGAGTTCAAGTCCACCCTGAACTACATAGCTAGACCCTGTCTCAAAAAGAAATGAGCAGGGCCCGGAATTTAGCTCAGTGGTTCTGCCACCTGCTTTGCAAGCGCAAGGACCCGAGTTTGATCCCCAGTACCAAAAAAATAAAAATTAAAAATATAAAACATGAAGTCTTACACACACTGCGCCTTCTTCCCACTGGTAACATTTCATAAAACTGTAGAATCAAACCACCAAGTCGATACAGACACTGATACAACCCTCCAACTCAGCTTCACATGCAGTCATTTTCGTTTTTAGTTCTGTACAACTTAATCTGTGTTGATTCATTCACGCCACTTACAGACAAGATACACGGGAGCTGGGAGGTGGCTCACACCTGTAATCTCTGCACTCGGGGAGGCTGAGATTGGAGAATCTCGAGTTCTAGTTCCATCTGGGTAATTTAAACAAAAAGGACTGTATAAATAAATTAAAAGGCCTTAAAATACAAAAGGATGTAGCTTAGTAGGAGAGCTGGGTTCTGGCCCAGCTGCAAGGATGGGGGGGAAGATACACTTGGGGTTGGCTCTGAGAAGCACACTTCTTAAGTCTCCATTTAAAAAGGAAAAAAAAGGGGGGGGGATTTAGCTCAGGGGCACCATTCCGGCCTCTCAAGCATAAGGTCCTGACTTCGATCCCCGGTATAGAGGGAGGGAGGGAGGGAGGGAGGGAGGGAGGGAGGGAGGGAGGGAGGGAGGAAAAAACCTCACTGTCCTGATCAGTGGCCTTCTAAGACTGAAAGCTTAGAAGTTACTTAGCGGCAGTAACCACAAACCCTGAGCCAGGACGGGTGACCTCCGGGTTTGGACTCAATTCAGTTGGTTGAATGAAACACAAGAGATCAACCCAGAATGCAGACCCCAGAGGCATCCAGCCTGGGGGTGCCCCGACTCTCTGAGGCCAGCACTCTGTCTGCCCGTCTTGGCCATCAGGGGCACTGGCTAAAAGGCCCGATGGGAACTGCTTAGAGAAAATAAGTGCTCACCAGAGTCCAGCCACAAGGACGGCAATGGAAAAAAGTTTTACAAAGTATGCAAATAACTATTTATGTTTCTTTCTCTCTCCCACCTCCCTCTCCCTCCCGCCCTCTCTCTCCCTTCTCCCCTCTCTTTTGGGTACTACGCACTCAGGTACCTCCCCAGCCCCTTTTTATTTTCAGAGTCTCGCTAAATCCCTAAATTCCCCAGCTGGTTTTGCACTTGGAATTCTCTTGTCTCAGCCTTCCAGAGAGCTGGGATTAGAGAAGTGTAACACCACATTCAGCTTGATGCAGATCTTTCTAATGCAGGCTAGAGTTTAATGGACACTGAACGCTTTCGTCAATTTCAGGCCGCCTTTGTAGGAGATGCAAACGTGGGCCAGATACGAAGACTTCGTGGCACAGTTCTATGAAAAGGAAGAGCAAGAAGAAAAAAAGAAAAGGCTTCCAGTGCTGACAACAAAGCGCTGCCGGCGGGCGACATGGCAGGGAACGTGTGGGAGAGTGCGGAGGCCCTCAGAGGAATGGGTAGTGCTGGTCCCTGCCCAGGCCTCTCCAGGCAGCCCCCGAGGGACTCGCGTTTCGGGACGAGCTCCGCGTGCCCCTTAGCAGGCTGCAGGCCGGCCAGGTCAGAGCAGGTGCGCGCCGAGGGCACTCTGCCCGCAGTCCAGGGCCCCGGGGTGGGGCCGAGCCGGGGGTGGGGGTGGGGCTCTGCTATGCTTCCGCCCTCACCTGGCGGCTGCCCGCCTCCCGCAGCTCGCGCGCTGCCAGACTAAGGCGCGGGGCTTCGGAGAGGCCCGGCCCGGGTCAGCCCTTGAGCCTACTTCCGCCGTTCACCTGTTACGCCCGGGCCTCCCGGCGTCCCCGCCTCGCCCCCCACCTGCAGGTGGCGCCGAGAGCGCGCTCCACGACATGTCCCTCGCCTATCGCGTCGCCAGAGTCGGCGCTTCTCAAGGCCACCCTAACTCCGAGTCCACGCCGGGCTCCCGCCCCGGGCCCCTCTCCTCCAGCCCGGGCAGATCCCAGTTCGCGGCCCCCCTGGAACCAGACCCCCCGACTCTCCAGCGGGGCTGGGAGCCCCAGAGCGCATATCCCGCCCACAGCCCCCAACCCTGACCATTAACCTCCGGCTGGGGCCAGAGCCCAGAGGGCGCCGCCCCGCCCCGCCCCGCCCCTCCCTGCCCCTCTCCTCCCCTGCCCTCCCCTGCCCTCCCGTCCTCCCGTCCTCTTCCCGCCTACCCGCCTCGAGACTTCTTCCTGCCAGCTCCCGGCGCGGCCGGCGCTCCGCTCTGCAGTTGCAGCAAGTTCGCCGGTTGGGCGGCGGTGCCGCGGGCCCCCGGAGCCTTCCTCTCGCCCTTGGCCGACCGAGGCTCCCGGGGCGCATGGGCGCGGGCCGCACCCCGCCATGGAGGGCCTGGCGGAGGTGGAGGCGCGGGCGAGCGACCGCGGGCGGCTGGTGGAGGTGCGGCTGAGTGGCGGCGCGCCCTGGGGTTTCACCCTGAAGGGCGGCCGCGAGCTCGGCGAGCCGCTGGTCATCACCAAGGTGAGGCGCCGGGGCTGCGCGCGTGGGGCTGCAGGGCTGCGGCGCGCGGCTGCGGGCGTCACCTTCGGGACCTGGCCTCGCGGCAGGCGGAGGTGCGCGGTTCCGGTGCCGCCGAGCGGCCCAGGACTCCGGTTCCAGGTCCCCTTCCTTTCCCCCTCTGGGAAAGGGCCCGGCCGGGTCCCCTGTCACTCCGGGCTTCGCCGGCCACCTGCACCTGCGGGGCTGCCCAGAGGTGCGGGGAGGAGGATTCCGAGGGGCCCGGCGCGGGCCTCGCCGGGGTCCCCGGTTCGGGAGTTGCACCCGTTATCGCTCGGAGAGACCCAGCCGGGCAGCTGCCGCCGGCCGGCTCGATTCCCGGCAGCCATCAATATTTACTGGCTTTAGGCTGCCAGCCCTGCATCTTCGTGCGCCAAATACCTGCAGGAACTTAGAGAAACTTTGTAGCCTGCCTTAACCTTAGCACTGGGGTTCCCATAATAAGAGTTCCTAATGTGTCTCGACTGCAGCGTCTGGGGCGGCGGGGGAGTTGTTGCTTCCGAACTTGGAATTCTCCAGGCTCAAAACCAAGGATATTTACCACCCGAGTCGGTAGGAACTTGGAAAAACAAATAAACCAACCCTAGTGTTTTCTTCTATTTCGAAGTGTCTAGTGGTCAGTTTCTTTGGGGAAGGCTGAGCCTGGCCACTGGTAGGTACAAAGTTCCCCTTAAAATGTAAATGTTCTTGGCTGCTGGAAGCTTTTGAAGGTGACTTGCAGGTTTTTCTGCTTTCCTTCCCCACCACAGCAGGAAGAAATCAAGCGACTCGTAACCCACCCCACAGGTAATGAATTTGGGAAGTGAAATGACTTTGTTGTGCAAACCACAGAGACCCCAAAACTTGTCTATCCTTACTCACTCAGACTTCTCTCTGTCCGGGCTAAAGATCGGACCCAGGGTCCCATGCCAAGTCTGGACTGTTGAATTACACCTCAGCCTTTTTGTCACTTTTGTATTTGCAAACTAGAGACTTTGAGGGGAGTTGTTTAGCTGTGCACTGAATTTATGTTGAACCTAGGAAAGAGTTTTTCCTAGTTATTATGAATTTAACCAGGGCTAGATCCTTTATTACATCAGTTTCTTTCAGAGGGGCTTGAGCAGTCATGAAGTGTATACCTTGAGCAGAGAGGCCATGCTTTGTGTCTTCTTAAAGCTTATTAGCCCGTGTCTTGTAAAGGAAAGATTTTAGAGCCCATTTCTGATGGCAACAGTGAAAAAGCTAAGAGGTAAATCGCACAAACTGTTAGTATTTTTTTCTTTTTAAATTTATTTTTATTTTTTGGTGTAGTAATGAGGATCTTTCCTTTAAGACCTAGTCTCCTTAAGCTGCTAGGTAGAGCCCAGGCTGGGCTGGAACTTGTGATCCTCCTGCCTCAGCTTCTCAGTGCTGGTATTACAAGCATCCACACCATGCTCCAGGGATATTTCTTAAAGAAAAATAAAATTCAGTTCCACACATCTTCCTCAGACTTGTCTTCATGGCAGGTGGAATAAGTTGTACAATGTTATCTGATATGAAGTCTTGCCTTTTGGCCCTGCATAGTGTGAGAAAGTTGGAGGTCACTTTAACTTAGGGTTGTTTCTTTTATTTTTTTGGTATCAGGAATCGAACTCAGGTCCTTGCAGTGAAACCACTAAGCTAAATCCCCGGCCCACTTCCTGGTTTTTTTTTTTTTTTTTTTGGTACCGGGGATCGAATCCAGGACCTTGTGCTTGCAAGGCACGTGCCGGAACCACTGAGCTAAATCCCCAGCCCAGGGTTGTTTCTTGAGAACCTGAGAGAGGGACTGTGGAGCCCCTCCTCCTTCATACAGGTATCCCGAAGTTCTACCCCGCCCCCTACCTTCTTGGTGTTCTCCTGTGCTTTCTGTAAGTTGAAGGAGGGCTGCTTAATTTATTTGTTCCAGTGTGGCCGGAAGATCTGGGTTTCGTTCCTTAGGAGGGAAGAGGTTCAGAACCGGCTGGGGCTTTTGGACTGGTCTTCTGCATACATAGATAGCTAGTGCACAGTGTCACCAGTACTTCTCAGACCTAGCTCTCGTGGACTGGACTGGATGGTGCTTGCCTGCAGCCTGACAGCTGGTAACTAGTTGTCCCATGATTTAAAAAGGGTGAAGGAAATATGTCTATTTATGACCACTTAGAAAATGGAAATAGGCCACTGTGATGAACGCGGGGGAAAATTGTCTACAACCAGAATTAAATTCAAGATTTGAATCCTTGGGGGCCGGGATTTATTTACTCAGTGGTTCCGATGCCTGCCTGGAAAGTGGAAGGACCCGAGTTCCATCCCCGGCACCAAAAAAAAAAAAATTTGAATCCTTGCTACTGAATAGTTCACTGGGGCTCATTAAATAATCATTCTTCTAATAGTTCTTTTGCACTTAAAATTTTTAATTAGTTACATATTAGAGGCCCTCAAATATTGCATCATTTGTTTTCTGTTCAACAGACTCTGATTTGGAGATAACTTGATCCAGGGATAAAAGCACATGTTCTTTCCATGGGAATGTGTGTGTCATTTGAAAGTCTCGTGGGAGTGCAAATCACAGAACTGGAGGAGGTTGCACATGGTGGCCCTGTGTGTAATCCCAGCTACTCAGGAGGCTGAGGCAGGAGGGTTGAAAGTTTGAGGCCAGCCTGGGTAATTTAGCGACGTAGTGAGACCCTGTATCAAAATAAAATTGTTTAGAAAAGGACGGGAGATGTAGCGCAGTTGGCAGAGCACTTGCCTAACATGAGTGTGGCCCTGGGTTCAATCCCCAGTACAGCAAAAACAAACAAAATTTGAAAGGGGCACACGTGTGTGTATAGCACAGTGGTAGTGCGCTTGCCTAGTGTGTTCGAGGCCCTGGGTTCATCCTGAGCACCACAAAAAAACAAACTGAAAGGGTTGTCGAGCATAAGGCCCAGCATAGGGCCGGTTCAAGCCTGGTGTGGTGATGCCTCCTGTAGTCCTAGCACATGGGCCAGCTGGCTACAGGGGGAGTTTGAGTCCTTTGGCGGCATCTGTTGGGTGACAGCTTTTCAGCCTTGACACTTCGGACATTCTGGGCTGCATCATTCTCCATTGTGGGCTGTCCTGTGCATTGTTCCACGGCTGTGGCACCGGCCTCCCGATGAGGTAACCAGGAAGGTCCCCAGACCCGGCCAGTTGGCACACCCCAGTTTTGAATTTGAATCGCTTTGTTAGGTTGATGGCGGGTCACCTTTGCTTGCAAAGTGTTCCGGCTGTTACTTAATTTTTCTTCTGGAAGACGTACGCCTGTAGGGTGGTGTGTTTGGAGGTCGGCATTTCCAGTATTTGTGTGGAGCACCAAAGCGCTGGCCCTAAGAAAGAGCTTTATTTGTGTAGTAAAACACAAACAAATAGTTGCTTCATCTGCATTTTTGTAGCCAGAGAAAGGAAATAGAAGCAGGGACTCCCCAGCCCTGTGTCCTATGAGCACTCCAAGTGGCTGTGGGCCGGCAAGGTCTTCACTTTCTCTGAGTCTGGTTTGAAGTTAGAGGACATGCACTTCCTGGGAGAGTAGCATACGTGGACTATGACATGCATGGGCGAAGCCCTCCAAAACCTCTACTGAGTGACAGAAACAATTCCTGACTCTTGGGTGTGCTGACTTGCAGTTTGAGATCAGTCTACCCTTAGCAAAAAACGTTTCGGAGAGAGCAGGGGTGAGGTCCAGGTTCTGAGAGACTGCAGGGCTCGTCACTATTTCCTAGGCCTGCTGGGGCCTGTGGAAGCAGACTGCTCAGGGTGGGATGGGTGTCTGTGGTCCTGCTGGCTGTGCTGCTCCTTTCCCTGTCATTGATTCAGCCGGCTGAAAGCCACAGAGGGGTAGGAGGCTGATTTATAAAATGTCACCTAGTGACTTGAATTCCAATGAGGCAGTGGAGGGATGGGTTAGGAGGGTCAGTAAGGCTCCCCGTGGCCTCAGGAATGTTTGTTGCTGCCGAAGGAATGAAGCCCAGCCCCGCCTGGTCATCATTTCTTAGAGTCTCTGTTAAGAATGTCCCGAGCCCAGCTGTGGAGGAGAAATTCATGGGGCCAGGCATGGCCCTCGGCTCCTCTGGGAGCCCGCTGCTTTTCAGGCTGCCTTTGGCCCCTGAGCCATCCTGAGCATGAGGGTGCAGCGCAGTGGCTGCCTCCCTTCCACTGGGAAGGTGAAGGCGCCATCAGGGCATGTTTTGGGGGCCACACCCCAAGTGGCAGATGTGCTGTGTGAAGCATTCACTGGTGTGCGAGACAGCAGAGGGCTCAGGGCTCAGGGCTCGGGACAGGACGGGGAGCTTGCCATGGGTGAGGTGAGAGGCCTGAGCCCCTGCCCACCTCCCTCGGTGCTTTGATAAGGGGCTTCATTTTATGAGGCCTCGGTCTCGTCAAGGTCGTCCTGAGCCTGGGCACGCAGCAGTTCGGGTCGGCAGACCTGGTCCTGGTTGGGACAAATTGTTGCCCCGTGTGTCCTTGTTTGTCCCCAAGAGCCAGGTCCTGTGTCAGGTGTCAGTCATGGTTTTGGAAAAGAGGGATCCGTTGAGGAACTGATGGTCTAAAAACTTGCTTGTGGATTTGTGTAGACTTCTGTGTTTGTGGTTTAGGGGTATCGGGAGGGCTGGGCACCCTGGTTGCCATAGCCACAGCAAGTCTTCCGAATTAGAAAGCCCAGTCACTCTCTGATGGCAGTTAGAGAGTTTTCTTGAGTTATTAGGATGAGTGTAATTCTAAAGACTCATTTGTTCTGGGGAATTAGTAGTATGGTTGAAATACCGGAGGTGAGTTTTGTTTCCTGTGCTGAAAGACCTTTTCAGTTGGGAGACCTGCCTTGCCAACTGGCTTTCAAATATATCTTTATTACCCTCTCCCAGCCCACAAATTAACAGGCCGTGCTGAATTCTAATCCTTGTTTTTCTGGAGATGTTTCGGGTGTGTGGGTCGGGAGCCGGCCACAGTGCCTCCAGCCCTGTCCCGAGCCCTTGGGGTTCGCTGTGGAGTCTTCCACTCTGAAAGGCTGATGTACTGGACTCACACCTATAAATCCAGAGGCATGGACAGCTGTAAACTGAAGCTATTCGGCACACGTCTGTGCCGTGCTGAATTTGGTTTTCGTGGCTCAATTAGGAATATTTCTTAACATGTCCTAACATTTATCTCTTGGGGGGTGGGGAGAGAAGCTACTTTGCCTTTGAGCTAATGTGGAATAACAAATACTGTAGTAGTTTTCACCTTGTTTCCTAACTACCCTTGTATTTCAGGGCCAAGCAAACTCCTCACTTGGGGAAGGGGTTTTTGTTTTTTTTTTAATGCATTTTGGACTTGTCTCTTTGGCAGAGTTGTTTGGTGTCAGCATGCAAATAAACCTACTTTGTGGCCAAGCTCTTTGGGGCAGGGGAAGAAAGCCCTGGGCTCTGTGGAACTTTTCTTGGAAGACACAGAAAAGTGGGAACATCCGACAAGATAATTTTAGGGTGTAGCAGCTGAGAAGACTATTAAGGCTGTTTTCTACTTTCAAACACTAGGTAGGAATGGGGCAACACTCAGCAGAAATCCTACAGGTTTCTGCAAGTCATGGCGCTTCTTACATACTCAAACTGCAAACTTGAAGCCCACAAGAAGGATGTTGAAAGAGCCCTGGGTGCCATGGTGCTGGGTTAGAACTTTCCGAGACATTGCCAAGGGCTGGGAATGTAGCTCCGTGGCCGAGCACTTGCCTAGCAGGTACAAGGCCTGGCTTTGATCCCTAGCTCTGCAGGAATAAAATAAAGAAAATAACTGGACTAACCTCACATAGTTGACCCTCTAAGCCAGGATGTTCTGAATTGCAAAGGTAACCTTTTTTTTTCTGGAGGAGACCCTACTCTGTTTTTGTTTTTGTTTTTAACCCCCCAGAGTAATAAATTGCAAGCAATGATGATTGCTTTTGTTTGGGTGGAGATGGAAGAAAGACGGTATTCTGAATTGGCTAGGAAGGTTGGGAGATTATCTTTCTTTTGGCCAAAGGAGACTAAGATGTTTAGATCGAAGGCGAATCGTGAAAGTTAGTGAGAACCAGGCAGGATAGATTGTATAGCCTTGTGAGGCAGCCTTTGCCTTAATTCACAGAAGAAAGGGGGCAAGTGTTAGTGTATCTCTCCTGAGTTCTGTGTTTGTGGTTACCAAAGTGGCTTTTGCGTAGTGTAAATAGTTGGTAGCTCTTGGTGGTGGTGTTGGAGCTGTCATCCTTTCTCCTCCCTGGACCGACCGTCCAAGCTTTTTAACTGACTCTTTGTGACATGTCTGTCCTTGCCCTTAAGTAGTGAATTTGTATTGTATATAGCAGCTTCACGCCTTTGCCGGTATGTTCTTCCACTGCAGGAGATAATGCTTTTGGTCCACCCACCTCCAGGCCCCACCTTCCTTCCCCAAATACTCAGGCATGTTTCTTGAGCCCCTACCCTTCCATTGTAAACTGCACCATAAGTTTGGTTGGAAGAGGATGTTTTGCATCCTGGGCATTGGTGGCATTGGGAGCCCCCTGGATTCTTTGTTGTGAATCCATTCTGGGCGGTGCAGAATGTTCAGCAGCCTCCCTAGCCTCTTCTTGGTGCTAGCCACCCCCACCCTGCCTCCCCACGGTGACAGCCAAACCCATCTGCAGCCTTTGCCAGATGTTGCCTGGGGGTCAGAATGGCCTTCTCTGAGAATTTCTGGGTTAATAATATTCAGTGCCTACGCTGTGTGTTGTTTTGTTTGCGGTGCTGGGGTTGGAAATTAGGGCCCTGTGCATGACAGGCAAGTGCTATGCTGCTGAGCTAAACCCTCGGCCTCAAAGATTTTTATAGCTCTCATTCATTCACTCATTTATCTTTTAAACATTTTTTCATTAGTACATTTGGAGTACGTAATGCTTACATTTCTTGTGGGGAGTTGGTGCATGTACATAACACATCTTAGTTCCTTTTTCATCCTCAGCCCCTCCCATTCCCTCCCTGCTCCTTCCGACACTTGGTCCCTTTCCCATTTGTAAGAATGGTATTTCTATTTTTCCCTTCAATTCTTTTTTTCCCGCCCTCTTTCACTCCCCTCTCTCCCTTGTCTCTCCATCTCTGTCTCCCTTCTCATTTTAAAAAGATCTTTCTACTTCCTATTGTCTATCTCTTTTGCTTGCTCTTTATTATTTTTATGCATTTACTTATTTATTTTTTGTACTGCTAGGATCCAACCTAGGCTCTTATCTCTACCATCGATAGAGCTGCCCCCCCAGTCCTACATAGGTTTTTTTGGTACTGGGGATCAAACTCAGGTCCTTGCACTTGCGCAGCAGTTGGCGAAACCACTGAGCTAAATCCCTGGCCCAGTCCTACATAGTTTTGATGACACATGGTGTCACTCTTGAACCTGAAGTACATGCTATGATGATTTTTCCTGCCCAAGATTTTGTAGTTACTAAAATTAATGATAGTTTTGTTTTTATTTTTTTGAGATAGGGTCTTGGTATGCAATTCAGGTTGGCCTTGCACTCACTGTGTAGCTCAGGCTGGCTTTGAACTCATGGCAATGCTCTTGCCTCTGGCTCCCGAGTGCTGGGATTACAGGTGTGCACCACCACACCTGGCTCGGTAGTTTTATTTCTTTGCTTAATTTCCTACACACCTAGCATTTAATTCATCCTTTAAATCCTCCCTAATGATGAAGCATCTGTTACAGTCTTCAGTCATACAGAGGATTGTCTGTTGAGACTTTCATTGTCTGTAAATGTCATGATTTCAGTCTTGACAAGTTGATCATCTGGAGACTATATTAGCTTTCCTGTCACTAGGACAAAATACCTGATACCTGCAATTTAAAGGAAGAGAGTTTAACTTGGGTCCCTGTTCAGAGGGTTCAGTCCATGGTCTGCTGGCCCCAAGGCAGCAACATTATGGCGGAAGAGCATGGCAGAGCAATGGTGCCCACTTCATGACCCCTGAGGAGCACAGTGAGTAGGAAGAGCCAGAGAGGGAGATATTCCTCCAAAGGCATGCTGAGGTAATCCACCTCCTCCAAATGGGGCCTCTTTCCTAACAATACATTCATCTGGGAACTCATCAATGGATCCAGTTATTACTGAAAGCGCTACCTCTGAACACATGAGACTTTGGGGGGATGTTTTAGATCTAAGCCATAGCAGAGACATTTGTCCTTCAGCTGTCTGAAGGTGATCTTCAGTCTCTGCAGGTGCATGGGGTTGACAGAAGGTCAGACCTTTCTGTTTCTTGATCCTTTGGTTTGACTCTGAGTTTTATTTTTTCTGTTTCTGTTCTCCCTGGGAGATTTTGTTAACCTTGTTTTCCAATCCTTGAATTGAGTTTTAAATTTGTGTGCCCATTTTTTTTTTCAAATTCCAGTTTTTGGGGTTTGTTTCTTGGATGTTTCTTTTTTATACTGTACTGATCTTGTTTCATGGTTTTTTCTCATCTTTTTGATGATATTAAGCTGGTTTCTAAAAATGTGCTCTTTCTCCATACATTCTCTGACCTTTCTTATTTATTTTGGCTTCTCCCATCCTTAACAGAAGTCTTTTTTCAAATGTCTAGTGCTCCTTGGCCATCTATTGGTATGAAGAGTAGGTTGCCGAAATAATGTTTGGTGGCTGAGTGCATAGAGATGAGTGATCTGGTAAGCTTGTTTTTCTGGGAACATCTTCAAGACCATAGCTTCAGATTGTTTCTTTCAAGGCTGGCCATGTCCTTGTCAGATAGGAATGTTTTCACATAATAACGTTCTGGCCTGATGGGAATTTGGCCAGTGCAGGGGATCCTTGTCATTTTCAGTGGGTGAAAATGGTCATCTGCACCCTTCTCCAGCTGCAGTGATTCTTGGATGGGAGGTCACCCCACCAGTGAGAAGTAGCACTCAGTGCCTTCTTCCATCTGGAGTGGACTCTTGTCCTCTGTTCTAAGCCTTTTCTAAACCTTAATCCTTTGGTCAAACTAGAATCATTTTTTTTTTTTTTTTGGTACTGGGGATCAAACTCGGGACCTTGCACTTTCGAGGCAGGCAGGAGGACCATTGAGCTAAATCCCTGGCCCATAATCACTTTTATTTTATTGTGTCATCTTGGGCACCAAATGAGGCAACATGTAAAGCTAGCTCTGCTAAATTTGAATTCCTTCTGTCCTTTCCTCCCTGCTTTCAGTACCTAATCTTGCTCCATTAAGATTTTGAGAAACTATAATAAACAATTGCAATGTGTCGAACTAGTCATTTATTCCAGACAAGCTTTGAGTTGGATTTTGTATGACAGAAGCTTAATGTGTCTGGGGTGGTTTTGGTACTGATTTTGGCTGTTTTTCATGGGATTTCTAGGAGTGCATTTAATTAAACGCTACATCTAATGCCAGCTCCATTCATCACCTGCATTATGGTGTAAACCACTGGGAGTGATCATTTCTTTCCCTCTGCCTAACATTTCAATTATTTTTAAAATAATACTTTCTATTTTTATTTTTATTTTTTTTAAATATTAATGATTTTTCAAATCATGTGATATTCAGAAGAACAGAATTTTGGGGCGGCAAAACTGGGGGAAAAAAATGAAGGTTTACTATCCCTGCAACAGCAGACTGCATTTCTTTACTCCTTTCCTCTCTGGCAGTAGGTAAGTCTTTCAGGGTGTGGCATTGGATCCATGGTTGTGCGGTGGAGAGCTTCTTGCTGAAGTTTAGGGAGATTAGTAGGGTATGCTGCTGTTGTACTACATTTCCCAGTGTCCCTTGCAGACGGCTGAAGTCACATGACACTTCTACCCAGTGGTGAGCAAGGTGGGCTGCCATTTTCTGGCCTCAGGAGGAAGGTGGAGCTGGGGGTGGGACTGGGAGAGTGTAGTGGAGCCTGAAAGAGGAGGTATCTTCTCCATTTTCCCCTTGTGATTGTCTGGAAGGAAGATGGCTCCAGGGCAGAGTTTTGTGACTGCGGCCCTTCCTCCCCCCAGTAGTCAGTGATACCATTGCATGATCTTGAATAAACCTCTGTTGTCTTTGTTTGGGCCATTGTGTCTCTGGGATCACTTGTGCCACCAGCCTGTTCTAACAAATGAAATCCTGAGAGAAATCTAAAGTTTTCCTTTAAGCAAATATACTCTGCTTCAAGAGATGAAATATACAACATTTTCTTTCCACCCATGCAGGAGGGAGTGATTATTTACTTTGTGCAAGGAGTCACTATGGGTGTCCAATTAGCACCTAGCTTGTTCCCCACACTTCGTCTATAAAACGAGACCTCCACACCCATGGCTTCTCTCCCTCCTAACTTTTTCTCCCAGCTGATAATTTAGTTTTCACTCTGTCTTACTTCTCTTTCCCCTCCCCGTAGCCCCGCCGATTGCCTGGGCACCCTGGAGAGGGAGGGCAGGTGCCTGGGAGAGTGCCCACATAGACAATTAGCTTTCAGGAAGGGCTGTCCCGACCAGAGGCAGAGGTGGGTGGGCGCTGGCTGTTGGAATCGTTTCAGGGCTTGGACCTTTCCCCTGGCTGCTCAGTCCTCTTAACTGCTTAGGTCCAGGTATGGAACTTGTGCCTGGGAGGCTGAACATGAAGCTGTCATTAGTAGGGCTGCCTTTATCAGATAAATTATAATCTTGTATGGCCAATTTTTTCTTCCCTAGAGGAATAACGCCTAGACACCTGAGTTAGAGCAGTGGAGGGACAGCAGCTGCAGACTGACCCTGTACCAGGGCCAAGGGCGGCAGCCTTGGGAGGAGAGTGGGGCTGGGAAGCTGGTAGGGCGGGGCAGGTACTGAAGAAGTGGGAGAGCCTTGCCGGTCACCTTGGTAGAGGGGTTAGGATCTGAAGAGTACAAACACAGGACAGGGAACACCTGGGGTCCAGGTCCTTGGAGCTGAAACTGTCCTTGGTCTTGCAGAAGTGATAAAGGTGATTTTTTTTTTTTTTTGCCTATGGTGTGCAGATTTGGAAGCAGATGAACTCTGCCTCTTCCTCTGTTCATTGTGCCTATGTTTATACATTTGTAAGCACAGTGATATTTATCTGTGCTAATTGTACATATGCTTGTAAAGTATGCATAGTGCTATTTTTTCTCAGTGCAAAAACAATAATATTGAAAAAATGAAAATAAAGGATATGATTGATCAGTAGCTCAGACATAATCATCTTACATGTGGAAAGTGTAAGTGTATTGATCCATCCCCATCCTTGTGGGATTCTTAGTATTGAACATGTAGGCCTAATTATTAATTGCTGGAAGATAACTCTCTGAAGAAGTACATTGTCTACAGACTTTGGAACCAGGTGATAAAGGAAGTTTAATTTTGTTTATGGTATTTGAGACATTAAGAAAAGAGGGCTGGAGGTGTAGTTCAGTGGTAAAGCACTTGCTTAGCTTGCACCCACCAAAAAGGAAAGAGAGAAAGAGATGAGGCAGGTGTGATGACACACACCTGTAACCCCAGCACTGAGGGGCTGAGGCAGGAGGGTCACAAGTTTGAGCCCGCTTTGGGTAACTTAGCGAGACCCTGCTCGAAAAAACAAGAGTGAGGGATGTAGTTGAGTGCAAAGGCCCTAGGTTCAGTCCCAAATACTGGCAAAAAAAAAATTAAAAAAAAATACATATATGTATTTATATATATGTGTGTGTGTGTGTGTGTAGTTTTATATTTGAGGCATTAAAAAAACTACCTTCTGCAAAACTGAGTACTTTCGGTTGGTTACATGCATCAGTCTTTAAAATAACTGTGGGGGGTGTGTGTGTGTGTGTGTGCGCGCGCACGCGCGTGTGTGTGTGAGCAAGGGTATGAGTGCACGCAGCTTTTCTTAACATTTGTTATGTTTAGAGGCCCTGAATCCTGAATTAAAGTTTGGAAAGAAAACATCTGGACTTGAAAAGACAGAGTTGCTGCTGGTCCAGTGGAATTTATTTTGTGTTGATTTAACGAGAGAGGTTTTACACAGTTGATCCCATTTAAGGTTTGCATGGTGGGGGTGGAAGAACTAGTGCCACACCCGCCTCCCCCATTTTCAGTGGCTGGTGTTTGGGAGAAAAGTAATTAAAATCTCATCCCTCTCTGCATAGTTGTGAAATTGTACCCACAAAGTTAGGTTTTGCATTCCCTGCTGTTTCCTGCGGATGCTCCTTCTTGTGCCTCAAGCAGGAACTCACTTTGTTTTTATAGAGTTTAATTCTCAAATTACCCATGCTGTAATTGTAGCTCTGAAAAAGATGTTTAATTCACACCAAAACTTGTCTCTTTCCAGCTGTTTTTACAGTGACTTTCACTGGCTTGCTTCCTTTGCCCTCTCTGGAGTGTTGATTTCTTTCAAAGATCTCTCCGGTTAGGAAGTTGCATGCATGTTCTTGGAATAAAACGTGCATCTAGACAACGCTCAAATCAACATATGCTGATCTCGGCCTCTCCGCTGAACTCGGGTGACCCTTGGGGGTTGCTAAGGGCCTTCAAACACAGCATTATCCCAGTGGAGATTAATCTTTTTTCCCCCTCAGTACTGAAGATTGAATCTAGTGCTTTTGCACTGAGCTATGTTTCCAGTCCTTCTTTATTTTGTACTTTGATAAATTGCCTGGGGTAGGCTCGAACTGGTGATCCTCTTGCCTCAGCCTCCCAGAGTGCAAACTAAGATAATCAGAATGTGCCCCAAGGCCCATCTGGAAATCGTTCTTCTGCTGCCTCTTAATTCTCCTCCAGTCTTGACCATAGGTCAAATCTAGATGTCACCCTTGATTTCCCTCTGCTCTTAATCTCCCATAGCCAGTTGATCACGAAGTCCTTTGGTACCTAAGTATTTTATGTTTGTTGCTGCTTTTCTGTTCTCAGGGCCACTGTCTCTGGTATCCCTTACGTGGCCAGTTACAGTACATAGCCCCCCTGGCTCTCTGTGGCAGACCATTTTAGACCTCCGACAGTGAGTGTGTCCCAGTGCCCAGCTGGTTCTCACAGCCCTCTGGAAGCCCCAGTAGCTCTTCCTAAAGCACCTTAGATGGATGTTGGAGGGCCCTTGTTTAACCTCCTGCCCGTTTCCCATCTGCATTTGCCGGTCAGTCCTCATAGGACCCTTTAGCTGGGTATGAAAGGCTCTGTGTGTCTGATATGACGACCGTTCGTCATGTGTGAGCAGCTGGACTTGGTCTACTCCAAACTGAGATGCACCTGAGTTAAAATACACATTGGTCATTAGAAGCGGTTAGACGTGAAAAGGACACAGCATTTCTTCAGCAGTTTCTTTATGTTCATCATGTATTAAAATGATCATATTTTGACTGCAGTGGGTTAAATAAGTAAAATGTATTTTGTTTTTCTTTTTTTCTTTTTTACTTTATTTTATTTTTTTGAGTCAGGGTCTCACTTCGTAGTTCAGGCTGGCCCTGAACTCTTGGTGATCCTCCTGCCTCAGCCTCCTGAGTACCTTGATTACGGATGTGCACCACCATGCCCAGCCTAAAATGTATTCTTCATCATTGGGATCTTGTACCATTACATGAGTGTCTTGGTAAACCCATTCTTTTTTTTTTTTGGTACCAGGGATCGAACTCAAGATCTTGCGCTTGTAAGGCAGGCTCCGGAACCACTGAGCTAAATCCCCAGCCCTGTATTCTTAAAGTTAACTTCCTATGTTTATTCCTTTTTAGGTTTTTTTTTTCCCTTTTCTTTTTTTTTGGTATGGGGAATCGAACTCAGGACCTTGCGCTTGTGAGGCAGGCTCAGTGGCACTGAGCCAAATCCCCGGCCCTCTTTTCTGTATTTTTGAGACAACATGGTCTAGGCTGGCTGTGAAGTATCTGTGTAGCCCAGGCTGGCCTCAAACTCCAATTCTTCCTGCCTCAGCCTCCTGAGTGCTAGGCTTACAGGCCTGTACTACTATTCCTGGCTCTTCTTACTACTTAGTGTGGCTCCTGAGAGCCACTTAAAGTTGTGTGGACAGCTCTGCTTTAGACTTGTCAGGGAAAGTGCAGAAGCCTGGGCCTCCCCAGCCCTGCTGGGCCCACACACCCCGGTGGTTTGTGCACATGGCCACTCTGGAGATGGATTTTGGAGATGAGTTTGCTGCTCTCCCAACAGCCTGTGTTAGTGTGGCCGTGCTGAGACTCTCCCCAAGCCCTTCGTGGTTGCGTGGAAGGCCTCTTTCTCTGTTTCACTGAGTGAGTGGACCCTGGTCGTTCTTCCCTGGGTTGCACAAATGTGGTGAATGTATACATTTAAAATAATAATTACAGTCAAAGACACATTGCAGTAGATCCCCTTCGAAATACCCTCCTCCTTTTTGAACATACTTATCCCATGGTCCTTGCCACTTTCTGAAGCAGTTCTGGAAGTCCTCTTTCATGAGTGTCTTTAGTGGTTCCATCCTGGGTTCATTGATGTCCTGAATGGATTCAGAACATTTGTGTTTCATGGTCATTTTGACTTTGGGGAAGAGCCCAACATAGCACACAGCCAGATCTGGTGAATAAGGTGGACAAGGACACAGGGTCGTGTTGTACGAGCCTGCCTTTCTGTGGGATGGTGCTCGGCACCAGCAGCTGCCACCTATTTTTAGTCATGCCTTGTGAAGACACGAAGGAAAACTTTCAGAAAGTGGTAAGCCTGATGATGGGATGAGTGTGTTCAAAGTGAGAGGGAGGATTTTGAGGGAGATGGATGGCCTTGTGTTTTTATTATAATACATTTTAAAAATCTAAACAGTCACTGTATATTTCGACCACACCCCGGCATCTGTGGTATGCATCAGCCAATGGTGGAGTGCCCCTTCCTGTTTGCCCCCCAGCCTCCCCTTTGGTGACTCCTCCTGGACTGATGGCTTTGGGCAAGGTAGGGGTCAAGGGGACCCTATCCTCTGGGTACTGCAGGAGAAGGGGGTGTGACTCACTCTGTTGCCCAGGACTTTGGTTCTCGTTGGTTTGTTTTTTGGGGTACCAAGGATCGAACTCGGGACCTTGTGCTTGCGAGGCAGGCAGCAGAACCACTGAGCTAAATCCCCGGCCCGGACTTTGGTTCTTGAGCAGACAAGTAAAAGATGCCAGAGCAGTAAGGTGCCAGAGCTGAGTCACAGTGACCTGCGGAATTGTCTTTCTCAAGGTGTCTGTTGCTGGCCTGTTTTCAACTGTTTGGGCAAGCGTTCCCCCGATTTTAGGCTCCTCATAGCATTTTAGTAAACTGCCTTGCAGCTTCGGTGTGAGAGTGGCTTCTATTCCTTGCATCCGAGAATACCCACGCCGGAAATGACCTGGTAAAACCCTGCAGACACTGGCACAGAATCACTTGTCGTCTGTTACCTGCCGCACACGTGGGTGGCACTTGACCCCTGGGGAGGAGTGACATCCTGAGACTGGCTGTGGCACGTTGGAGTGGTCTCATTGGTACTGACTTCTGAGAACGGGTTCCTTTTATCCCCACCAGCACAGGCAGGTTGGTGCTGATAAAGTGTGGTAGACAATGACACTGGGCCTCCACTGAGCACCTTCCTTACAGGAATGGCCAGGTATTGTGCTGTGAAGTCCTGCGCACCGGGAGCTGTGTTACACCTGGGTCAGCAAACCCTGTAATGCAGAAGCTAGAATTCACACGCCATGTGTTGAGTCTCCACAATGTTCTGGTTACCGGTTAATTTCGTGTGAATGTCACAGCAGTTCTGGGGGTAGTTTTTTTTTCATGGTGCTGAGGCTTGAACCCCTGTGCATGCTGAGTGTGTGCTCCACTGCTGAGCTATGCCCCCAGCCTTACGGGGTAGGTTTATAAATTTATGCTGGTGTTAAGGTCTGAACATTGCTGTCTGCCCCCAAGTTCCTAGGTCAAAATCTCCATACCAAAGGGGATCATACAGGAAAAGGGGGTCTTTGGGATGTTGTGGTTATGGGATGGAGCCTTCATCCCTGTGTTATCAGTGTCCTTGTGAAAGAGACTCCAGTGGGCTTTCAGCCCTTCCACTGTGTGAGGACACAGCAAGAAAATGGCTTCTGAAAACCAAGAAGTGGGTCCTCAGCATGCCTGGATCTGGAGCTTCCTTCTTCCCCTTCCAGAATGGTGAGAGATAAGTACCTGTTGTTTACAAGCCCTGTGGCCCATGGTATTTTGTTACAGCCAGAGGCAGCCAGCAAGGACACCTGGCTTGGAGAAGAGACCTGCTGGAGGTTGGAGCAGTGCTGTCTTGTCATTCAGAACCTCAGGCGAACCCCAGGACTCAGGAAAAAGGTTTCATTTTCAGAGGAAGAAAGTGAACTTTTTGGTCCAAGAATGTGTTTGTTTTTTGCATTGCTGGGGATCAAACTCAGGGCTTTGCACATGCTAGGCAAGAAAATGTTTTGAGATGCTAATGCCTTAATATTGAATGTCTTACTATATGTAATATTTAAAATAGGTAATGTTCATTTAGTGTGTGACATTTCTTTATACCAGCGAGTTTCATCCCTTTTATGGAGACAGGGCCCATGTGCATCTTATGCCCAGGGTCACAGCTGGCAAGTGGAGAAGTAGCCTTTTGGGGCTGGCAGGAGCTCCATAGTAGAGCACCTGCCTGGCACGCACAAGGCCCTGGCTTCCATTCCCAGAACTGAGGAAAAACAAATCCATCTAGGCAGTCTGAGTTCAGGGCCTCGGGAAGATCTCTCCCCGTGTGCCTGATCATGGATAAGCATGGTAGTAGCTCATTCTGGAGAGATTTGATGATCTCATAAAAGGGCACTTGTCACTCACCATGCTATTGGCGTTGCTTCAGTGTGACAGCTTAGGGATAGGGGTCAGAGCACCCTCAGGACAAGCAGGTCATGCAGGACACTGCCCCCCACGAGCCTGGGCAAAGGGGACCTGCGACTCCAAGAGACTCTAGGAGAAGGCCCTTTGGGTTCCTAGCACCTAAGAAAGACCTTGATGCACTGTGAAGCTGTTGTAGCATCAGGCTGCGCCAGGCCCCCTGGTGACATGGCGCGTCCTGGCGTGTGATGCACAATGGAAACAAAGCCAGCATACAGACTGCATGTGTGCTGGTCTGAACCACACAAGGTGCCCCCTCAAAACAGAACGGCAGATTACAGAGCGGGACCGCTGAGATGCAAGCTGCTGGTTTCCCGTTCCTCTTGGCCAGGTTCCTCGCAGCAGCAGTGCTGGTGCTCAGTGCACACGTGGCTGAAGGAAAGGGAGCAGGACCCACGAGCTCCCAAGTGTCCGGCCTCTGTGCCCCTTCACCTCAGGGCTGCTGCTGGTCTTGCTCTGGGTTGGTCAGCCGCTTCCTAACCCTTGTATGAGCACAGCTCTAAGACCTGGGGAAGTCAGGGAGGGGATGGCCCAGCCAGGTCAGAGGAAGGGGGCCTCGTGCGTGACCATCCTGGATGCTGAGTGCACCGGAGCTTCTGCCTCACGCAAGCCCAGGCTGGCCCTGTGGGAGTGGTGTTCATGCCGTCTGCGGTCTCACTGTGTTGCCTAGGCTGGCTTTGAATTCTTAGGCTTAAGCAATCCTCATGCCTCAGCCTCCTGAGTAGCTCCTCTAGGGACTACAGGCCTGTGCTACTGTGTTGGGCTAAAATCCACCCTTCAGAGTGTGCAGTGCAGTGAGCTTTTCATTCACAGAGCTGTGGCTCCGTCAGTCTAGTGCCAGAACGTGTTTGGCGCCCATTGGTCCGTCCCCATTCCCTCCCTGCCCCCAGTCCACGGCAGCCTCTTTTACTCCCACTATGCATGGATTTGTCTGTTTTGGATGTTGTGCAACACAGAGTCATGATATGTGGCCTTGTGAGTCGAGCTTCTTCTACCAGGCATAGTGTTTTCGTGTTGTCGCAGGGCTCTGGGGGTCATTCCTTTTTCAAGGTGGAATATGTCCTGCTGTATGATGGGGCATACTTTGCTGATCCGTTCTCCTCCTTTTGGCTGTGTGAGTAATACTGTGAACATTCACTTTCTAGTCCTTGTGTAGACACATTGTTCATTTCTGTGATATTTCCTGGTGTTTCAAGCTTGCCCCCCACTGCCCAGGAATAGTGCTGTACCTCTGATTTCCCCAGGCCGGGACAAAGCATCACTGATAAACCACAAAAGTAGGATTGTTCATTCTGGCTTCTAGGTCATTTAAGCAGAATTAAAACTCAGTTTTCAAACGACACAGTATTGAGGCTGTTGTCTCCTGTGGTGACGGATGTGGTCAGTGGCTCCCTGGGCCCCCAGGATGCCTCCTGCTCCTGCTCGGAGTGGCAGCACCCTTAGGATGGTTGCTAAGGCTTTACCAGAGCTCCCCATGTCCTTTACCAACCCTGTGAAGTGGGCCCAGGGGTTTTCCGCTTTGCCAGTGAAGGGGGACTGTGCCCCTCTGTGTGGGGAGCTCTGCTCTGTGCTTTGGGACCTGCAGGGCTGCCCCACCAGCGTGGCCCCTGGGGAGGAAGAGCTAGTAGACAGACCTTGGCAGGGCTGCATCCACCCTCCCTGGCGGTGCCTTGTCACCTCTGTTCTTGTGTTAGTGTCACAGGGGGGATGTCTCCTGCTCTGCTTGGGTTGACTGTGGGGTCCACGCGGGAACAGAGTCCCTCCGTGGACCAAGGGTTAATAATGGTGCCTTGGCGAGGTGCCCCCTGGGAAATGAGCTGTTCTCATCCCCTCTCAGCTTCCTCTTCCCAGCAGCACCTCAGCTTCAAGTGCAAACGTGAGCCTTCATTTCTTGATGGTTTCTGGTTATGTGTTGTGCGCCATCACTCGAGGGCAATCCTCAGTCAACTTAAACGCCTCTGGTTTGGGGTGCATTGTGGTTCCTAGATTTTTTTTTTTTGACTGTTCCATTTTCCCTTTGACTCTGATTTTGTAACAAGGCTGCGGTTTGGTTTGAGGCTGTTTATGTTTATAGGTGAGCACCCAGGCCCTAGTGTCCTGCTGAAGGTCAGATAGGAGCCCCAGAGAACCAGGGTCCCTCCCTGGGTCTTTGACCATACTACTGCATGACTCTTTCTTCCATTACAAATTCAGCATTCCTTTTTTTGCGGGGGGTGGGGTGCTGGGGAATGGCCCTTTTATTTTTTTATTTCAAGACAGGGTCTCCCTAAGTTGCCCAGGCTGGCCTCGAATCTGATTCCACACCTGGCTCATGCAGTCTTGTAGTAGGCATGGTTTTTTGGGGTTTTTTTGGTACAGGGAATTGAACTCAGGTCCTTGCGCTTTCCAGGCAGGCGGTAGAACCACTGAGCTAAATCCCCGGCCCCTCTTGCAATCTTTAAAATCAGTTTTTAAAGTTTAAAAAAATCCTCAGGATGGATTTTGTAAAATCACAAAACTGAATGAAGTGCCAGAAGTCTCAGCCTGATGATGGACTTGCTCGTGATATTCCGAATATTCGGTGACCCTTCATACAGGTCACACACCTTTTCCCTAGAAGGCCAGAGAGGAAATAATTTTGGGGTTTGTAGGCACATTACCATTGTAACGCAGAAGCAGCTACAGACAGTATGTAAATTCAAGGGCTGTGTGCCAATAAAACTGGATTTACCAAAGCAGGCAGCGGGCAGGATGTGGCATGCTGGCTGGGGCTTACCGCCTCCAGGAAGCAGTGTTTTCAGTCCCCAGCCTGGTCGGCACCAGAAAGACACCCGTGAGGACTGGTTAGGGTGAAAATTCCTAGCACCTGCCCTCGACCTGCTGAACGCCAAACTCGGGGTTGGTTGGAAATCATCCTGGGGATCCTGATGTTGGCTCCAACTACTGCTCGAAAGACCTGTGTCCCAGAGTCGTGGTTATTGGGCTCAGGAAGCTGAATTTTAGTGACAGGCCTGGATGCTTTGCTGCACACTGTTAGAACCACTTTCTGAAGCAGTGGCTCTTGGCACCAGCGGAGGCCAAGGGAGGGGTCAGTGACCTTTTCAAATTATAGTCGAGGGCGGGGGATTTAGCTCAGTGGTCCCACTGCCTGCCTCGCAAGTGCAAGGACCTGAGTTCGATCCCCGGTACCAAAAAAAGAAAAAAAGAAAACAAACTATAGCCAAGACTTAGGGAGGTGGTTTTCAAGAAGTGTGTAAATGTGGAAAGTTGAGCTGGGTGCTGCCTTGTATGAACTCCACCTGGAACACCTTGACTAAGAAGGTGGATTTACCGCTTTCCTGGTAATATTAAATGTGGAGCCTGAAGCCCAGGAGTTTCTGGAATTTTAATTACCCGTTTGTTTATAATAACCATCACATCCTGCCACATTTGCTAGCTTGTGTTTAGCATATGAAATGAAAACGGGTGGAGAAATGGTGTATGGTTCCATCCATACCCCAGGACCTGAACAGGAACTGCATAGAGACAGGGTGGATTGGTTGCTGCTAGGGGCAGGGAGAGGGTGGGGGACTGCTAATGGACATGGGTTCTTTGCAGGGGGAGTGATGAAAATATTCTGGGCTTGGTGGTGGTGCACGGCTCTGAAAGCTTCTTACTTTAAAAGGGAATTTTATGGTATGGGAATTACATTTCAAGAAAGCTGTTATTTTTGTATTTAGTGGTGCTGGGCTGGGCATAGAACCCAGGGCCTTGCCCCTGCTAGGCAAGCACTCTGTCACTGAGCTGTACCTGCAGCCCTAAGAAAGCAGTTAATTCAGAAAAGCAAAAGAGGAAATGGGCTGAGGTATCCAGCCTCATTCTCAGATTGAAACAGCCCAGTGACCTGAACAGCCCCTGCTCAGTCCCACCCTCTGACTCTTCCTGGGTGGCCCCGAATCATGCATTTCACAGGGAAGCTACTCAGTGCTCAGTGTGTGTGCTTGCATTGTGCTTGCTCTGGATCTGACCTCCAGATGGACAGGACAGGCCTGGGGAGAAATTTGGCTATCCTTAAGGGCCTTGCCCCTGCAAAGCCAGCAGTGGGAGGCTGTGGGTGGTGGGTACAGTGGACAGGAGCCAGGGCTTTGTTCCAAGAGCAGAGGAAGCCATGGACTGCCTCCCTTTAGCAAGGGAGTGGTAGCAGGGATCCTTCTAGCAGCAGAAAAGCAAATGAGTACAGGGTTTCAGGGACGAATCGGAAGCCATGCGTGCTGGTGGAGACAGAGAGAAGTTGAGGAATCAGTGGTGCCTGTGAGGCATGGTAGGTAGGTGTGCCCAGCAACTGGGTGGAGGATGCTGGAGTAGCTGCCTGAGGGGTGGCTGCAGGTGCTGCCTCCCTCTGCATCTCTCTGGCCTGCTGGAGGCCAGAGCCAAACAGGGCTCAGCCATGGGAGTGCCTGTCAGCTCTTGGATCTGGGCCTGCCTGGCAACACTTTGGGAGAGGAATGGTGAGCCCTAGCCCAGGGCACACGGATGTGCTCGGGGCTATGGCAGGTGCTGCCGAGACACACCAGCTCAGGGAGAGGAGCATCTGGGTTGAGGGCTGGGCGGGCCACCCCAGGGCCTGGAGCCCTCCCTGAGGGCTCCTGACAAATGGGAGCAACAGGCACATCCTGACAGCTTCCGAAGGGAAGGAAGTAATTTGTTGGAAAGACTCCATTTGACAATAAGAATTATGAAAGAGTAGTTATCTAGCTAAAACATTTGGGTCACTGTGATTTAAATTTCCTCCTTTTTACAAAACATAAGTCATAATAAGGATGCCACAAGCAAATCGAGAAGTCTGGGTTGGACTTTCGTAGAAGGGAAGATAAGAGTGTTCTTTTCCTTTTTTAAATCATCCGCAAGCTGGGCCTGGTGCTGTAGGCTCTGATCCCAGTGCTCAGGGACAGGGGCAGAAGGGTCACATGTTTGAGGCCAGCCTGGGCTACATTAGCAAGTTCAAGGCTAACCTGGACTGCATTGTGAGGCCCTGACACAAGCAAGCGAAAGACAGGAAACCCCCAATTCCCAGTGGGGATTGAATGTCATAATTGTGACTCCAGGAGCTCATGAAATGGTGAGCTGGCTGGAGGAGAGGTTGTCCCCCAATGAACAGATACGAATGGTGTCTTGTCTTTTCTTCCCATGCTAGGTATGGAGCTGTGGTCCTCATACATGTCAGCCAAGTGCTCTACTACTAAGCTTTATCCCCAGGCCCGAAGGGTACCTTTCCTCGGAAGCGCATTCACTACTTTAGGGATCACAGACCATGGGTTGAAGAGATCTGTGTGCTTAATGAGAAAAAAATAAAACTTTCTACCATTTGAAAGAGACCATGAATGTCAGTTTAACAGTGCTGTGTTTAGCTGCCCATGCTCTGGAAATCTAGTTCCCTTAGTAGCACTTAAAAGTCAGCTTTGTCCCTGCCATTCTGCCCCAAGTTTTACCTCTCTCTCTCTCTCTCTCTCTCTCTCTCTCTCTCTCTCTCTATATATATATATTTTTTTTTTTTTTTCTTTTCTTTTTTTTTCTTTTTTGGGGGGTACTGGGGATTGAACTCGGAACCTTGTGCTTTCCAGGCAGGCGGCAGAACCACTGAGCTAAATCCTTGGCCTTAGCCCAGTATAAATATTAATCACCTGAAACCGCCACTCATCCAGTGAATTACCTGATTTTGCATAGGTCAGTAACAGTTCTGATTGTGTACCACTCACTGCCAGATTACTTGCACTCTAGAGAAAAGGCTATGCGATCAAATAAATCTGTTCAGAGTTTCTGTTCTCCAGTTTCTTGTGATTCCTAAATTGTAAGATTCCATTTGGATCCTCACCATAAGAGAGGAGCTCTCACTTTCATACTGCCTTTTAGTGTGTATAAAATTGCATGACCCACCATGAACACGACATCGTCAGTTTCTTACTACTTTTCCCGGGAAGAGGCAGGATCTGTACAAAGTCATTTTGGTTTTTTTGCTTTGCTTTGTTTTTGGCAGTAAAATATGACATTATGTTCCATATTTAAATGGAGAAAATGTGATTTAGGTTTTATTTTATTTTGTGGTGCTAGGGATTGAACTCATGCTAGGTAAGCACTGCACCCCTGACCCAACTCGGACCCCTCCAGCCCCAGCATTTAGGTAATCAGGGAGTGAAGTTCGCTTACGTTCTGGGCTTGCCCCCTGATCCTTTTAGTTTAAACAGCAGTTTAAAAATTAAAGGATCATTGATTTTTAACGAGAGAATGTGTAAATTGGGATACATAGTAGAAATCTTCCTGTGATTTCCCCCTCCTCTTGTCTCTCTCCTTCCCTCCCAAGAAAGCATTCATTTGGACAAAAGTAATTGCATGAAACCTTCTTTAGCCCGTTCCCAAAGTTCCTGGCCAGGAACAAGGGAGGAAAGCTGGCTTTCCTCGTATTGGAATGCGAGTGAGCCGATCAATAGCCCCACTGTGCTTCTTAGCTGGGCTAAGTCCTGGTAGGCTTGGGGTTACTTCTCAGTGCCTGGAGTGGCAGGAAGAGACGCCCCAAGCCAAACATTCCTGAGAGTCTGCAGTCTGCTCCTTGGGACGCAGATATTCTCGGGACTGGGGAGAAAGTGGTGGCGATGAGTAAAGCAGTTTCACTGTTCTGAATGAAGTATTTCATTCTCAGGTGTAATAAGGCAGGAAAGATTTCACTTGAATGCAGACACACTGTTCTTGCAGTGGGAGGTTTGGAAAAATGACCAAAATATAAAGGTCATGGAATAATGTGTGCTTGGAATAGCTTTTAAGGTCTCGATCTAGAAAAATCATTTGTTAAAAGAAACTCTGTGGTTCAATATTAAAGAAAAATAGGTAACTCTAGAAAAAGATGAATTATAAAGAACGTGTTTTTTTCAATTTTGTGGTGCTGGGGATGGAACCCAGGGCCTCATGCATAGCAGTAGGCATGTGCTCTGCCACTGCGCCACATTGCTGGCCCTATGGGGAGTGTGTTTAAAACTAGCTTCCTTCCCTGGCATTTTTTTTCTGGTACTGAGGATCTCACTCAGGACCTCATGCTTGCTAGGCAGGTGTGGTGCCACTGAGCTAAATCCCCGGCCCTCCCTGGCATTATTGACCCATAATTCAAAGAGTTGAGCCGCCTGTTCAATGTGTTGCTTAGTTCTTTCTTCAAGAAAATGGTATGTGAACCAATAATCCTGTGACTACATGAGATTATTTTTAACTTTAACTTTTTTTTTTTTTTTTTACATTTGATCTGCAGGTGATTGAGATCATTTTTTTTTTTCCATTTAAAAATACATTTTAAGGCCAGGGATTTAGCTCAGTAGTTTCGCTGCCTGCTGTGGAAGCGCAGGGACCCAAGTTTGATCCCCGGTACCAAAAAAAAAAATACATTTTACTTTTTTTTCTCATTAAGTTTATTGGTACATTTTAGGTATACAATACAGTTACATTCATCATTAGGATCTTGTACCTGTACATGATGTATCTTGGTTCTTATCTTTTCCCCATTCCCCTGCCTTCCCTTCATGCCCTCCACCCCTCCCTATTTACAAAGACTTTGTTTCCATGTTTTTCCTTTTCTCATATTTTTTCTTTTTCCTTCTTTCTTTTAAAATGGTGAGACTCGTTTGGTATTGTGTTCCCATAAACTCAACTGGAGATGAGAAAATTAATGAGCGAGCATTTTAGAGGCTGTTGCATTGTAACTTTCCCTCCTCTTCCTCTGTTTACATCTAGGCTGATAAAGACTCAGCCACATAAAGTACATTTTCAGTAACTTGAGTGTCAAGGACAATCTGTTCAGCCCCTAGGAAATGGGACATTTCCTAACATTTATTTTTTATTGGACAAGCAATGCTCAGGCTATATTTCTAGTACCATAGGCAGGGCATATATGTGTGTGTGAAAGAGAGAGTGTATATCAACAGAAAAATAAATTAGGAGCTTCTTTCTCAGTGTGCTTAATTGACCTTGGCTGAACATTTCAGTCACCTGGAAATTTTTTTTTAAGGGATTGCATCAGGACCTCTGGGTTTTTAGCTTTCCAGTGGTGCTACCTGCAGCGTAGGGAGCAAACCTGCCTTGACTCGCAGCTCTGGCAGGTGCACTTGCCCCAGCCTGGGGTGGGAATCTGATTTACGTGGTAATAAATCTAGGCTTGATAGTTTCAGCAGTGGGGAGAGAGACAGGGTAGGAAAATTGGAAACTTAAATTTTGGCCCAGAAGGAACCACGTGTAAAGTTGGGGCCCATGGAGGTATGGCTGCTAAGGAGATTAGCACCTCTGAAAAGAAAGCAAGTACTGACTACAGGGACAAGAAGATGACTTGAGGGCATCTCAGGAACTAGCAAGGCCCCACCCATTGACGCCTCATAGGTATAAAAGTATAAACTTTGCTTTTGAGAAGTCCCTGGGATGCCTGCTTGAGCAAGATCTCCCAGGCAGTTGGTTACTCAGGATTTATTTTACTGGGCTTAGCAATCCAAGCACTTAGAGGTGCTGCAGTCCTGGTCCAAATGGGCCAGGCCACTTAATATTCAAAGGGCTTCAATATGCAAGAGCTGTGGGATCAGGAAGGCTTCCACCCAGATTTCAAAGGAAGGCCTGGGAGGCCAGGCGCTGTTGCCTTGAGCAGGCAGTGCATGAAGCTGTGGGAATGGAGCCAAAGGTGCAGTGGAGAAGCCAAGAACTCAGAGATGCCAAGAATGTGGAACATCTGGAGAAATTGCAGCCCAAGAGAGAGGCCAAATGGACTTGAACCAGCACGGCCAGTGGGGTGGGACTGCCCAGACCCTCTGGAATTTACACCTCACTCCCGTGTGCTCTGGATGCCAGATACGGTAGTTAAAGACTTAATGTTTGCCCTGCTGTGTTTTGGTCTGATTCTCTTCTCTCTCCCTGTGCCTCCCTTTCGGAATGGGGATGCTTACCCTATGCCATTGTACTTTGGGATTGTGTGACTTGTTTTTGATTTTTATAAAAATTTATAGCTAAGAGTTTGCTTTGAGTCTCAAAAGAGACTTGGACTTTTGAAAAATGCTGGAAGTGTTTAGACTTTGGGGCAGGAATTATTTATTGCCTGTTAAGTTGTATGTAGGGTGATTGTTTTATGCCAGGTAGATTATGAACTTATCTTCTTTATGTGGACATTATGGTTTAAGGAACAGTGTTTGGATGAGAAGTTGACAAGGGTTGGGGTGTGAACATTAATCCTGATATGTCGTCTTCACTAGACTAAGAGATACATAGCAGATTAGTGAAGCCTGCTCCTGTGTGTGTCATGGAGGTGTGACCCTGGATACTATGGGCCCAGCAGGTTTCAGCTGAGCTACTCTGCTTATGGTCTTGGTACTAGATACTGTCCCTTACCCATTCCTCTCTTAGTACTGGTCCCTTGCTCTGCTTCCTGGATACCATGAACTAAGTAGCTTTGCTCCATCACACGGTTCTGCCATGAAATTTCTGCTTTGGAGCCTGGCAGTCATGGAATGAATGTCCTGACACACTGAGCTTTATTTATTTATATATATTTTTGGTACTGGGGATTGAACTCAGGACCTTGCTGTGCTTGCAGGCTAAGTGGTGCCACTGAGCTAAATCACCAGCCTATACCAAGCTTTAAATTAAACCTTCTCCTTTAAGTAGTGATGTCAGGTATGTGTCCAGCCATGGGAACGTGGAGTAATGTGGAGAGGAATCAGCAGCATCCACCTTCTCTGGGAGCTTGTCAGAAACAGGAGTCTCATGTCTTGCCCTAGACCTGCCACCCTGAACCTCGGGTAGTGGGGCTTGAAGAGCCACCCCTTCATGGTTAGTCAGGGGTTTCTGATTGTAGGGTGGAGTCTGGGGACTTGGGCTTTACAGACTGCATTGCATCTCTGAGTGTATTTTTTGTGCTGTATAGTTGGCATTGGAAACTGAGGCTCAGGCACATATAAATCTAGAGTTCTTACTTGGTTTGTCATAGCCCTAAGGGCTAGAGTGGCTATACCGCTTGGGGGCATACTGTGAAAGCTTCTTAAGTCTCAAGTTGGGTACCCTTGCCATAGCTGCTTCCAGAGTTAATAGAAGTCAATGAAGTGAGGTGTGTTAGTGTGTGGCCAGCAACTGGTGTCAATACATGTTTACTTTTTAAAAAATAAAATAATTTTTTTTGTGGTACTGGGGATTGAACTCAGCACCTTGCACTTGCAAGGTAGGCGAGGTGCCACTGAGCTAAATCCCCAGCCCCATGTTAACCTTTTTAAGAATACATATCACACATACATACATGGAGTATAAAATATATAAAAGCATATGTATGTATGTATAATTTTTAAAGATGGGTCTTGCTGTGTTGCTTAGGCTGGTCCTAATCTCCTGGGCCCAAATGATATTCCTGCCTCAGCCTCCTGAGTAGCTGGGACTACAGGCATGTGCTGCTACTACTAGTTTTCCTTTTGTATTTTATGTGTAACTGGTGCTTCAGTTGTTTAAATAAAATCATGATTGTTTATGTCTGTCATGTATTGCCTGTTTGTCCATCCATGTATACAGTCGTGCAAATGGCAAAGGAAAGGTTACTGTCTTTATTTTTTTTTTTACTTTTTTTATAATTATTTGTACACTTTAGGTATAAAATACATTTACATTTATCACTGGGTGCTTGTACCTGTACATGATGTATCTTGGTTCTTATTTTTTCCCCATTACCTGTGCACCTTTCACCCCCTCCACCCTTCCCTATTTACACAGACTTTGTTTCCTTTTTTTTTTCCTCTCATAATTTTTCCTTTCCCTTCTTCCCTTTCCCCTTCCCTTCCCACCATCCCCAAATCCTTGGATCTTTTCCTGTTTCAAATTATCAATTATTCGTTTTAATCATTTTCATCCTTATTTACACTTTCAATTTCTCACACTAGAGAAACTATTCAGTATTTACACGTGTGTCCTATTTATTTCACTTAAGAGTATGTCCTCAATAAGCATCCATTTAGCTATAAATGTCTCTAGCTTCTCATTCTTTATGGCTGAGAAGTACTCCATTTTATTAAAAAACCACATCTTCTTTATCCAGTTTCCAGTCAATGGGCACTTGGGCTGTTTCCAAGCTTAGCTATTATAGACTGTGCCACTATAAATATAGGTGCACATATATCTCTGTGGTATTATTTTTAATTCTTTGGGGAAGATCCCAGTAGGGGAATAGCTGGGTCAAATGGGACCTGTAGTCCTAGTTCTTTGAGGTATCTCCATATGGACGAAAACCACATGATCATCTCAATAGATGCAGAAAAAGCATTTTACAAAATCCAACACCCATTCATGATAAAAACGCTACAGAAAATTGGAATAGAAGGTCTTTATCTCAACCTGATTAAGGCTATCTATGAAAAACCAACAGCCAACATCATACTAAATGGTCAGAAACTTAAAACTTTCGCACTAAAATCAGGAAGAAGACAAGGATGCCCACTATCACCATTCCTGTTCACTATTGTTCTGGAAACATTAGCCATAGCAATTAGAAAAGAGAAAGAAATAAAAGGAATAAAGATAGGAAAGGAAGAAGTGAAACTGTCATTATTTGCTGATGATGTGATACTTTACATAGAAGATCCAAAAAACTCAGTCAAAAGTCTTCTAGACCTAATTGACAGATTCAGTAGTGTAGCTGGATACAAGGTCAACACTCAAAAAAACAATAGCCTTCTTGTACGCAAAAAACAGACCCATTGAGAGAGAAATTTGGGAAATAATTCCTTTTACTAGGAATCAACCTAAGAAAGGAAGCAAAAGACCTCTACACTGAAAACTACAGCTCTCTGAAAAAACAGATCGAAGAGGATATAAGAAAATGGAAAGATATCCCTTGGTCCTGGGTAGGAACAACCAATATAGTGAAAATGGCCATACTTCCAAAACTGCTATATAGATTTAATGCAATGCCGATTGAAATTCCAACAATATACTTCACAGAACTAGAGAAAACAATCCAAAAATTCATTTGGAAGCAGAAGAAACCTCGAATAGCAAAAGCAGTTCTAGGCAAAAGAGACATGGCTGGGAGCAACACAATCCCCAACTTGAAACTATACTACAAAGCTACTGTGACAAAAACAGCATGGTACTGGCAAAGAAACAGACCCGAGGATCAGTAGAATAGATTAGAAGATGTAGAAACAACTCTAGACATACTCAGCCACCTCATCTTTGACAAAGGAGCCAAACACCCTCATTGGAGGAAAGATAGCCTATTTAATAAATGGTGTTGGAAAAACTGGATTTCAACCTGCTAAAGATTAAAACTAGACCCATACCTATCACTGCGTACTAAACTAAGATGGAAGTGGATTAAAGATACTCTCTTTCAAGTAGGCAAACAAAGCTTCAGCAAACTGGCACAATGATGATGGTTACACATGACTTAAAAATTCAGACACTAACTCTTTATGGTGATTGACTTTAAAAATCTTTGCTTAGAGTTCAAATCTTTGAGTCGCTTAAAAATTTTAAGCATGATTTTCCTGTATCTAAAGTTGCAGGAAAAAAGAAATGTAACTTCCTAGGGTTGTTGGAGAAGCTTTGATAACAACATACATGTTTTGTGGCTGGTAGTTTTGCCAACAACACCAGACAGATTTCTCCCCTTCCAGAGGGGCAGACACCACACTTTGATTGCCTTTCAGCCCTTTGGGTGAGGGACTGGATTGAGACTCCAGGCCGGTTGATAAGCTGTCAGTCCTAGCACAAGTCCTGTATTGTATTTTTTGAAAAGACATGAAATCAAGCATCTCAAGGTTGAAACATTGCTGTTGGCTTTGAGGTGAGTGAGTCACAAGTGAAGATATTTTCTAAAGTTAGCATGATGGTAAATCAGGTAGAAAGTATGATTCAGATTAGGATAAAACCACACACTTGTTGTGGCAGAGTTACCCGAATATGCTTGTTACAACATTCTTGTCGGAGTACAAACCAAGATGAGTTACTGTGGATGTTTTTAGGATGAGAAAGCCGATGACTTAGACCTAATATGATATCATTCAGGGTTCAGGTTCAGTTGATGCTTTCAGGAGAGCTTTTGACTCAGTTGTTCTGGGGATCATTAGAAACTACATGAGGTTGGTTTCAGATTCACAGTACCAAGTCGGCGGGTCTGCAAGTCTGAAGGAAATCACTGACACTTCTCTGGGTACTGAGGATTGAACCTTGGGTCATTGCAGCTACCCACCCCTTTTTATTTTGAGTCAGGCTCACTCAGTCATCCAGATTGCACTTGACTTTGCAGTCCTCCTGCCTCAGCCTCCCAGAGTTCTGGGATTACAGGCATGAACCACCATGCGCAGCTTGAAATCATCACATTCATGCGGAGGTAAACCTGATTGTGCCAAACTGGAGATTTGGAGGGGACCTCAAAGGATAATTGGGCCATCCATAAATCCCCAAAGGGCAGTGAAGTATGCCTCAGAGCTCTGATCTTCAGAAACAATAAATATGAACACAGAGTGTCCTAATTACTTCTAAAGAGTCATCAAAACAGTGGCAGTTGATATTGTTAAAAAGAGTCATAATAGGGCTGTGTGCGGTGGTTCCGGGCGGTAATCCCAGCCCTCTGAAGGGCTGAGGCAGGAGGATTCCAAGTTTGAAACCAGCTTGGGAAATTTAGCAAGACTGTCTCAAAATAAAAAATATAAAAGGCTGGGGATGTCGTTCGTGCAGTGGTAGAGCATCCCTGGGTTTGATTCCCTTCTTGAACCTTCTCCCTCCTGAGCCCAGGGGTTTCTGGGCTGCCTCTGATTGGTCTTGCACAATATCCCTCGCTACCTGAATAATATTGCTCAGTGAGTATTTATCATAGAGCTAATTCTCTGCTGAGTACATGACATAAACAATCCCGTTCAATTCTGCAATGGTCTCTTAGTTAGGTATTACTTCTTTTCCATTTTCTTTTGAGATGGAGATGTTGCTGTATTGCCTGGGTTGGCCTTGAACGCCTGAACCCAAATCATCCTCATGCCTGAGCCTTCTCAGTAGCTGGGATGACAAGTGCATGCCACCAGGCCAGGTTGACTTCTGTTTTTCCTCCCAGCTCCTTCCATCTCTAGATCCCCTTCCTATTTGCAGAAGATTTATCTCCTTGTTTCCTATTGTCTTTTGTTTCTTTTTCTTTCTACTCTTTGGTACTGGGGATCAAATACAGGACCCTGTGCTTGCAAAGAAGTTGCAGTGCCACTGAGCTAAATCCCCTGGCCCTATTATTTTTTTTAAATTGGTACATTTTAGATGCACATAATAGCATTCATCATAGGAAGTTTGTACCTGTACATGATATATCTTGCTGCTTGTTTTCCCCCCATCTTCCTCCCCTCCTTTTTATTTCATTTAATAAATATTTATACTTTGGTTTTCCTTTTTTTCTTTTTTTTTTTAACTTCGGTTTTCTTATATAAGAAAATTTACATGATATTTAATCTTATGTGTCTGATTTATTTCACTTAACATTATGATTTCAAGGTGCATCCATTTTCCACAAATGATGAAATTTATCCTGCCACATTATTTACAAATACCACATTTTTTTAATCCATTCATTGGTTGATGGGCATATTGATGGATTCCAAGATTTAGCTATTATGAGTTGTGCTGCTGTAAACATGAGCATACATGTATCCCTGTGGTATGTCTTTAACTCTTTTGGGAACCTAGTAGGAGAATAGCTGTGTTGAATGAAATTTCTGTTCTTAGCTTTTTGAGGCATCTCCGTACTGATCTCGGAGTGGTTGTACTCCATATTCCCACCAACAATGTAGAATGGTGACTTTTCCCCCCTGCAACCCTCCCCCAGGGTTGATTTTGGCAGGGGGGGGTGTTGTAAATTCTAAATATTAATCCTTTGTCAGAGGAGAGGCTTGCAATCCCTCCTCCCATTCTGTACGTTATTTCTTCACACTGTTGTTTCCCTTGCTGTCCAGAAGCTTTTTAATTTGATAGAACTTCATTTGTTGATTCTTGATGCTATTTCTTGTAAAGTCAGGAGAGTTCTTTCCTGTGCTTGTATCTTTAAGAGTTTCATCTATTTTATCTTCCAGCAGATTAAGTGTTTCTGTTTAGTGTCTATTTCTTTGATCCATTCTTATTTTATTTTGCTGTATGGTGGTAGATATGGGTCTAGACTCAATCTTCTGCACGTTTAACCAGTTTTCCCAGCACCATTTGTTAAATAGGCTATCTTTTCTTTATCTTCTTTCCTCCAGCACATGTTTTTGGGCCCTTTGTCAAAGATGAGATGACTTAATATGCTTGGGATTGTTTCTTCATCTTCTATCCTTTCCACTGTGTGCACTTTCAGTTTTTTTGTTTGTTTGTTTTTCTGAGACAGGGTCTCCCTATCTACCTCAGTCTGGCCTTGAACTCAGTATGTAGTCCAGGCTGGCCTCAAATTCATGGCAATCCTCCTGCCTCAGCCTCTGGAGCACTGGGGCTGTAGGGGTGTGCCACCATGCCTGGCTCTATGTGCCTGTTTTTGTGGTTACCATTCTGTTTCTATCTCTGTAGCTTTGTAATGTAACTTGAAATCTTGGATTGTGATGCATCCTGCTTTGTTTTTGTTGCCCAGGATTGCTTTTGCTATTCTGGGTCTCTTCTGGTTCCATCTCAATCTTATGATATTGTTTTTCTAGTTTCATGAGGAATGCTGATGCATTTTGACTGGGAATGAATTAAATTTATATGTCAGTTTTGGTAGGCCCTTTTAACAATATTTGTTCTGCCTATCCAGGAACAAGGGATTTGTTTCCATCTTATGCTTCTTTCAATCTCCTTTCTTCAGGGGTCTGTGATTTTTGTTATAGAGGCCTTTCACTTCCTTGGTTAGGTTAAATATTTAGTTTTTCTTGATGCTGTTGTGAGTGGTATTAGTTTCTGATTTTCTTTTTTCATGAATTCATTGGTGGTGTACAGGAATACTGTTGATTTTTGTGTGTTGATTTTGTATCCTGCGACATTGCTGAATTTGGTTTTAATTCTTTTGGTGGAAGTTTTTGGGTCTTCTATGTAAAGGATCGTGTCATCTGGAAGTAATGATAATTTGATGTCTTTCTTTCCTTTTTCTTTCTTTCTCTGGCCTGATTGGTCTGGCTAATGTTTCAAGTACTATATTGAACAGGAGTGGTGGTAGTGGATGGACATCCTTGTCTTTTTCTTGATTTTAGAGAAACGAAACTATACCTGTTTTCTTCAGGGTATTTTTTTATCCTGAATGAATATTGGATTTTGTCAAAGACTTTTTCTGCATCTATTGAGACGATTATGTGTATTTTGTCCTTGTTTCTGTGATATACTGTATTACATTTATTGATTTGCATATGTTGAGCTATCCTTCCATCCCTGAGATGAAACCTGCCTGCTTGGTCATGGTGTATAATCTTTTTGATAACTTGTTGCTTTCTATTTGCCAGTATCTTGTTGAGGATTTTTGCATCTATATCCACTAAAGAGATTGGACTTTAATTGTCTTTTAAAATTGTGTCCTTGTCTTGGAATCAGGGTAATGCTACCTTCCAGGGATGAGTTTAGAAGTATTCTTCTCTTAACAATTTCATAAAAGAGCTTGAGGAATTTTGGTGTTATATCCTCCCCAGAGTTCTCTCCCCGACCCCTGTACTGGGGAATGAATTCAGGACTGCGCTTGCCAGGCAGGCAGTGCACCATTGAGCTAAATCCTCAGCCCTCCCCCTTTTTTTTCATACCAGGGATTGAACTTGGGACCTTGTGCTTGTACGGCAGGCGGCTGAACCACTGAACTAAATCCCCAGCCCCTATTTTTTTTTTTCCCCCAGTACTGGGGATCGAACTCAGAACCCTGCACTTGCTAGGCGTTCCAAGGTTCTTACAGAATTCAGTGGTGAATCCATCAGGTCCTGGGCTTTTCTTAGTTAGTAGATTTTTTTTTTTTATTACTGCCTCAATTTCATTGCCTATTACTGGATTGTTACTTCTTGGTTCAGTTTTGGTAACTCATATGTGTCTAAGAATCTGTCCATTTTCTAAAAATTCCCTGATTTGGTGAAGTACAGTTTTTCATAATAGTTACTGATCTTCTGGGTTTTGGCAGTATTCATTGATTTTACTTTAAAATTTTTAATTACATTGATATGGGTCTTTTCTTGCCTTTTATTAAGTTTGGCTAATAGTTTATGTATTTTTAAAAATTTTTTTCAAAGAACCAGCATTTTGATTCATTGATTCCATTATTTTTTAAGTCTCAATTTTGTTAATTGCCACTCTGTTGTTTATGATCTCTAGCCTGCTACCAGGTTTGGATTATTCTTGTTATTGTAGGACTTCAAGGTACATCATTAGATTATTTTAGCTTGCTCTGTTTTTCTGATGTGAACATTCATAGCAGTAAACTTGCTTCTTAGGAGTGCTTTCATTGTGTCCCATAAATTCAGGTATGTTGCACTGGCATTATTGTTTGAGTCTAGGAATTGTTTTGTTTCTTCTTTGATTTATTTTCCGTGTGTGTGACCCATTGAGTATTTAGAAGTATGTTCTTTAATGTCCAAGGGTTTGTAAAATTTTTGTGCTTTTGCAATCGGTTTCTAGTTTCAGTGTGATGTGATCTGATAGTGTATGCGGGGGAGAACCTGGATTCTGTTGTATTTATACAGGCTTTATGGGCTAGTATGTAGTGTGTTTTGGAGAAAAGTCCATTTTCTGCTGGAAGGAATGTGTATACACTATTGTAGTAGGATAGGACACTCTGCAGATGTCCTAGTTTATTTGTTTGAAATTGAGGTTCGGCTCTGATATTTGTTGATTATTTTAATAGATCTATTTGTGAAAGTGGGTCTGTACTGTGATTGTGTTGACATTTGTTTGATCTTTTATGTCCAGTAGTGTTGATTGCACTGACATTTTGTGAGTATATTTACAAGTGTTATTTCTTTCTGTTGAATTGTTCCCTTGACTAATATGTAGTGACCTTCTTTGCCTCTTTTGGTCAGTTTTAGCTTGATGCCCACTTTGAGAACAAGATTCCTCTGCCTGGTTACTTTCAAGTTCCTGGTACATGGAATATTATTTTCCATGCTTTGATTCTTAGTCTATGAATTTCGTTTTGGATTAGATGGATCTCTTGCATGCAGTAAACCATTGAGTTTCGGTTTTTGATCCAGTCTGCCAATATTTGTCCTTTAATTGGGGAGTTGAGGCCATTTACATTGAGAGTTACTACTGACAGGTATTTTTATTTCTGTCATTGCATTATTTTTGTTATTGACTCATTTATTTTCCTTTGTTGTTTTAATTGCTCACCCTGCTTGAGGTATTCATCCCATCAGACTTCCTGACTTTGTTGGCTTAATTATTTCTATCTAGGATATCCTTGAGTATTTTTTGGAGTACTGGTTTGGTGGTGATAAATTTTTTAAGATCATATAATGCCTTTCTCAATTGGTTTTGAAAGGTAATTTTGTTGGGATACAGTTAGTCTGGGTTGAAAGTTGTCTTTTTTTAAGGCTTGAAATACTTAAGCTCTCGTGGCATTTAAAGTTTATGTTGAAAAGAGTGATTTACAGATGATTTTTTGCATTTCTCTGATAGCTTGTAAGATTCTGTTCTAGAGCCAGGGATTTGCCTGCCTTGTAAGCTCAAGGTCCCTAGTTAGATCCCCAGTACAAAAAAAAAGTTTCTGTCCTTATGTTGGACTTTGGTGATTTTTTTACTCTAATGTGTCACAGGAGTTTGTTTTTTTATCGTAATTACTTGGAGTTCTGTAAGTCTCACCTGTATATTGAGTTCTTGCCACATACTTCGGAAGTTTTCAGCTACTGTGATGGTTTCTGTAAAAATATTTTTTGTTCTATGTGTGCTGTCCTCTAATTTTTCATTTAACTTTTTTTTTCAAATGCATCAAACTATTTTATTGTATGTGAATTACACTTCAATAAAGTTTAAGGAAATAAATTGGATGACATCTCTCTTCTGTTCTCTGACACATGCAAGATAGGGATTACCATTCAAAAGTCATTGGTTTCTGGGGAGAATAGATTTTTTTTTTAACTGTATATCCTTTTATTGGTACATTTTAGGTGTACAATATAATGACACTCATCATTGGAAATCTGCACCCTTATGTACTCTCTTGGTTCTTATTTTTTCCCCCTTCCCCTGCCCTCCCTTCAACCCCTCCATCCCTCCCTATTTACAAATACTTCTTTTCATTTTCTCATATTAATTCCATTCCCTTCTTTCCTTTCCCCTACCCTCCCCACTTCCCCTTTCCCTTTGCCCCTTTTCTTCCTATTTCACATTATCTATTATACCTTTTAGTCCTTATTTACACTTTCAGTTTCTCACACTAGAGAAACTATTTGGTATTCACACATGTGTGTCCTATTTATTTCACTTACAAGTATAGCCTCAATGTGCATCCATTTGGCAATAAATGTCGCTAATTTCTGATTTTTGATGGCTGAGTAGTACTCCATTTTATTTTTTTAAAACCCCACATTTTCTATATCCAGTCTCCAGTTGATGGCCTGTTGGGCTGTTTCCCAAGTTTTAGCTATTACAAACTGTGCTGCCATGAACATGGGTGCACATATCACTGTGGTATGATTGTTTTAATTCTTTATGGCAGATAACCAGCAGGGGAATAGCTGAGTCAAATGGGACTTCTAGTCCTAGTCTTTGAGGTATCTCCATACTGATTTCCACAGTGGTTGCACCAGTCTACACTCCCACCAGCAGTGGAGCAGGGTTCCTCTTTCCCCACAGCCCTGGGAGCATTTGTTATTGGTTGATTTCTTGATAGCAGCCATTCTTTGTGGGGTGAGGTGGAACCTCAGCATTGTTTTCGTTTGCATCTCTTGAATGACCAGTAATGTTGAACATTTTTTCATATGTGTATTTGTCATTTCTACTTTTTTCTGTGAGAAATGTCTGTTCATTTCAGATGACCATTTTTGGATTGGATCTTTAAATTTGGGAGGTCTGGTTTTTTTAAGTTCTTTATAGATTCAAGATAGTGACCTTTGTCTAAGGGACCACTGGTGGCTTGTCTGTTCACATTGCTGGTGGTTTCTCTTGCTGTGCAGAAGCTTTTTAATAAGAAGAGATCCTACTTGTTGATTTTTTTTTTTTTTTTTTTGGTACTCGGCATCAAACTCGGGTCCTTGCACTTGCGAGGCAGGTGGCAGAACCACTGAGCTAAATCCCCAGCCCGACCACTTGTTGATTGTTTGTGCTAGTTCACAGACAATTGAGGTTTTGTTCATAAAATCTTTTCCTACACCGGTGTCTTCAAGAGTTCTATCTAACCTCTGGTCCAGCTGGTTCAGCGTTTCTATTTTAATATTTAGATCTTCAATCCATTTTGATTTTAGTTGAGTCCATAGTGAGAGATATAGGTCTAGTTTTAGTCTTTGGCGTCTACTGAGATGATCATATGGTTTTTGTCCTTGGCTCTATTGATATATAGTGTATTATATTGATTGATTTGCACATGTTGAACCATCCCTGCATCCCCAGGATGAATCCCACTTGGTCAGGGTGTATGACTTTCTTGATAATCTTCTGCATTCTGTTTGCAAGTATTTTATTAAGGATTTTTGCATCTGTGTTCATTAGTGAGATTGGCCCATAGTTCTCTTTTTCGGTTGAGTCTTTCTCTGCTTTTGGGATCAAGGTGATGCTTGCTTCCAGGAATGAATTTGGGAGTATTGCTTCCCTTTCAATTTCATTGAAGAGTTTAAACAGTAGTGGCAGTAGTTCCTCTCTAAATGTCTTGTGAGTTCAGCAGTGAAGCCATCAGGACCCAGGCTTTTCTTAGTTGGCAAGTTTTTAATTACGTTTTCAATTTCAATGATTGATATTGGGTTGTTTAGAATTTTTAGGTCTTCTTTGTTCAACTGTGGTAATTCATACGTGTCTAGGAATCTGTCCATTTCTTCTGTGTTTTCCATCTTAATTGGCATATAGGTTCTGGAAGTAGGCATTGATCGATGATCCTCTGGATTTCTCCTGGGTCTGTTGGAATTTCACCCTTTTCGTTCTTAATTGCATAGATTTGGGCCTTTCTTTTTCTGATAAGGTTGGCTAAGGGTTTGTCAATTTTGTTTATTCTTTCGAAGAACCAACTCCTGGCTTCATTGATTTTTTGTTTTGTTTTGTTTTGCTTTAGTCTCCATTGCATTAATTTCTGCCCTGATCTTTATAATTTCCTCCTTTCTATGGGCTTTGGGTTTGTCCTGCTCTTCCTTTTCTGTAAGCTTGAGGTTCAGCATCAGGTTAATTGGGCTCGCTCTGTTTTCCTAATGAGTATTCACTGTTATGAATTGCCCTCGTAAGACTGCTTTCATTGTGTCCCACAGATTCCAATATGTTGTATTGTCGTTGTCATTTAATTGAAGGAACTGTCTGATTCCTTCTTTAATTTCCTCTGTGACGCATTGGTTATTCAGAAGTGTGTTGTTCAATTTCCATGTGTTTATGAAATTTTTCCAGTTTCTTTTGCAATTGATCTCCAATTTCATCGCACTATGGTCTGATAATACACAGGGGATAACTCCAATTCCTTTGCACTTAGACAAAATAGACAATCTTTGTCTGTTTTGGAGAATGACCCATTTGCAGTTGAAAAGAATGTGTATTCTGATTTTGTGGGGTGGAAGACTCTGTAAACATCTCTTAAGTTCATTTGTTCAAGAGTTTAATTGAGTTCTAGTATTTCCTTGCTTGTTTTTTGTCTAGTTGATCTATCGAATGTGACAATGGGGTATTGTGGTTCCCCACTACTATTGTATTACTGCTTATATGATTTTTTCATGTCTGTTAGTATTTGTTTTATATAGTTGGGTGCACGAGTGTTTGGTGCATAGGTATTTATTATTGTCATCTCTTCCTCTTGGATTGTTCCCTTTATAAGGATGTAGTGTCCTTCTTTGTCTCCCTTAATCAGTGCAGGTTTGAAATCCACTTGGTCTGCAAAGAGAATAGCTACTCCTTTTTTTCAGGTTCCTGTTGCATGGAGTATTGTTTTCCACCCTTTAAGTTTCAGTCTATGAGTTTCATTTTGAAGTGTGTTTTGTATGAATCATATTGTTGGATCTTGCTTCTTGACCCATTCTGCCAGTCTTATTTCTTTTGATTAGTGATTTAAGACCATTAACATTGATGGTTATAACTGATACATGTTGACTTACATTGTCATGACTTTTTCTTTCTGTTGTACTCTCCCCCTTTGCAATTCTTGTCACGTCTGGTGGATTCATTCTGCTGATCTTCCTGGAATTGTGATCCTTGATGTCTTTTCCTAGGATTTTGTCAAAAATTTTTTGGAGTGCTGGTTTGGTATTCATGAAGTTCCTATGGTGCTTTTTGTCATGAAAGTATTTATTCACGATCAATTTTGAAAGATAGTTTTGCAGGGTGCATCAATCTGGGTTGGAGGCTATTTTCTTTTAGGGCTTGGAGTATGTCACTCCAATCTCTTCTTGCCTTGATGGTTTGTGTTGAGAAGTCTGTTGTGATTCTGATGCGCTTTCCTTTGTATGTGATTTGTTTCTTTTCTCTCACTGCTTGTAGAACTTTGTGTTTCTGGAATCTTAACAATTATATGCCCATGTGTAGATTTTTTTTTTTTGATCAAGGCTAGTTGGAGTCCTATATGCCACACATATATGTATGTTTAGTTCTTTTCCCCTGCTTGGGAAGTTTTCTGCCATCACTTCTGTGAAGAGTTTTTTTTATGTCATCTGCACTCTCTCCTGTTTCTTCGTTGACTCCAATCAGTCTTACGTTATTCTTCTTTGCATCGTCTAGCAGCTGCTGGATTGATTTCTCGTGATCCCTTACAATTTTAAAGCAGTTTTTCTTTTCCTGGTCACTAATTGCAATCTTATCTTCTATATCTGAAATTTTGTCCTTACATTGGCTCATTCTGCTGTGTAGACTTTAAATGGAGTTTTTCATGTCCTAGAAATCTGTTGCATCTATTTTATGGATTCCGTTTGTTTCCTATGTTGGGATTCCATCATGTTCCTCACCTCCTCTATTTTTTTTAATCTGGTTCCACTCTAGATTTATTAATCATGTGTTGCCCTGTGGGCACAATCTCTGCTGTTATGTGAGAAATTTTTTCCAGATCCTCTTTCATTGCTAGTCCAGGGAGTCCAGGTGGTTGAGTATACAGAGTGTTCTATCTTGTTTCCCTTTGGGATTCCTGTAGGTGGTCTCAAAGTCTAGTTCTGAGTCTCTTTTACATGTCTTCTCATTTCCGGGGGGGCGGGTGCTGCTGCTGCCCGTGTGGCTCACCTCTCTGCTGGGAGCAGTCGTAGGTTGGCCTGGAAGTCTCCTACTCTGTACTGGGGGCTGTGGCACATTGACTCTGTGTTGGGAGCTGTGATAGGCATATCCGGAAGCCTCCTCTGTGCTGGGAGCTGTCTTTTAAGTTCTGTTGGCCTCAGGTTAGTTTTCTTAGTTCTCTGTAGTAGCTATTGGATCAATTTTCTTCGCTCTCTCATAATTTTTTCGACCTTCCTGTATTTTACTTTATTTTTTAATTCTTAAAAGTTTTTTATTACATGTTGTAGTAACTAATGATATGCATGTATCACTGTAATATAATGACTTTAACTCTTTTAGGAACATACCTAGAAGGGAAATTGCTGGGTCAGATGGAATTTCTGTTCTTAGGGTTTTTTTGTTACTGGGGATCGAACTCAGGACCTTGTGCTTGTGAGGCAGGTGACAGAACCACTGAGCTAAATCCCCGGCCCTGTTCTTAATTTTTTGAGGATCCTCTATACTGATCTCCATAGCGGTTGTACTAGTTTACAGTCCCATCAACAATGTGGAAGGGTTTCTTTCTCAGTCATAAACATTAAAACTTGTTTTGACAATTTCACCCTCTTATCAGACTACTATACTGCAGTTAGTTTGATTGTAGAGGGAGAAGGGAAAGGAGGAGGAAGGGGAGAAGGAAGTAGGCAAGTCAGTAAGAAGAGAGGGATATAAGAGAAACGGTAGTATGTGAAAAAGGAGGTCAAACACTGTTGGGTATTTTTATGGCCGGATTAAAGGGATAGTGTAGAGGGGGTTTCAGAGAGCTTTTGTGAAGTGAGAGAAGAGATGCTAGGGGAGGGGAGTAATTAGAGATTGGGGGGCCTGAGGTCATCAGAACCTGTTAATGTATTTGTAGTTCATTGTGATTGGATCCTCTGAGCACATTTGTGTTAAGGGTTACTCCAGCATGGCCGTGAGCAGAACCCCTGAAGTTAAAGCTTGGTTTTGTTCTTTTTCTCTTTTGAACAACTTCAGGGACTCGGTATCTTTATGTCACAGGAAAGGAAGTGAGGGGAGACAAGGGCATAGGGAAAATGGGGGAGAGTGGAGAAAAAGGCAGAGAAGGAAGAAGATAAAAGAGAGAAAAGAGAAAGATGGAGAGAGCAGAATAAAGCAAAAACACTTAAAAAGTAAAATTAACATAAAGTCCCAAGTTCAATCCCTGGTACCAAAAAGTAAAATTAAAAAAGTAATATAGATAAAGAAGCAAGAAACAAACCAAAAGAATTTTAATTTTAGAAAGCAGGTCTCCCAGGGCTTCGGAAGGCCTCCAGCTTTGCCTTGGGGGCTGGCTGGAGCTGGATCCCCCACCTTCTCTAGCTGTTCTGAGAGCCTCTTGTGGAGCTACGCCTGGAAGGCTTCTTGAACACGGGGCAACTTTCCTGGTGCCCAGTCAGCCTGCTGAACATTTATCTGGAGACCCCCACCTGCCTTTGGGAGCCTAGAGCCCTGTGGGCCAGAAGCCCCATGCCAGCCCTTTAAAGGCCGAAGCCAGCTGGGCATGGTGGCTCACTCCTGTAATTCCTGGATTGGGGGCCTGAGGCAGGAGAACCGCAACTTCGCAAGACCCTGTCTCGAAATAGAAATATAAAAAAGGGCTAGGGCTATATCTCAGTGTGAAGGTTCTGGGTTCATTCTCTAGTAGCACAAAACAAACACAAATAAACAAAATGACCAACTGGCGGAGGCTAGAGGCAGCCTGCTTGGTGGAGGAGAAAGGTTCCCAAGTTCCTTCACCCCAGCTCCTCCTTCCCCTTGACCTTGGACATGCAGTGAAGCGGGGACCCTGCCCAGCTCAGGTTCCTCTGCCTGCTGCAGAAGAGGGCCGAGACCCTTGTAGCCTTGGACCTGAGGTTGTTAAGAATACTTCTGACCCGCTTTTTGCATCTTTGGAGTCACTGTGCCTTGTGCCTCGCTTTCCTCCCTCCGTAGCAGTGTGTCCGCAGGCTCAGCGGCATGTTTTTCTCGCTTCCTTCCCACCCCCCTCCATTTCTTTCACAACCTCAGGGAGGTGTGTAACTTCCACTCTATAAAATTCACCCCTTTAAAGTGAACAATCAAGTGACTCCTAGTAAATTCAGAGTTGTGCATCTCTTACCACAGTCCAGTTCTAGAACATTTCCGTCGGCCCCAGAAGAGCCTTCGTACCCATTAGGCAGCCGCTCCCTGTCCTCAGCGCAGCCCCATGAGCATCCCGTCTGTCTCTGTGGATGTGGCCTGCCCTGGTCATTCCCCGTACGTAAATGGAATCATGCAGTATTTGACTTTCTGCCTGCTTCTACTCAGCATGACATTTCCAAGGTCCATCTGAGTCACGGGAGGTACCCTACCTCGCTTCTGTGTGCTCCTGAGCACGGTGTTGCTTTGTCCTGTGGATGGACCCCCTTTGGTCGGCCCATTGGGCAGCTGGTGGGCATTTGCCTTGCTTCCTTTGGCACCTCTCGCTAGCTGCTCAAATGGTGGTTCCTCAGCCCCTATGGACACTCAGGAGGCAGCGGCCCCAGCTCTGGGAGTGACTAAGCTCTGTGGCTTGGGGGAGGGAGGGCAGTTAAGGCCTTGGAATATAACTCCATGGCCTGTGATTAGGGATGAGATTTTCTTTATGGGTTAATCCCAGGACCGTTAGAAAAATCTAATGAGCCAAATATTTGAAGAATGTGCTTCATATTCTCCCTCAGGAAGTAGCTCTCAATTCTTGTCATATGGAGAAAGATCTGCAGTTTTATTAACCTGACGGTGGAATGGGCAGAGGTTTCTGTGTGTTCTCCATGTAGTTCTTGGGAGATAAAGTGTGTGTGGTGCATTTGTCCCATCCTGCCCTGCTGGTGGTGTGGAACGTGTATTGTGCTCAGGAAAAAGCCATTATTTCAGTAGCGGCAGTGTGGCAGTGGGCTGAAACAGACTTGTCTCTCCCAGTTGGCTTTGTTGTCTTCGGTAAAGGGGAGATGCCACCAGCTGGTCAGACGCCTGCAGGCCTGGCCCTGTGCCCTGTGCTTTATCTGCTTTTCCACGGATGCTCTGTGTACTCACTTCCTGCAGCTGGCAGGGCACCCTGAATAGGCTCTGCTGAGGTCCCCCCCAGCCTTTGAAGATGGTGCCCACCCGTGTGCACACATCAGGCCACCAGGGCAGGGAAGGTCACAGTCCATCAGCGGGATGACTGGAATTGGGCGGAGCCAGGCATTTCCTTGGGGAGTAGGAGTGCCGCTGAGCATGGTCAGGATTTAAATACAGGGTTGGCTGAGATTGGGTTGTTGCTGACCTCCAGGACAGCTGCAGACAGCATACAAAATGTGTGCTGTAAATGTATTTTATTATGGTGTGAATAATCGCTGGGAGCCTGGGGACACTCGGATCCCACACGTAGATCAAGTGTTCTGTCCACGGAGTTGCAGTCATTTAGATGGGGAGGAACATGTCGTCTTGTTTTCCCTGGAAACATCTTGGTTCTTTGAGATGGAAGAGGGGTGTTTAACTCACTGTGTTGTCCCGGCTGTGCATTGTCTGGGCTCAAGTAATCCTCCTGCCTCAGCTTCCAGAGTAAGATTTCCTCTCTGAACTTTTACAGCAAGTGCAGTGCAAGCCCAAGCTCTCCAGTGACTCTGAGTTAAGTAAGAGAATTTGAAGACCCCGTGCCTGTCGTGCCCCCGTTCAGTTTGGAGCATGTTTGCATTCATAGCCGGTGAGGGCCAGCACGGGTCTCTAGAAGCAGCCTCCACTATTTCTCTCTTGTGCAGGAGAATTGACCCGCTGCGATGCATCTTTTAATTTAATGAGGGAGGAAATCAGACACTCAACAAGAACGCTGGGTGTGGGCAAAGGGCCGTGCCTGTTTCTTGGCTGAAATTTCACCAGGTGCAGCCCGATGTTGAGATGCACATCACCGAGGCGTATTGGGTTACAGCAGGTATTCATTATTTCTCACACTTCTCCACGGGTGTCCCCACTGCAGCAGCTGATGCATGCATCCAGGGGCACTCCTGAGTGGGTGTTTGCATAGCCACGGGGCCACTTTGGGGAGACCTGCACATTTTCCACCGGTCCCCTTTGGAGGTTTGGGTGCAGACTACCCCACAGATTAGTCACCTACCTGTCACCCACATTTCCTCACCTGGCCCGGACTGAGGAAAGGAAATTTTTTTTTTTTTGGTACCAGGTATCAAACTCGGGACCTTGTGATTGCGAGGCAGGCACAGCACCACTGAGCTAAATCCCTGGTCTAGGTTTGCTTTGTTTAATACTAGAGATGGTTTTTAGGCAGCAGCTGGAAGGAGAGCCAGCAGGGAGAGCAGACACTTTCTTGTCTGTGGGGATCGTTCACTTGGAAGCCAGGGAGGAGGGTATGGCACTTGGTACTTTGTCTTATCTTTGCACATGCTGGGTGAGCACTCTGCCCCTGAGCTACCCTGACTCCCTTTACCTTTTCTGATTCCTATGTTCATTTGAAACACCAGGGAGCTCCGACTGCAACCTGAACTTCACTTTCCATCTTTAGATAAGACTTATTTTCTTCATATCTGAGGTCATTGGTGACAAGGTCTCCTTTGCTTTATCACCAACAGAAGGGAACGGGAGGGTTTTGGGGGCAGTTAAGAGCTGCGAAGCTAATTTGGAGAGAGAACTCAGGGCTGCACACCTCTGATCATTCATTCATTTAATTATTTAGGGGTTTTTGAGACAGGGTCTCACTTCGTAGTTCAGACTGGCCTTGAACTCGCTGTGTGGTCCAGGCTGATCTGGAACTCACAGCAATCCTCCTGCCTCAGCCTCTCAAGTGTGGGGATTATAGGCACGCACCACTATGCCTGGCCACACACCTCCTTTTAGCGCACTGTTTCTTAGGGCCCTGTTCACATTACAGGAAGTCTCCCACTTAGGAACATTCGCGTTGCAAACTTTCACAGATATGAATGGACCTTGGATTATGAACGTTCATAGATGTGAACAAATCGTATAAGTAGCTCATATGTTTATTGGACATTGTCACAGTTGTGCTGCTGTCCATTCACTGTTTGGTGTGATAGCGTACAGTAGGACAGTGCTCAATCAGAGCCCAAGATGTCCCAAAGCAAGGGGAAAAGCAGTGGTGATGTGGAGGCTTCGGGGTTTTTTTGGTACTGGGGATCGAACTCAGGACCTGGCACTTGCGAGGCAGGTGTGGCGCCACTGAGCTAAATCCCCGGCCTGAGGTTTGGTTTTTTAATGCTTTCCATTGTGTATTTGTGTCAGAGGTGTGTAAGACCCACTTTGTTGACTTCCCAACGAATTCGACTTAGGAACGTTCTCCTGGAATGGAACTTGTTTGTAAGCCAGGGACTTACTGTACTGTCTTTAAAAATGGAAAGGATATGTATATACTTAAGGAAATCTCCTTATGCAGAAAGCATTGTACATTGAACTCACGAATAGTGTTCTTCTTCCAGATTCCTGTAAGTATATGACAGAAAACAAAATCTTCTGACTTCAGGGTTCAAATCTGTGGCAGTTGTTATTTTCATAGTTGCTAAGTGAAAACAGACGCAGAATTCAGTGAAATTGTTCAGACCATGGGCTCTTCCTAGCAGTTCAAGCTCCTGTTTGTGAGGAGCTGATAGAAAGGCATTAGCTTCTAATTTAATGTAAAACTGCCAGTCCACAGGAAAATGGAAAAAAGTATTGAGAATACATCAAGGTATTACTTATTTTTTGAGACAGAGTCTTGCTCTGTACCCAGGCTGGCCTTGAACTCACAGCAGTCCTCTTGCTTCAGCCTCCCGAGTGTTGGGATTACAGGCATGCTCCACCACGCCTGGCCATGTTTGTGTTTTGATTGTGGAATGTGGGTGGGTCCCTCTCATACACTTCTTTTTTGTGTGTGTGTGGGATCGAACTCCTTTATATTTTTATATACTTTAAAACTTCTGGAATGCATATTTTTAAGAAGGCAGAATATTTTTAAGAAGTTGTATACAACTTGATTAGCAAAACTTAGCTTTTCCCGCTAGGGTTAATTGGAGACTGAAAGATTTTTGTTCTCCTTTGTTAAAGTCCTTTGTTACCTTCACGCCAGTGAACATAGTGAAATGAATATATATGCAAGGATTGTATAGAGCGTAGCACGGTATGCAGTATGAATTACTGCACACACCTTTGGGTTTGATTGCCTTTTCGCTTATGTAATAAATGATGAAAACTGGAGGGTTTCTGATTCAGGCCGTGTTATGTTGTAACAGATGGAGGGAGGGAGGATGGTGGATGAGAATAACAGTGCATTGGATATGAGTAGCAGTAGCTTTATTTACTTATTTAATTTTTGGTCGGCTTTGTTGCCATGCAGTGTTTCCTCACCTTGGCTGCCCCCAAGCGACCCGGGTCCTCTGCTTGTCCTACACAGCCCCACACACTGACACTTGGAGTCTAGGGAGGGCTGAGGATTTCTGCCATTGAACACTACAGTAGGGAGTAATTGTTCTGTGCAAACTGACAAGCCGGGCATGGTGGCGCACGCCTGTAACTCCAGCACTTGGGAGGCTGAGACAGGAGGACCTCTGCGAGTTGGAGGCCAGCCTGAACCACAGCAACAAGAACAACAAAAAAAAACCCGGGCAGTCTAACAGATTGAAAGATCCCAAGAGACTTGAAGGCAGTGGGTTTTCGAAGTGAAACTTCTGATTTCCAACACGTGTTGTGTAGTGTTGCTGCGTTGTGTGGTATCTGTTTGCCATATTAAATTGGTGATTTATTTAGTAGATAGAGATTTCATTTCTGATTACCTTCTATTCCTTTTCATCCTTTTTTCTTTTGGGGTGCACCCAGGATGCTCTCCCTGTGAGCTACATCCCCAGCATTTTTCTCTTTTGGGACCAGGTCTTGCTAAACTGCCCACTTGGGGCTGGAATTTGTGTTGCTCCTGACTCAGCCAGCCTCCCACACAGCTGGGTGTATAGGCACGCACCGCCATGCCTGGCCGCATCTTCTCATGCTCCTTAGAATCATGTACATCTGGAGAGTTTGGATGAGCGTCCTCTTCAGTGCCTGTACCCAGCTGATCCACCTGGCCTCGGGTCTGCTGCGGTAGCTCCTTCAGCTGTTGAGTCAGGGACTCGGTGGTCCGAGAGGAGTCGGGAGAGCTCCACTCGCCGTCTCTCCCTGAGTCTGCAGCCAGCACCTTTGAGGAGCCAGCGTCTGTGGCTCCGGGCTTTCTGAGGGATTCTCTCCCCTCCTCTCCCTGCAGTGACAGGGTGGGGGCAGCCAGTGAGGTTCAGGCCGGGCTGTCTGGTCATTTGGTTTCCACGAGCAGAGCAAGCCAAGTGTGCGCACGGTGGGTGCCGCAGGGCTCAGGAATGCCACCTGGGCTCGCCAGGTGTGGGCAGGGCGGGGCTGTGGGTTCTGTCTGTCTGTCTCTCTGTCTGTCTGCCCGCCTGCCCTCCTGTCCTGCCCCTGGCTCCTTGCTGGATGTCAGGCAAGTGTATGAGGCGGGGTGGGGGGGGCCTTGCCCCAGCCTGGCCTGGGGAGGGAAGGGGAGTGAAAGCCGGAATTTGGGCCCAGTGTTGACCACAGCTTCCCGTGTGAGCCCCACTCCTCAGAAAGGTGAGGTGCAGCCGGCTGTAGGGCGACACCGGGCTCGGAGGCAGTGCTGGGCGAGTTCCTGTGACCTGTTCCGATGCAGTGAGTGGGCAGGTCTCAGGGAACCCCACCCAGCTTTTCTCCTTAATGCCGGCATCTGTATCTCATGAAGGTATAAATTTCTCTGAGATGTGGGTTTTGTGAGGTGTACATATCCCTGCGGTGTGCATTTCACTGCACTGTATGTTCCCTGAGGTATGTGTCTCCCTAAGGTATGTGTCCCTTGAGGTGTGCATCTCGTGAGGTGTATGTTTCCCTGAGGTCTGCATCTCCCTGAGGTGCACATCCCTCTGAGGTGCACATCCCTCTGAGGTGCACATCCCCCTTAGGTGTACATCTCCCTCCGGGGTACGTCTCCCTGAGGCATACCTCTGCCTGAGTTATGCATCTCATGAGGCGTACATTTCTCTGAGGTGAACGTCTCCCTGATGTGTGCATCTCTCTGAGTTGTACGTCTCTCTGAGGTGTGAGTCTCTGGGGTGTACATCCATCTGAGGTGTACATCCACCTGAGTTGTACATCTCCTTGAAGTATGCATCTTGTGAGGTGTACGACTCCCTGAAGTGCCTGTTTCCCTGAGGTGTGCATCTTGAGGCAAACATCTCCCTGAGGTGGGCATCTCATGAGGCGTACATCTCTCTGAGACATACGTCTCCCCAAGTTGTGCATCTCCCTAAGGTGTACATCTTCCCCAGGTGTGCATCTTGTGAGGTTTATGTCTCCCTGAGGTATGCCTGTCCCTGAGGTGTGTGTCTCCCTGAGGTATACGTCTCCCTGAGGTGTGTGACTCCTTGATGTGTATGTCTCCCTGAGGTGTGCATCTTGTGAGGTGTATTGTCTCCCTGAGTTGTGCGTTTCATTAGGTGTACATCTCCCTGAGGTGTACATCACCCTGAGGTGTGCGTTTCCCTGAGATGTACAACTCAGTGAGGTGTGCACTTCCCTAAGGTGTGCGTCTCCCTGAGGTGTATGTCTTGTGCTGTGTACATCTCCCTTCAGCGTGCATCTCATGAGGTGTGGATCTAGCTGTGTACAGCTCTCCTTCACACAGCAATTTCTGGTGTTTTCCAGGTGGCTGTGGTGCTGCAGCTTCCCTGGAGGCTGGTGGTGGCCTTGAACCCCTCCTGAGCTGGGCTGCAGTTTCTCCACTGCGGAAGGATCCCTGGAGTCTGGCTCTGGGTGGTGGCTGAGTGTTTTACATGTTCCCTACAGATGTCTTCATTGAGCCGAGGATCGAGAGCCTTCCGCGGTCAGTGGGGCTCCGTCCCCTCTGCCCTCTCAGCCTTTCCACATATATTGCCAGGGTTAGAAGTATCCGTGGCAAGGCAGAGCAGGTTCTGGGATCACAGGAAGACACCCAGTTACTTTCTGTCCCTCCCCTCTCCTCCCTTCCTCTTTACTTTTCTTTCCCTTCTTCCCTCTCTCTCTTCCTCTTTCTTTCCCTCTGTCTCTTTATTCCTCTCACAATGTTGGAAGCCAATGCAGGTCCTTAGGCACGTCAGGCAAGTGCTGTACGAGTGAACTACAGTCCTAGCCCAACATCCAGTTCATTTCAAGGAATTTTGGCAACCTGTTTGCTAACTCACATGCAGTTTAGCAAGCAATAGGTGCAGTTTTTCAAAGTATGCTGACAGTGCTGATGCTTCGCATAGAATTTATCCATTTTGGTGGGGAATTTTTGAGGGTGGTGATCAGTCTCTGTCTCTCTGTCTGTCTGTCTCCCTCTCCCTCTCCTTTTGGTGGAGCCAGGAGGTAAACTCAAGGCCTTCACCCTGAACTATATCCCCAAGTCTCACGAAGTTGCCCAGGCTGGGCTTGAACTTGTGAGCCTCTGCTCAGCCTCCCAGAGTGTTGGGCTGATAGGCATGCGCCAGCACACCTGGATGTCTTCTCTCATGTTTAGGGAGAGTTAAAGAAGAGGACACTAGGGCTGGGAATGTGGCTCAGTGGTCGGGTGCTTACCTGGCATCCTCTGATCCCCTGGATCCAGTCCCCAGCACGGCAGAGCAAACACACAAACAGACCTGTGCTTGACAGGAGACTCATCTCCTGAGGTGTGCATCTCCCTGAGCTGTGCATCTCCCTGAGGTGTGCATCTCCCTGAGCTGTGAGTCTCTTGAGGTGTACATCTCCCTGAGGTGTGCATCTCCCTGAGCTGTGAGTCTCTTGAGGTGTACATCTCCCTGAGGTGTGCATCTCCCTGAGCTGTGAGTCTCTTGAGGTGTACATCTCCCTGAGGTGTGCATCTCCCTGAGCTGTGAGTCTCGTGAGGTGTACATCTTCCTGAGGTGTGCATCTCCCTGAGGTGTGCATCTCCCTGAGCTGTGAGTCTCTTGAGGTGTACATCTTCCTGAGGTGTGCATCTCCCTGAGGTGTGCATCTCCCTGAGCTGTGAGTCTCTTGAGGTGTACATCTTCCTGAGGTGTGCATCTCCCTGAGGAGTGCATCTCCCTGAGCTGTGAGTCTCTTGAGGTGTACATCTTCCTGAGGTGTGCATCTCCCTGAGGTGTGCATCTCCCTGAGCTGTGAGTCTCTTGAGGTGTACATCTTCCTGAGGTGTGCATCTCCCTGAGGTGTGCATCTCCCTGAGCTGTGAGTCTCGTGAGGTGTACATCTTCCTGAGGTGTGCATCTCCCTGAGGTGTGCATCTCCCTGAGGTGGTAAGGCTGAACTTCAGGCGTGGTGTCTTTTGTCTTTCTTTTGGTGGTTTTGCATGTTGCTGCTTATCAGGTGAGGGTAGAGAAATGCAGGATCAGCTACTGACTGTCTGCAATGCTTAGTGCTGTAGTAATGCCCTTCAGTCTTACAACCAAAGCTGCCCAACCAATACGGGCTCTTATTTGGGAAAGAGTTGAGTGGATTTTATGGTTTGGGGGTCTACTGTGTTAACCAAACCTGTCAATGCCAAACTCAAGGTGGTGGGGTCTTTATCCTGTGCTATTGATGGTCTTTGAATTTAAAAGGATCTTCAATACCTTTGTCAAAGTGCTATCTACATGTGTTGCTTCTTGATTTAGAGCTCTGTTTTACAAATTTGGGTTTATTTGTTTATGGATTAGATTATTTAGAAAATATTCGAACGCTTACTAAAAGCCAGGCTGTACACTGGGCAGTCTGGGAAGACTTCCAGAAAAGGAGTTTTTTGTTTTGTTTTGTTTTTCCCCCTCACTACTGGGGATTGAAGTCTGGACCTTGTGCTTGCCAGGCAGCCATGCTGCTACTGAGCTAAATCCCCGGCCTCCAAAAAGGAGTTGATTTTGATTTGTCTGGGTCACAAAACTGACTTACTAATTTTTTTTCTGCATCGAGCAATATGACATAAGGGTTTATAGTGGTATACTTGCCATATGTTCTTTTTTAGTAGTCTGCTCCAAGCAAGGCAAGAAAGACTTTAAATTGTAATCAGAAAAGATCCATTCATTTAAAATTTGCCCATTTAAACTGAGCATGGCGGCGCATACCTATAATCCCCAAACCGGGAAGTTGAAGCATCATAAGTTCAAGCCCATCATGGGCAATTTAGTGATCCTGTCTCAAAATTCAAAATAAAAAAGGGCTGGGATGGAGCTCAGTGCAAAGGCCCTACATTCAATCCCCTGGAAAACACCCCCCCCCACACACATGTTCCACTCAGATCATATACTTGAATGGTGTTATGGTTAGTGTCTGGATGTTCCCCCAGAGCCTCATGCAGTCCTAGGCTTTTTCAGAGGTGGCTGAATCTAGTGTGATGCTGGGATCAAGAGCCAAATCAATCCACTGATTGGTTTGCCACCACCCTAACCCCGGTAGTCTGGATAAGATAAAAACGATGGAAAGAGGCCATTAAGGTTCCCTTGTTGCTTTGCTACCTTCTGTCTGCCATGAGGTGTTGCCTCTCTGCCCTGTGCCACTCTGCCTTGGAGCCAGCCGCTTATGGACTGAAACCTCTACAAACTGCAACCTAAATATTTTTCCCCATGTAATGCTGTTGGGTGTTGAGTATTTAATCTCAGCAACAAGAGAAAAGTAACTAACACAAATGGCAATAGCTAAAAATCTCCTACTGAAAGGATGTTTACAACAGCAGAAAGAATATCACATCTGATTCCCAGAACTAGATAGATTGACATTCATGAAATACTGATATTTGTGTCTGTCAGTCAAGATGTGCTTATTATTATACAAACCGAGTGCTGGGGTCAGACCCAGAGCCTCGCATGTGCTCTTCCCCCTGAGCTACACCACCAGCCGTCATGAGTGTCCACTGATTTGAATCCGGAATTCACGAGAGAGATGGGGGTGCTGCTTCGGTGTGCTTTACGTCACTTGGCTTCTTTCGGTTGCTGTAAGTTTCTGTTGACTTTTTCCCATGGGTCAGGTTGCTGAGAGCCTCCTGAGTATCCGTGACACTTAATGACAGTCCACATCCTGCGGCTTTGGTGTCTGTGGTTGTTTCCTTAATCTTTTTTGGGGGGGGGTTATCAGGGCTTGAACTTGGGCCCTTGCCCTTGCGAGTCAGGTGGTGGCACTACTGAGCTACATCCCTGGCCCGCCCTAATCTTAATAAAATGAAGAGGCATCAGGGTGGTAACATGGTTACGAAGCAAGCTGGTAGAGGACACCACCGAGTGCACTCGAGCGAGTGTTCATCATCTGCTCAAAGCAGACAGTGAGGGCTGGGGTGTAGCTCAGGGGCAGAGTGCTTGCCTGGCAGGTGGGAGGCCCCAGGTTCGAACCCCACCCCATCTGGCTCGCCTGTCCCTCCCTGTGTGCTCACAAAGAGCTCTAGTTCTTCCTGTTGGCAAGGCTTGCTGGGCGACCCTCAGCCCCACCTCAGCCTCTGAGGTCAGCTCAGGGTCCTCTCCTTGCCTGTCTTTTCTTTCAAACGAAAGTCTGTTTTGACATGATCGATTCTGGTATACTCGTGCAAACAGGGAGAGGGACTATAGAGCCTCCCTTGCAACACTGGATACGGGCAAGATACAGAACACTTTCATCCATCCTACAGGGTTGCTCGGGTTGCCCTTTTTATAGCTGCTCCTTTTTCCCTCGCACCCCACCCCTACCATAAGCCATGCCTCCTGCCCCTGTTCTGTAATTGTAGTTCCCTTTTTTTTTTTTTTGCCATTTCTGGGGATTGAACTCACAAACTTCACACTGAGATGCATCCCCAAGCCCAAGTAGAGATATGTGGAAAGGTATAGTGTATATTGGGCTGGGCATGGTGATGCATGCCTGTAATCCCAACATTTAGGGAGGCTGAGACAAGAGGCTCCCAAGTTCCGGCCCAGCCAGGACAACTTAGTAAGACTCTGTCTCAAATAAAAAATAAAACAAACTGAAGATATGGCTCAGTGGAGTGAGACCCTGTCTGAAATAAAAAATAAAAAGGGCTGAAGATGTAGCTCAGTGTGAAGGCCCTGGGTTCATTCCCCAGTACGATTAAAAGAAGAAAAGCAAAAAAAGACTGTTTTCCCTATTTGGCTGCATTATGTTCTTTTAACTGTTGTCTGTGGTGCCAACTGCCTTGCTTTTGTGTAGATCAAGGGTTCCAAACCCCATTCTGCAGTAAAACTCTGTCAATAAATTATAGGCCTCTTGGACTGGCATTTAACTTGAAGCCAAGGGTGTTTCTTGGGTGGCAGAGGCAGCCTGCTTTATCCCTTCAGCATGTAGTTTTGCATTAACAGGCATTTCCTGTACTGGGAGAGAGGCCTTGTCACTATCTTATTCTGTGTCTTTAAAGAATTATGGCCCTGGGCTGACAGTGCCAGCTCAGCTGTAGCATGCGTGTTTGTCATGTGTGAGCCCTGGGTTGGATCCTGTGTGCCACTAAAACAGAAAGCCAGAAACAAAACCGAAAGGGCATGCTGGCTCACGAAGCTGAGGAAGACACATTGGAAGGTGGGGTGTTCCTTGATGCTGGGGGAGGAGTTCAGATACTTTGGAGCTGGTTGTTGTCCCTGGAAAAGTTTAATGGATTCATCTGAAAGAACTCCAGGCTGCTTCCTAGCAACACATGAAGCTGATGCTTCAGTGGAACAGTGAATGAACTAGATGTTTTTTCTACGCTTTTCAGAACGCTCCTAGTCTTGGGCTGGGGTGTAGCAGCGTGGCAGGGCCATTGTTGTGCACAAGTCCTGGGTTTGAACCCTAGCACCACAAACAAATATAAATGAGAAAGAACCCCCCCCCATGCATGGTTTGTGCCTCTGGTGAGACAGTGGGTACCAAATGGAATACAGTATCTGGTATCCGATGCCCTGGAGAAATTCCCTGCTAGGGTCTAACTCCCTGTATATGTTTCCTAGCAAGGGAGGCTTCACTCTTGTCACTGTCTCCTTGAGGGCCTCCTCCAAGCTGGGTCTGCAGCAGGCTTTTCTCTTTCATTGTGTCCAGTCTCCCCCCGGGCCACGTGTTGCACCTCACCAGTGCTAAGCACTTTTGCACACATCCCAATTTTAAACACTGCTGAATTAGACCCACGGTAGAAAATGGTAACTCTAGCTCCAAAATTTTAATACTAAAAATGATCTTAAAAATAGTCAAGCTAGGTGCACGCCCTACCAAGGTCCCGAGTCACGTGGAACACACTGAAAAAACAATCCACTGGACCCCAACCCGACACCCACCCACCACCCACCCGGTTCCACACTACAAAGACACAGAGGGCACCAGACCACCAGACCCATGGTACTGAGTCCCTCTGCTCCCGGCCCAGAGGTAGGGGCTTCTGAGCTGCCGTCCCACTGCTCCTGGTCCAGAGGAAGGGGCTTCCCAGCCACCATCCCTCCCGCTGCTCCCAGTCCAGAGGAAAGGGCTTTTGGGCCACCTTCTGTCAAACCACTCCTGGCCCAGAGGAAGGGGCTTCCAGGCTACCATCCCTCTCACCTCTCCTGGCCAAGATGTAGGGGCTTCTGAGCTGCCATCCCACTGCTCCTGGACCAGAAGAAGGGGCTTCCTGGCCACCATCCCTCCTACTGCTCCCAGCCCACAGGAAAGGGCTTTTGGGCCACCATCCCTATTGCTGCTCCTGGCCCCTGTCCCACCTCTTCCAGCTCAGAGGAGGTAATCCATGCAGGCACCAACAGCACCCTCGACCCAGTCGAAATAAGAAAACACATAAATGACTCACAAAACCAGACTTCCAGATCACCTAGAGCAACCCCAAAGGGAAATGAGATGGAACACTCTGATACTCAACCACCTGGACCCACTGAACTGGCAACAAAAAGGGATCTGGAAAAAATGAAATCAGAAATAATTTCTCAGATAACAGGAGAAATTGTGCCCCTAGTGTAAGACATGACTAATAAATCTAGAGAGGAGCTGAGGAACATGATGGAATCCCAACATCAGAAACAAATGGAATCCATAAAACAGATGCAAATAGATTTCCAGGACATGAAAAACTCCATTGAAAGTCTACACAGCAGAATGAGCCAATGTGAGGACAGAATTTCAGATATAGAAGATAAGATTGCAATTAGTGACCAGGAAAAGAAAAATTGCTTCAAAATGATAAGGGAACATGAGAAATCAATCCAGCAGCTGCTAGATGAAGCAAAGAAGAATGACATAAGACTAATTGGGCTCAATGAAGAAACAGGAGAGAGTGCAGATGACATAAAAAATCTCTTCACAGAAATAATGGCAGAAAACTTCCCAAGCAGGGGGAAAGAGCTTCACATACAGATAAGTGAGGCATATAGGACTCCAAACAGCCTTGATCAAAAAAAAATCTACACATAGGCATATAAGTGTTAGGATTCCAGAAACTCAACAGAAGAACAAAGTTCTCCAAGCAGTCAGAGAAAAGAAACAAATCACATACAAAGGAAAGCCCATCAGAATCACAGCAGACTTCTCAACACAAACCCTCAAGGCAAGAAGAGCTTGGAGTGACATATTCCAAGCCCTGAAAGAAAACAGCCTCCAACCCAGATTGATGTACCCTGTAAAACTATCTTTCAAAATGGGTGGAGAAATAAGATACTTTCATGACAAAGAGCACCTTAGGAACTTCATGAATACCAAACCAGCACTCCAAAGAATTTTACACAGTATCCTAGGAACAGACACTGAGGATCACAACTCCAGGAAGCAAAGCAGAATGAACCCATCTGGCATGACAAGAAATTAAATGTAAAGGGGGAGAACCCAACAAAAAGAAAAAGTCATGGCAATGACAAGTCAATACATTTCAGTTATAACCATCAACATTAATGGTCTCAATTCAACAATCAAAAGAAATAGACTGGCATAATGTGCCAAGAAGCAAAATCCAACAATATGCTGCATACAAGAGACACACTTAATTCAAAAGGAAACTCATAGACTGAAAGTTCAAGGGTGGAAAACAATACTCCATGCGACAGGCACCCCCAAAAAAGCAGGAGTAGCTATTCTCTTTGCAGATCAAGTAGATTTCAAATCAACACTGATTAAGAGAGACGAAGAAGGACACTACATCCTTGTAAAGGGAAGAATGCAAGAGGAAGAGATGACAATCATAAATATCTATGCACCACACACTAGTGCACCCAACTATATAAAACAAATACTAATGGACATGAAAAGTCATATAGGCAATAAAACAATTGTAGTGGGGGACCTCAACACCACACTGTCACAAAAAGATAGATCAACTAGACAAAAAGTAAGTAATGAAATACTAGAACTCAATCGAACTCCTGAACAAATGAACTTAACAGATGTTTACAGAGTCTTCCAACCCACAAAATCAGAATACACATTCTTCTCAGCTGCACATGGGTCATTCTCCAAAATAGACCACATACTCATATATAGAACATGTTTAAGTAAATGCAAAGGAATTGAAGTCATCCCCTGTATATTATCAGACCATAGTGCGATGAAATTGGAGATCCATAGCAAAAGAAACTCAAAAAATTTCATAAACGTGGAAATTGAACAACACACTTCTGAATAACTAGGGGGTCACAGAGGAAATTGAAGAAGTCAGACAGTTCCTTCAATTAAACGACAGTAACAGTACAACATATTGGAATCTATGAGACACAATGAAAGCAGTCTTACAAGGGAAATTCATAGCAGTGAATACGCATATGAGGAAAACAGAACAATTAATTAAACAACCTGATGCTGCACCTCAAGCTTCTAGAAAAAGAAGAACAGGACAACCCCAGAGCTCATACAAGGGAGGAAATTATAACGATCAGAGGAGAAATCAATGCAATGGAGACTAAGAGAATGATACAAAAAAATCAATGAAGCCAAGAGTCGGTTCTTTGAAAGAATCAACAAAATTGACAAACCCTTAGCCAACCTTGTCAGAAAAAGGAAAGAAAAGGCCCAAATCTATGCAATTAGGAATGAAAAGGGTGAAATTACAACAAACCCAGCAGAAATCCAGAGGATCATCAATACCTACTTCCAGAACCTATACACCAATAAGATGGACAACACAGAAGAAATAGAGAGATTCCTAGATACATATGAATTACCAAAGTTGAATGAAGAAGGCTTAAAATTCTGAACAACCCAATATCAACCAATGAAATTGAAAATGTAATTAAAAACTTATCAACTAAGAAAATCCCGGGCTCTGATGGCTTCACTGCTGAATTCTACAAGACATTTAGAGAGGAACTGCTGCCACTACTGTTTAAACTCTTCAATGAAATTGAAAAGGAAGCAGTACTCCCAAATTCATTCCTGGAAGCAAGCATCACCTTGATCCCCAAAGCAGAGAAAGACCCAACCGAAAAGGAGAACTATAGGCCAATCTCACTAATGAATACAGATGCAAAAATCCTTAATAAGATAATGGCATACAGAATGCAGAAGATCATCAAGAAGATCACACATCCTGATCAAGTGGGATTCATCCCAGGGATGCAGGGATGGTTCAATACGCAAATCAATCAATGTATAATACACTATATCAATAGAGCCAAGAACAAAAACCAAATGATTATCTCCATAGATGCAGAAAAAGCATTTGACAAAATCCAACATGCAATTATGATAAAAACCCTACAAAAAATTGAAATAGATGGTCTCTACCTCAAACTGATAGAAGCCATCTATGAAAAACCAACAGCCAATATCATACTAAATGGCCAAAAACTGAAATCCTTCACACTAAAATCAGGAACAAGACAAGGATGTCCACTATCAACACTCTTGTTCAGTACAGCTCTGGAAACATTAGCCATGGCAATTAGACAAAAGAAATAAAAGGAATAAAGATAGGTAATGAAGAAGTCAGATTGTCATTATTTGCAGATGGCATGATACTCTATATACAAGACCCTAAGAATTCCACTAAAAGTCTTCTAGACTTAACCAAATTCAGTCAAGTAGCTGGTTACAAGGTCAACACACAAAAATCAGTAGCTTTCCTCTACATAAATGACAAACTCACTGAGAGAGAAATAGGGCAAATAATTCCTTTCACAGTAGCATCCAAAAAAACTGAAATACCTAGGAATCAACCTAACAAAAGAAATCAAAGACCTCTTCTCTGAAAACTATAGCACCCTGAAAAGAGAGATTGAAGAGGATATCAGAAAATGGAAAGACATCCCCTGCTCCTGGATAGGAAGGATTAATATAGTGAAAATGGCCATACTTCCAAAACTGCTGTCTAGATTCAGTGCAATCCCAATTGAGATGCCAGCAGCATACTTCATGGACCTTGAGAAAACAATCCCAAAACTCATTTGGAACAAGAAGAGACCCAGAAGAGCAAAAGCAATTCTAGGTAACAGAGACATGACAGGGGGTATCACAGTTCCCAACCTGCAGCTATACTACAAAGCTACTGTGATAAAAACAGCATGGTACTGGCAAAGAAACAGACCTGAGGACCAGTGGAACAGATTAGAAGATGCAGAAACAATGCCAGACACACTCAGCCATCTCATTTTCTATAAAGGAGCCAAACACCCTCACTGGAGGAAAGATAGCCTCTTTAATAAATGGTACTGGGAAAACTGGGCATCAACTTGCCAAAGATTAAAACTAGATCTGTATCTCTCACCATGCACTAAACTAAAATCAAAATGGATTAAAGGTCTAAATATTAAAATAGAAACTCTGAACCAATTGGAACAGAGGTTAGGTAGAACCCTTGAAGACATCAGTGTAGATAAAGATTTTATGAACAAAACCTGAGTTGCCCATGAACTAGCACAAACAATCAACAAGTGGGATCTCTTCTTATGAAAAGGGTTCTGCACAGCAAGGGAAACCACCAGCAGTGAAGAGACAACCCACAATGAGGGAAAAAAATCTTCACCTGCTCTTCCTCAGACAAAGGTCTACTATCTCAAATCTATAAAGAACTTAAAAAGATCAGACTTCCCAAATTTAAAGACCCAATCTGAAAATGGGCATCTGAAATGAACAGACATTTCTCAGACAAAGAAGTAGAAATAGCAAATAAATACATGAAAAAATGTTCAGCATCACTGGTCATTCGAGAGATGCAAATGAAAACAATGCTGAGATTCTACTTCACTCCAGAAAATATGGCTCCTATCATGAAATCAACCAGTAACAAATGCTGGCATGGCTGTGGGGAAAGAGGAACCCTGCTCCACTGCTGGTGGGAGTGTAGATTGGTGCAACCACTGTGGAAATCAGTATGGAGATGCCTCAAAGAACTAGGACTGGAAATCCCATTTGACCCTGCTATTCCACTGCTGTGGATCTTCCCTAAAGAATTAAAAGAATCATACCACAGCGATATATGTGCACCCACATTCATAGCAGCACAGTTTGTGATAGCTAAAACTTGGAAACAGCCCAGATGCCCATCAACTGGAAACTGGATAAAGAGAATATGGTTTTTTAATAAAATGGAATACTAGACAGCCATAAAAAATGAGAAATTAGAGACATTTATAGCTAAGTGGATGCACATTGAGGCGATACTCTTAAGTGAAATAAATGGGACACACACGTATAAATACTGAAGAGTTTCTCTCATGTGAGAAACTGAAAGTGTAGATACGGACTAAATGTATAATAGATAATGTGAAATAGGAAGAAAAGGGGCAAAGGGGAAGGAAGTGGGAGGGCTGGGGAAAGGATAGAAGGGAGTGGGATTAATATGAGAAAATGGAAAAATAGGAACAAAATCTTTGTAAATAGGGAGGACTGGAGGGGTTGAAGGGAGGGCTGGGCAAGGGTGAAAAATAAGAACCAAGAGAGACTATGTAAAGGTGCAAATTTCCAATGATGAATGTCATTATATTGGATACCTAAAATGTACCAATGATTAGAATGAATAATTGATAATGTAAAATAGGAAGAAAATGTCCAAAAGGGGTAGGAGTAGTGGGAGGGGCATGGGAAAGGAAAGAAGGGAAAGGAAAAATGATGAGAAATGGGAAAAATGGAAGAAAAGTCTTTGTAAGTAGGGAAGGGGGGTGTGGCTAGGAATGGGGAAAAAATAACCAAGATGCATTATGTAAAGGTACAATTCCCAATGAGAAATGTAATTGTGTTGTATACCTACAGTGTACCAATAAAAGAAGTAAAAAAAAAATAGTCAAGGTTGAGCTGATTTTTTTTTCTTTTTTTTTTTTTGGTACTGGAGATCGAACTCAGGTCCTTGTGCTTGCAGGGCAGGTGTTGGAACCACTGAACTAAATCCCCAACCCCTAATCTTTTTTTTTGTTTTTTGAGGTGACATGATTGATAAGAGAACAGGGGCCCCGAAAGGGTCACAGGTTGGCCAGTAACATGTCAGTGGGGAGAGCTGGAGATTAACCTGGTTCTTCTGCCAGTGGCACCCAGCCTGTGCGGATTTCAGCTGTGGATGAAGTAGACTTACTGTGTGTCTCACCACCCACGCCCCAGCATGCAGTTTCAAAGTCTAGGAAGTTCAACATCTTGCAGGCTTTGCCATTGTACTCTGTGGGATTGTAGATTGTTCCCTTTGAAGAGGAAAGCTTGTTTTTACATGTTTCTGTGTTTCTTGGAGGTGGCAAACTCCACTGTTGGAGCCCCAGTCTTCATGCACAGTATCTATGGAGGGGCCAGGCACAGCAAATCCACCTGCCAGGACTTCGGGAGGCAGTGGCAGGGTGGTGAGAGGAGCAGCAGATGAGGCCCCAGGCTCCCTTGTGGCTGGGGCAGCCATATCCTGTTACAGGACTTACTTCTTTGTTGGTACTGGGGATGCAACCCAGGGCTTGCACATGGTGTGCAAATGTTCCCCCCCCGGAGCTACGCCTCTCCCTGCTCCTCCTCCAGACAGGTTTCACTGAGTTGCCCAGGCTGAGGTTTTGCTTCTCAAGTACCTGGGATTACAGGCATGGCTGCTGTTCTGGCCCCATTCTGCAACTTTAGTTGGCCATGCTAAAGAACTGAGATGTTCTTTGTGAGTGTCTTCATGCAGCAAAAGAGGATAGAACATGCATTTGTTTCCTGGGGCTGCCATTACCAAATACCCCAAAGCAAGTGGCTTAAAGAGGCCACGTTCCTTCTAGAGGCTCTAAGTGGAAGATCCTTCTGTGTCTCCCAGCTTCTATTGGGACTCCAGGCCAGGTATACTGCAGTAAAATACCAGGCTGTGGAGAATCCTCATTAGCATTTTTGCACTTTAACAAAAACTGGTGGCTTCCCAAGAACTCTGCTAAGACATTGTTATAAAACAAATTGCAACTGGAACAGGAGTAAATAGATGTAAGTTGGAGGTTCCTTCAAGGGGTCCTTTATCAAATAACCCTCAGATCTGATGATGTACCCAAGAGCAAAAGCACTGCTGCACAGTGGCTGCTTCCTCTGTAGAGGGTGGGCCTTGGATGCTGCTCCCTCGGCTAGCAGTCCACGTGCCAGCCCTATGTCCCATGGCCCCAGAGAGCTGAGCCTCAGTGGGACCCATGTGCCCATAGTGAGGGCAGCAGGCAGGGCTCGGAACCAGCCTCTCCATACTGCACTTTCTCCCATGTTTCAGCCATGCCATTCTTGTGAAAGTCACATGCATAGGCACCATCACAGCAAGTCACTTATCTTTGTGATCTTGGCTTGGTTTCTGTCCAGTTGAGAAGGAAATACTTGCCTACTCTCTCGTCCTTCATTGTTTGAAGGAATGGCAGCTCAGACAGGATGTTTGGAACCTTCTCTGCAGTGCTTGGGAGAAGCCAGGCAGGGACGAAGTGAGCACCCGGGATGGGACTGGCTCAGGAATGTGATGTGCTTATTGAGTTGCCAGGGGTCAGAATCCTTAGGGCCACGGGAGCCTCACCCTGCAGTACTCACTCTCCTCAGTGATTGCCGGGGGTTTCACATCACAACCTCATCAAGGCATGCAGTGGTTATTCTGAGGTCTCCTGGGGCTTCCAGGTTGGTCCATATTGTCTAGGTTGTTTTGCTGTCTCAGCTTGCCAAGGGGCTGGGAACACAGGCATGTGCCACCACACCAGCCTCAAAATTTTTCTGTAGTCTGTCATGGAAAGTATCTCCCCTCTTTTGAACACAGTGAGCCTAAATATTTCTGTACCAATCCTAACAGAAATTTTATTTTTTATTTTTTTATTTTTTTGCATCAGAATTGTCCCTAAAAGTGCAAGGTCCCAAGTTTGATTCCTGGTACCAAAGAAAAAGAAAAATTGTCCCTAAAAAAACACAATGAGAACAGTTCAGGAGATGGAAGTCAGGCTGCTGCCAGTTCAAAAATGGCTTTGACAGGGCTGGGGTGAAGCTCAGAAGTAGAGAAGCAGGGGAGGATTAAAAAATTTTGGAAGACCCCAAAAGACTCAGGCAAAACCCTGAGGAAAGAATGGGTGTGTCCCAGACTTGACAGAAGCGTGGCAGTGCTTTGGGTCACCTTTTTGCCTTGCTCTGCTGCACACCCTTGCTGGCCATAAGCCAGGTATGCACTCAGCGCAGTGCATTAGCTGGGATGAACGGTAAGTTGGTCTTCTCCTTGGGAGGAAGCAGATGTGGCCCTTAGCCGGGCGGCCCTTCTGCTGAGAGCCTGCAGACCCCAGACACACCTAGGAACCCACAGTGCTTGCTTTGGCCAGGGCTCTTGTGTAGTGTCAGAAGCATTAAGTCATTTAATATGAGTCATGTTTTAAAGACACATATTTCTTTTTTTTTCAAAACTGTGAATGAGAGAAGTAAACATATCATTAAGGAATTAAGGTTTTGCACCTGAGGGCGGGTTGCTGGAAAAAGTCAACAGAAAAGGGTTTCTAGTCTTTGTTCTGTCTTGTCAGTTGCAGTGGTGCAAATCTTAAGTGCCCTTTTTGTTTGTTTGTTTTCTTGGAATAGGGTCTTGTTATGTGGTTCAGGCTGACTTTGACTTACTATGTAGCTCTGGTTGGGCTCAAATTCCTGCTGATCCTCCTGCCTCAGCCTCCTAAGTGCCAGTATTACAGGTGTGTGCCGTAATGCGTGGCTCCTTGTTATTTTTTTAAGTAACAAAGGAGGATTCCAACCCAGATAATAGTTTAGCTATTTTTGTTTGATTCTCACATCAGTTTGGCCTGGATAAATAATACTACTGATGAAATGAATATGTTTGTCAGCAATTAAAAATAACTCTCTCTGTGTACTTCCACTGAATTTAAACTGTTTCAATTTTTTTTTTTTTTTTTTGGTACCAGGGATTGAACTCAGGACCTTGCACTTGCAAGGCAGGCAGTGGCAACACTGAGCTAAATCCCTGGCCTCTAAACTTTACGAATTTTATAAATGTTCATCCCTCATACCTTACTCCCATGGTAATTTTTTAAAGTTTATTTTTAAAAGCTCATTTCCGTCAGCGTTCCTGTCTGTCCATTCTAACCCATCCTTATATTCACCAGCCTTGCATCAGAAATACTCAGAAGAAAAACCTTGTGTCTGTATTGAACACACACAGATGTTCTTCTCGTCATTATTCCCTAAACAGTGCAGTATTGCAGCTGTGGACATAGCATCGGTATTGTCCCAGGTATAATAAGTGATCTAGAATGGGTGTCGTACCATTTATATGAGACTTGAACATGTGTCTGTACCAGGAACAACTGGATTTCTTTGCCAACAAGGAGTGCAGACATTGGATGAATAGAATGCAATGCCTCCGATACAGCTGGTAGGTTTCTAGGGCAGATGCAGTGTGTCTTACTGTGTGTGTGGGTGTGTGGGGTTGGGGAGAGAACCAAGGGCCTGTGTGCGTGCTCGAGCACTAACATAAAAAGAACAAGATATTGCTGTTTTTCCTAGCTTTCTTTTCAAGACACAGCAATAAAATTTGCTCCTTAATACTTACTTTTAATTGTAGTAGCAAACAAGGTTTTGCTGACCGGAACTATTCTGGTGGGGATTGAGTTTTGAAAGCTGTCAAAATGAAAAGAAAAATACTTCAGGTTTATAAAGAACGATGAACCGTCCTACAGTCCCGATGCTCTGTGTGGAGAGTCGTGCAGTTGTTCCGACTCTCTCGCTCCAGGCTCCTCAAGGGGACCCTGGAAACCCTGGACCAGAAACGTCACCCTGTCCTGGAGCCCTTGGCGGTGGCTCTTCCTGGTCTTCCCCCTGCTCACTACATCCCCAGGCATCCTTTGTTCAGGGCCGGAGAAAAGGGAAGGGCAGCCGCAGACACCTCTGCCCTTTGCCTGCAGAGACAAAGGCTCTCCTCGGCAGCCCCCAGCCCACTCTCTCCTCTGCTCGGCCAGGTCCCCTCCATCTCCCTGCCTGTGAGGGCCCGAGGCCCCCCTGTGCACTGCGGATTGAGACCCGGTGCGTGGGGGCGGGGCGGGGGCCGCCTTAGAGCACGTGGTGTTGATGACGATGGGGAGGGACACCACTTCCGGAAAGATGCAGTTAGAACTTGGGACTCTGAGGAGCCCCTGACCGGAGGCCAGCTCTGGAGAGGCACAAAGGTTGGAATGCTGAGTGCGGGTAAGGGGCTAGCAAGGGGCCTGGGGGAGAGCGCTTGGGGTGCACATCCTGGGCTCCGTCACCCGAGGGAGAGTAGAGTGCGCCTGCAGCACCCTCAGCAGAAGGTATTCGCTGATTACAGGCACGGGGTTAGTTTCCTCCCATTTGGAAAAGCAGATGCACCGCCAGTCTTGAGGTCAGAGGCAGAGTCCCTGCCCTCCCGCACCCCCACTTTCAGTGATCTGCCTATCTTGAGTGCGCCCCCCCCCACACACACACATTGGCCGATTGCCCTCTGAGGGACCGACGCTGCCGCCACCCATTGGGGGTCCCCTGCATGAGGGCTGTGTTTTGCAAGCAGCCCCCCACTTAGGTCATTCCCTGGCTGACCCCTGAGCCACTGCATGTACAACCCAGGGCTTCCTCTTGTCCCTCACTGCTTGGTTGGCCTGTGCCGACTTTTGACAACAGGCATCGCTGAAGAGGGGTTTTCAGAAGGGGAGAGCGCCCTCACAAAGGGCGAGATCATCTGTGTTTTACCCGGACGAAGATGGGGCTTCGGAGGGGCCAGTGACTCTCCTGGCCCCAAGGAAAGGCAAAGCAGCTGCCTCAGTTTGTGCCCCTCTCCCATGCACCATGGCAGCCTGGGGTTGTCTAAGGGCAGCAAACATCTTTGAAATGTTAGCTGTAGGATTGCGGGGGGGTATCAAAAATAAACAGCCACATGTCCTGAGAAGAGGGACTCTATGTTCCCATATCCAGCACTTCCGTTTCCTGCCCTCGATTGCGTATCTGCTCTTTCAGATCGCCTTTTCACTTTGAACCCTACAGATGGAAGTCATTCCAGTCATCTTTCTTTGAGCAGATGCTTAAATGATCTGTCTACTTGTTTGCAGAATCTGAGAAAGATGTGAGGAGCAGGGTAAATCCGCGCTCCTCGGTTGGCAGGAAGCCTGTTCAGGGGATCCTGCTACTTGTAAAACTCACTTGGAAGGCCTGTGCTGTTTTTTTTCCCTTTCCTGCCGTAGTCCTAAGATGAAAGCGGGGCTTTAGATGGGAACTTGGCTTATCTCTGCTGGTTCACTTCCTCTCTCTTCATCCTCTCCAGAGACCTCGCCTCGTAGATTGCACTGGACCTGTGTACTGTATGGGCGGGGAAGAGGAGCAGAGAGAGAATCTGGGATTGTCCCTAAAGGCCAGCTTGTGGGTGATTGCAGACAGGGTCAGCAGCAGTAACTGTCGGGGAGGAGGACATCTGGGCCCATAATGAGGTGATGGGTCCGGGTGGGCACCTAAGGCCTGAATGTGTGCGTGTCTGTGACAGGACGGACAGTGCGGCCAGGGGACTCAGTGAACAAAGCTCTGCAGGCAGCTAGACTGCTGTCTGTGGGGGAAGGACAAAGGGCCCATTGTCGCTGCGTGTGTGATGTTTGGGCAAGGCTGCTGGTGTCCAGAACGGCAAGGCCTGGTTTGCATAGAAATGGTGGGAGTCTGTCAAGCCCAGTGGCCCCCACCTGGCCTGACAGCCTGGCCTTTTGCCTTCTGCTGCCCATCGGAGAGAAGGCGACCTGTGCGAGGCAGGTGGCTGGCTGCTTCCTGCTGTGGTCAGCCAGTACAGGCAGGAGGTTCAGGTGAGCCTTTTGAGGTGACTTGGTTGTATTTTTCTGTTCACATAGTTGGCGCGACCTGAATAGCGGCTCTCCACAGGGTGGGGGTGGTTTTATACCCTGGCAAACAAATGGCAGTATCTGGAGACCCCATGGTTGTCCCATGGCAGCAGGGCGGGGAGTCCTCCACTAGCTTCTGGTGGGAGAGGCCAGGGATACTGCTGCGCACCCTCTAAAGCACACGGCAGCCCCATGGCAAAGGTGAGCTGGCCCCAGCGGTCCATAATGGCTGCTAGAGAAGCTTGTTTAGAGTATTCCATTGTTTGATCGCCCAAGTTTTATTGGTTGACTGTAGGTGAAACAGCCAGTATGGAGCTGTTACAGACAGTGCTGCTATAAATGTTCTTCTGGGCTTTTTGGCTACATAACATTGTGATTTGGACCTAAAATGTCCCCCAGGCCCACAGGCCAAAGGTGCTTGTGGTGCTGTTTGGAAGCAGTGCAACCTTTAGAATGCTGGACCCACGGGGAGGATGCTTGGTCACTGGGCATGTGGCCTCGAAGGAAGTAAGGACCCTGGCTGCTTCCTCTCCTTCTCTTTGCTTCCATGCAGTGAACCACATGCTTCTGCCTTGAGGACCTACCTTGCCACAGACCTGGAAGTAATAGTCCCAGGTGACCAAAACCTCTGAAACTGTGAGTCTCTGTAAGTTGATTCTCTCGGGTGTTTTGTCACAGCAATAGAAAACTGGCTAATGCCCACGCATGTACACTGCTGAGCTGTATGTAGGTTGTTCAGTGTTTTTCCCAGCTGGTGGTGATTTTTACATCTACCCAGTATGCAATAGTGGGAAGAGTCCAAACAGCCCTGGCAGATGAATGGATAAAGAAAATGTGGTCTCAAACACAGTGGAATCATGTTACATGCTACAACACGAATTTGATGCCCAGTACAAAAAGTCACAAAATCATAAATCACAAAAGTCAGTTTATTGTACGATCCCACTTAAAGGAACGATCTAGAGATAGTCGACCTGATAGAAACAAAATAGAAGGTGTTCAACAGTAGAGTTTTACTTTTGCAAAGTGAAAGAGTTCCAGAGAGTGTTACACCACAGTGTAGTTCCAGGTAATGTGACTGAACTGTACAGGTAAAAATGGTTAAGAGTAAGTTTCATATTACATGTTTTTTACCACAATAAAGAGTTGCAGGTGGCCTCACCCTAGGGTGTGTTGTTCCTAGTAGGTGTCCTGGAGTTTGTGGGTGGTAATACCATAGCTGTTCCGTGTCGTTGGCTGCTGGGGTGGCACTGAGGGCACCGGAGGCTGCCTCTTGCACCAGGCTTCACTCAGGCAGCATTGGTACTGAGAGATGCTAGGAGGAGTAAGAACTGGGACACTGTGGGAGAAGAACCACAAGGGAGCGTTGAAGGGAGGCCTTCCACTGGTTAGAGTCCCTGCCCATCCTGTCTGGGGTGAGGATGCTCTGAGGGAGCCTGGTGAGAGCCAGCATCTCCTGGTAGGCTGAGCTGCTGCCAGCTGTTCACCTCCCCCATTGGCAGGAAGAAGATGGGAGGACTGTGAAGACACATTGAGGCCTCAGGCACCTTCACCTCCATCACGCCATGCCACGCTGATGTGCCCCGTAGCTACAGTGGCTGGTGTGTCACTTCTACGTCCAGTCCCCTGGCAGCTTTCTCTTTGGCCGCAATCTAGCCATACAGGGATGGAGAGTCTGAATATTGGAGTTCCCCATTTTAACCAGGATGGCCAGGCATGACACCCAAGGTCTAAACGCTTGAGCTGTGCACATTTTGATGTCTCCAGGGTCAGCTAGGGAGATGTGCACACATTCTTTTCTTTTCCTTACTGATTGCATGGGTGGTATTTAAACCATGATATATTTTATAGGGATGTTTGTGTTTCAGTCTGAGAACCTACCTGCTATTTAAATCATGCTTTTCTTTTTTTAAGTAGGGGAAGTGTAGCTTGGTTTCCACGTAATCCACTTAGGCTACACTTTTATAAAACATTCCAATTATAAATTGTAATTTTCTGTGTTCTCCATGTTTCCTGTAATGCTATAGGAGCTTTAAAAAGGGAGGAAAGAAAACTATATTATTTTAAAAGTAAACAGAATATCTAGGCTCACTGAGCTTTTGGACTTCTCTCTTTCAAACAAATCTTACATGAAAGGGCTTAGAAAGCATGCTACCTAAATAGCTTGGAGCTTTGTAAATGGAGCAGCCTCGCTTTGTACTCAGCTGCTAGCTCCGCATGTAATAATCGGGAGTAGGATAATTTGTCACCGGACCGCAGAAAGGAATGACCCTAGACTGGTTCGCAGTCCTAATTTGGGCATACACAAATTGGAACAATCGTAGCAAAGTCATTTGTAAATCTGCCTATACAGTGATTTAGGGTCTGCGTATGTTTTCATAATTGCCTTTTGTGTGTGTGTGTGGGGGGTGATACTGGGGATTGAACCCAGGATCTTTGCACTGTGCTACATTCCCAGCTTTTTTTTTTTTTTTTTTTTTTTTAATTTATTTTGAGGCAAGGTCTTACTAAATTGCTCTGGCTGGACTTGAAGGTAACTGTCTTTCTGCTGCAGCCTCGCAGATTGCTGGGATTACCTGTGCGCCACCACCGTACCATGCCTGGCTCATAATTGTTTCATTTTTATCTTCCTGGCTGTCCTAGGTGTAGACAGCCAATCCTCATCACCATTTTTGGGGTGACCAAAATAAGACTAAGAAAAATGAAGTCACTTTTTCCAAGTTGTGTAGAGGCAGGCCCTACGTACCAGATCTGTCTTCATCTTTCTGAAACCGCCCTTGACACGCAGTCAGCCCCAGTCCCCATGATCTGATTATTCCTTCCCAGTGCCACCAGGATGCCTAGTGTTGTGCTTGCTTCATGGAATCCTCATTGGTCAGGATCTGCTTAGAAGACATCCCCAGGGAGATGGAGCAAGGACTGCTTCCTACCAGTCAGGATGTGGCAAGTGGGCCAAGTCCCTCCCTGCCTGCTTCCCCATTCACTGTCTCCTCCTACAAGAACAAGTCTGAGCAGTTGCCATGGAGACAGCATGCCTTGCAAAATAGAAAGCAGTTACTCTGTGGTTCTTTATTAAAAAAATGTACTTGCCCCGGTGTAAGGAACTATTAGCCAGGCACAGAGGATTCCTTGAGGCCAGGAGTTCAGGCCCTGTGTGGACAACATAGTGAGACCTCATCGCTTAAAAAAACCTTCACTTTACCCCAAAGTAAAGAATTTCAATGTTGCCTTGGTTCACGAACTTAATTCATTCCACAATCCTAGGGAAGGTGACCATTAGGGGGGGTCATTGGGAGTCACCTATGTAGAGTTCATGAATGGAAGCAGAAGTTTGCCAAACATTTCTGTTTGCAGACTGAAGGCAGACCCCTCCCTGCCTTATCCCCAGCCGTGTGGCTGTGGCCCTTGGGAAATTTGCAGCCCGGGTTATGGATGCAGCTCACTAGGAGGCTGGCTGGTGTCTGTGGGACTCTCTGGAAAGCTGCCGGAAGGATTGGTGCTAAACGCACTGGGAGTCTGTCCAGCCAGGCACCAGCGCAACTTGCTAGGAAGACATCCTTGGTGCTCTGGCCACTGATGTGTTCCAGGAGCGCAGGAAGAGGACAGCATCTCGGAATTAGGAAGTAAAGCCCTTTCTTTCTCCTTTCCACATCCCCCCAGCACCCTCTGCATACAGCACTGACCAGGGTCAGCCACAGCCTCAGGAGAAACGTTAGGGTCAGGGTCCAGTAGTACCACAGTGTGGACAAGGGAGGCCCCTGAGACCTGAATCACAGCTTTGGAGGGATCAAGGGTGTAGTTCCAGGTTCCTGCCTTCCTTGGATAGCTGCTTAGACCTACAGGCAGGGATTGCACTTTTCTGTGTCATTCCTGGATTTGAGGTGAAGTGGTACCTTGCTAGGAGGCAGTGTTGAAGTAGCTTGTTTGCAAATCTGCTTTCTTTCCAGAACTGTCACTTTCTCCAGCATACAGTGCCATTCAAAGAAGGCTTACTGAACATTTCTCTTCTCAAGCAGGCTTTTGAGTGGTTCTTTCCCTTGCTGTCTGGACCCAGGGCTGTCCGGATGGCCAGAGTGTTGCCACTCACCCTATCAGAATGGCAGCACACAGTGCCGCCAGCCTTCCTGGGACAAATTGCAGTCCTGTAGCTTCTCACGATTGCTTGCAAGCCGTGAGCTCCTTTCTGGTTCTGTATTCTCAGGCTGCGGTCCGGTTGACTCCTCCCTGCAGTTTGGCGACCACGTGTCACCTTAGCTGATCATCAAGCCATGGCCTCCCTTTTAGGCCTGTTGTTGCCCTCTCTCTGCCACCAGCCAGCTCTGTCCCCCTGTCCAGGCCACTTATGCCTTTCTGTATTTTGGGGGGCTCATGTGACTCAACCCCCTCATTTTAGGGCGAGATGGCAAATGTGGGGCCTGGTGCACATGAAGAACATTTGAAATTCCATCCCTGAGCTACACCCTGCCCCTGAACCTTCATGGTCTCAAGCTCGGGACTACATACTCACCTGTTCCAAAACATCCACAGTGAGCTTTTGGCTAAACTTGTTCTTTAGGTATTATTTTGTCATTTTTCTTGCTTTTTTGGTCACTCATGAGGAATGGATTTTTTTTTCCTTTCCATAATCAAGATTTTACTGGTTGCATTGGGAGTAGTGCCTAGGATGCACTGGTGACAGAACTTTTTCAGTTTTTGGTACCGGGGATTGAACTCGGGACCTTGTGCTTGCAAGGCAGGCGGTGGCACCACTGAGCTAAATCTCCGGCCCTCAGAACTCTTGACTAGCAGATTCAAGGCCCTAGGTTGGGCTCCGTGTACTGGAAAATAAAAAAATTTTAAAAAAAGAAAGTGACTCTGAAAAGATGTTACTGGATTTTTTGAGGATCAGCATGGACATTCGAATTTGTACACCATTTTAATACCGTGTAGCTGTGATTCTTTTCTAAGCAGTTATTCTAGTGACTTTCCAGCTTAAAATCTGGAGACAGATTTGCCCAAAGGGGATACCAGATAGCAGTTTCTTCAGATGTTTATAGGCTGTTATGTCATAAGCCTCAGTAATTCACAATTTATTATCGTAAACATCGCAGGATCTCATTTTTCCATTTTTCTTTCTTTCTCTCCCCCTCTCTCTCCTCTCTCTCCTCCCTCCCCAACCCCTCCCTTCCATTTGCCAAGGTATGACTGGGCCGTACCATCAGCCCCAAACTCAGATTTTCAATTTTCCAAAGCACATTTACTAAACAGTTAGGAAAAAGCCTCTGGAGAGCAAAAGAAACAACCAACACAGTGAAAAGAAAATCTACAGAATGGGAAAAAAATCTTTGCTAGTGATTCCTCAGACAGAGGACTCATATCTAGAATATGTAAAGAACTAAAAAAAAATTAGACCCCCAAAATAAGAGACCCACTCAAAAAATGGGCAAGTGAAATGAATAGGTAGGTACTTCACAGAAGGAGTACAAATGGTGAATAAGTACATGAAGAAATGCTGAACAATGCTGGCCATTAAGAGAAATGCAAATTAAAACATTGCAATTTCATTGTACCCCAGAAAGAATGATTATCTTCCCAAAAAATTAAATAATAACAAATTCTGGCAAGGCTGCGGCAGCTGGGGTGGGGGAGTCCTTCTACACTATTAAACTAGTAGTCATTTACTGTGTAAACTAGTACAACAACTATGAAAATGAGTGTGATAATTCCTCAAAAAAACTGAAACTAGAAATTCTGTTTGATCGAGCTGTTCCCCTGCTAGGTACCTTCCCAAAACAAAGACAGCATCACATTACAGTGTTCCAGTCATCCCCACATTTATAGCAGCACAGTTCATGAAAGCTAGATCTTGGAAGCCATATCCAGAGATGAATGGATAAAGAAAACGTGGTATTGATGCACCGTGGGGTACTACTTTTCCATAAAGAAAGATAAATTTGAATCATCTATAGGAAAGTGGTTGCACCTTGAGACTATAATGTTAAGTGAAATAAATCAGACACCCAAGCTTAAATGTCACATGATGTCTCTTATATGAGAGAGACAGAGTAAAAACAAAGAGCAAGTGAAAAGATAGAGACTAGGAAGCAAGGCGGTAGATCTTTTTCAAAGGGGAAGGGGGGTCAAGGAATGAGGGAAGGAGGAGAGGACAGGGAGAGAAAGGAAAGAACATGAAAAAAGGAAGTGAGATGTGTTACGTGCCTGCACCAGCTCCATGTAAGAAATGGAAACTGTGTACTACACAAAACAGAGGAAAATGATTCAAACACTAAAAAACTCAATTAGGAAACCTGGATTGCCCCAACCAGAGATGTCAGAGTACACGTTTCAGACAGGGAGAGCCAGGATTATTAGCAGATTCTTTCTGAAACTGTTCCATTGAAACATCAAATGGGACTGGGAACAATTTAAACTGTTGAAGACGTATTACAGACATGATGGGGAGTGCAGATTGCTGTTTAGAATACTTTGGATTTCTGGTTGTAGATACTGTACCTCCTCCCCTGATACCTGGGACCTTCAGAACCTTCTGAAATTCACTGTCACTCTCTGTTCTGGTTGTACCAAAATGTAAAGAACCAGCAGACGATTTTACTTCTTTTAAAACAAGCATTTTTGCACCCCCCAAAATGCACTGAGATGGGAGACTCCTTGATCAGAAGGTTTCTAGAGCTACTCAAAACTTGCATGTACAAAATAGTTGGTAAGAATATTCCCCTGGCTTGTCACAGAAAGTAGATGAAGACCATGGGCTTTAGGGTCTGTGGGGACAGGAGAGGGTCTGTGATGCCAAACACACGTCTTCTCTCGTGCCTGGGCAGCAGCTGGACTCTTGTTGATGGTAGCTTCTGCTCCCCGTGCAAGTACGCCTTTAGTTTCAGAGTCCCTTTAGCCCTTTGTTCTCCCTTTCTCCTTATTCGTGCTGTCTGTGTGAAGATTTTCCCTTTCCTGGTGCCTTCGGGCTTCGTGACCCACCATGCCAGTGTCCCAGGCTCTCCCTGCGCTGTGCCTTGCATACAGCGACTGTCCTCTGCCCCCTTGGGCGTCGGGGTGGCACCAGGTGCCTGCAGACCCACACTGCTGCCCCTCCACCAGGTTCACTGGGACCCACAGCAGGGGCCAGGACTTATCATTTTTCCCATCTCAGCAAGCTGGGAGGGGTGGTTTTCGTCTCCTCAGGGCATGAGTGTGTCCCACTGAAGCCGAAAGGGAAACGAAACCTTCCGTGTGGTGAGTAGTAGTCAGTGGAGGTGCAATCTGCTGCTTTTCCTGCATGAATCCGGCTTCCTTCTCACAGGAACGGAGCTCAGTTGGCATGAATAAGGGAATTAAACCGGCAGACGAGGGAGGTGACTTCTGCCATTGCCTGCTCATGCAGGAAGGTGGCCGTCTGGAAAGTGAGGTGGTCAGAACCCATAAATTGCCAGTGTGATTCATGGCTCTTCAAATAGGGTAGATAATAGACTGGCAAAACAACAAAGTTTTTCTTCCTGCTTTCGTCTGGGTCTCTGATCCCTGTGATTTTCCAGTTCCCTCAAGTTGGAAATCTTGGGGCATCAGGGCTGGCGTCGTTCTGCCTTGCCCTGCCACCTTGGAAGTCCTTGGTTTCCTTGGTCCTCTGCTCTGTGTTGCCCCAGGTTCTTGTCTCCCTGTGAGGAGAACTGCAGAGACGGGGCCACATGCTGCCTCGTCTTCTCGTCTTCTGGCCCTTGAGTTCTAGCTGCTGAAGACTTGCGTGTGCAGCGTGGCTGCATGGTTAGCGTCCGCAGCTGGATCCGGTGACAGCACTTGCACTCCCAGTCCGGTCCTCTGCCTGCCCTCGCTGGGCCCCTGTGGCTGCAGGACTCTGTCTGGGCCCCGACTCGGGGTCAGGTTCCCACTTTTCTGACCAGCACAGTGCTGCACAGGCTCTGCACCCCACCTGCCCGCCGAGGCCTTCCTCACACGCGGGCACCTTGGCGCCCCGGTGTGCGCTGCTCCTTTCAGGGTGCCGTTCCCTCCCGTGCTTTCGTTTGCTCACCCGTTTCAGCCCCACCAAGCCCCACGCGCTGGACGTGGTCCTTTCAGTGTGCATCTGGGTTCCTGCGAAGCTTCCTTTGCATCGTGAGTTTTCCTGCCCGATCGTCTGTGGCAGGTGTTTCACAACGTGTGAAAAACCTTGTTCCACAAAAAACTTTCCTCGGTTTTTTCCCTGCTCTTTCCAAAGAACCCTTTCCAGAAGAACAGCAAGGCATTCTGCACATTGTAGGAGATTTCATTCTCTATTGGATTTTCCCGGCTCCTGGAGGACAGAACTGCTGCACACGTGGCTGGAACATTCTGCCTACAGGGCGTTAAAGTTAGCATCACCTTGTAACCCTGCAAGGCCCCATACACTGCCGGGACACTGGCGGGCCCTGTCATTGTCCTGTGGAAACCAGGGCCAGCTTCAGGCTAGTTCTTCATCAAGCCCTAACTTACTTAATTTACCTGAACATGAGAAATGAAATGCAGTAAGAGGGTAGAATATGAGTTTTCAAAGCCTGTCCTTTCCTGTCTCCCTCCCCCACGAGCACATAAATATCCCAGAGATATTTTCTCTTGGCTGGGAAGCTGGTGGAAAATAGATACTACCTTGTAGGGAACAGGGGAAGGGGACGTTACCAGAACCTCTGCAATGAGTCCTGGTCTCCTGCAAGCCACAGCAGCACACGGTGAATTATGGGAAAGGTAGACAAATGAGACTGAGAAGAAGCTGAGCTTTGGGTCTGATCAGTGCTGCTCTGGGCGGCAGACACAAGAAGCCCTAGCTTGCAGCACCTTTTATTTAGTACATCCAAAGAAACAAATGTAACAAATGAATAATGTAGATTTCAGTATCATATTGGGATGAACAAGGTGTAACAAAAGACTGGGTGGGGGCGCCGGAAATCTAAGAACAATGAGGAACTATGCAGATGAAGATTTAGTTCCTCCCAGGAACTACACAGATGAAGATTTGGTTCCTCCCAGGGCGTCTCCCACAGGTGTGGTCTTGTCCTGGAGGATTACAGTATCTTGGGATCATTGAGATCTCCCTTGTGACCTGAGGCCAAAATGGAAGTATGTCTTGGAGTGTTATAGCTGGCCTGTAGGCAGGAGAACTAGGCCTACTCAAATGATTTTTCCCTAGAATTATGTAGCATTGCTCCCAACACTACCTTATCTCCCAAAGGAGAACATAGTTTTGCTGGGAGATGTAGGAGGTGTAGTTGGGAGAGGCAGGCAGTGGGGTGGAAGAAATGTGGCCTTCCTTTGGGAGTCTGTGTGGAGGAGACGTCACACGCAGTCCCCCTTCCCAGGGAAGGTGGGGTGCCAGGGCCGCAGCGCATGGTGAGTCTCAGAGGACTTGGCCCACAAGTGTTTGTGAGAGTGAGTCTGAAAAACCCACTGTGGTAGCTGAGTCAGACACAGGTAATTTGTCACTCTGAGAAAGTGCTGCTTCAGAAACTGCCCCAAGACAATACCGGCCATTAGTTGTTATGGCTCGTGTCTAGATGTCCCCCAAAGCCTCATGCATCATAGGTAGGGCTTTTTCAGAGGTGGCCGAATCTAGAGTGTGTGATGCTGGGATTAGGGCGTGTGATTACTAAACCGGTCCACTGATTGGCTTGGCTCCTCCCTAATCCAGGAGGTCTGGGTAAGATAAAAGGCGCAGAAAGACACTATTAAGGCTCCCTTGTTGCCTGCTTCTGCTGTTGTCCACCGTCATGAGCTGTTGCCCACCGTCATGAGCTGTTGCCCCTCTGCCATGTGCCACAGTGACTTGCTGCCAGCCTGTTATGGACTGAAACCTCTATAAACTGTGAGCTAAATAAATCGTACCCCTTTAACTATGTATGTCGGGTATTTTGTCTCAGCAATGAGAAAAGTAACTAAGACATTAGTCATCAAGGTTATACCTGAGAATTTCTTGAAATACTTGAATTCAAAGGTACCAGAGAGAAGCGTATGTGGTTTTAGATACAGAGGAATATAACATTTTAGTGTGGAAAAATATACACAACTTAAAATGGACCATCAGAAACAAAAATGTGTTCTGCCCTGACCTTCTTTGAGTGTACAGTTCAGTGACATTAAATACATTCACGTGTTGTACAAACTTCACCACTATTCATTTTCAGGAGTTTGCATCCCCCAAAACTGAAACTCTATACCACTAAACACTTAAGTCCTTGTTCCCTTCTCCATCAGCCTCTGGCAACCTCCATTCTACTTTCTGTGTACGGTTTTGACCACTCTGACTGCTTCCCACAAATCAGATGATTCAGTATCTCTTCACGTCTGCTTATTTGACTTAGCATCAGGTGTCAAAGTTGACTGTGTTGTAGCGTGTAGGAGAATATCCTTTTAGAAGGTGCTGACCATTCCTAAACCCTGGCCTCATGCATGCTGGGCAGGTGCTCTGCTATTGAGCAACACCCATAGGCAGCCTTCTATTTTTAAAGGCTGTATAATATTCCATTGTGTGTATACCACAGCTTATCCATTCACCACTTGGGTGGATTCCACCTGGAATGCATAACTGTCTAAAGGCAAGAGTGAAATTCAGTTCTGTTTCTCTGCCCACCCACCATGGTCTTGCAAGTCCACTGGATAGCTGGCCTGGCCTCTGGATGCCATTGCTGGCTTCCCTGGTAGCCTGAGTGATGCCAGCTAGGGTACTGGAGGACCCCACTGGAGCCAGCCTTGCCTTCCCTCCCTCCCTACACCTTGTGACTCACCTTATCTCCTGGGCTGGCCCTTCTTCCACCAGTGTTGCAGGCTTGGGATCCATTCTGGGTGCTTGTCTGTCCTCCAAGTCCTTGTTTCTGCACAGATGGCCTCCCTTTGTCCCCTCCCACCCCACTTGCAGGCTTTAAGTGCGTTCTGCTGCTGGCCACTCTGCCTGTGGGCCACCTTGCCCCACTCTGCCCCTGCTCTGCAGCCAGCCGCCCTTGGTCCATCCACTTGGGTGGCCTCTGGCCTCTGGCTTTCTCCCTCCACTCCACTCCCCCCTCCCCCTTTCTTTTTTTTTCTACTAGGGATTGAACCTAGGACCTTTGGACTGAGCTGTATCCCCAGCTCTTTTTCTTTTTCTTTTTTTTTTTTTGTATTTTGACACTGGGTCTTGGTCAGTCACTAAGTTGCCCAGATTTGGTTTGAGCATCCTCCTGCCTCAGCTTCCCAGAGTGCTGGGATTATGGGCACACACCACCATGTTCAACTTGTCTTGACTTTTGAAATCCCATTGTTGACTGAAGGAGTCATTTCATACATTTGTTGGGAATGGTCTTTTAATTTTGTGTGTGGTGTTGACCCTTTTTTAATGTAAGAGTTTAGCTGTCCTGGGTTCTAGGTGGAGATTTTAGAAGAATCAGCAGTTTTAGAACAGATGATTTGTAAGCAGTTTCATGAGTCTTTTCACTGGCTTTTGGAGAAGTTAGCCCCAGGTTAACCTGGCGTACAGTTGAGAGGCGAACTTTCACACTCCACATGGATGGTTCACAGCAAGCCTCCTGCCACCTCCCATATGGGATTTCTTTATGGTTTGTAAAGCTTTTGGGGGATAAACAGGAGTTGGCCAGCCTTTTTTGGAACAAGCCGAGTAGTAAATATTTTTTGCTTTGTGGATTCAAAGACTCAGTGGTGCCCGATAGCAATATGTAAATGAGCAGTTGTGGATGTGTTCCAGTAAAACAAGGCAACCCAGAGCCCACTGGCTGGATTTGGCTCACTTGCTGTAATTTGCCAACTGTTTGTGCAGAAAATAGATGTATGAGCTGGGGTGAATTGCCACTTAATTGTATTATTACCATATAAGAAAAAGTGGTTAATAATTGAAACCAAGTTTCTTAGAACAAAAGATATAAAATGGATGGTATCCGAGCTTTTTTGTTGTTTTTGTTTTGTTATTGCTATGTTGTGGATGGAATATGAGGCCTTGTACATGCTAGTGAAATGCTCTTATCAGTGAGCCACACCCATAGCCTGACATTCAGAGTTTGAAGGGATCATTTAAGGCATGTAGAACAGACAGTATTTAGCCTTGAGTCATAGTGACTGCCTCAATACACATAGCATGGTTATAGTACAGTAATATGATTAGGACTAGAGTGAGCAAAGATGTGGAGGAATTGGAAATTTCTCTGATGGGAATGTCAAATGCTGCAATTGCTTTGGAAAACAGTCTAGTGGGTCTTCAAAATGTTCTAGTTACCATAGCACACAAGTTTGACTTCTAGATATATACCCAGCAGAAATGAAAAAATGTCCACTCAAAACCTTATGTACCAACGTTCACAGCAGCATTGTTCATCGCAACCAAATGTAGAAACACTCAAATGTCCACCAATAGACATGTGGATAAACAACATACGGTCCGTTCCTGCCATAGAATATTGTCCAGCCCTAAAAAGGAATGAATTGCTGACTCGTGCTACAACATACATGAACTTTGAAAGCATTGTGCTAAGTGAAAGAACCCAGGTTCAGGAGGACAAATGTTGTGTGATTCCACACCCCAAATAGGCAGATCTCTAGGGTCTAGACACAAAAAGTACATCAGTGATTGCCAGGGGCAGGAAGGATTGGAAAGTGACTGTTAGTGAGCGCAAAGTTTCTTTGGGGATGAGGGGAATGTGAATGGATCGTGGTGATGATTGTGCAATTCTGTGCCTACACCAAGAGCCACACCGTTGTATGTGCTTTATATGAATGATTGTGAGGTATCTGGATTACACTGCATAAAACTTTAAAAAACAGTCTAGCCAGGTAGAGGGATGATGTACGAGAAATAATTAGCGCATAATAAAAACTGTGCAAAAATTTAGCAAATTAATTAGTGTCTTTCGATCCCTTATTTTTGGTTGGTTTCTGAGGTTTCCACCGGCCTCATTAGGTAAACAGCATCCCTGCCCTGGGAAGGACACAGGTGGGTGATGGAGGCAGGCACATCTGCAGTCTCCCTCTGTAGTGGCGTCAGCGTCTGGGCCCTGTTCACTCCGAGCTTCTGGTGCCCATGAGGGCCCTTTGGTTCCTTTATAATCCCAGAGCCGGCCCTGGGTCCCAGAGTTGGGTGTGCGCTGGCCTGGTGTGTTCTTGCTGGACTCAGGAATCGGCTGCTCCTTCTGGAGGCTGATGGAACTTGCTTCTCTGTTGCAGATTGAGGAAGGAAGTAAAGCTGCGGCTGTGGACAAATTACTGGCTGGAGACGAGATCGTGGGCATCAATGACATTGGCCTCTCGGGGTTTAGACAGGAAGCCATTTGCCTGGTGAAAGGGTCCCATAAGACCTTGAAGTTGGTGGTCAGAAGGTAAGCTTTGGGTCTGCCCGTGTTGACCAGGACGGGCAGCAGTGAGTAGAACATTGAGATGGGAAGCCCAAGTGGGTGGTTTGTTCGTGTCACTGCCACCGAGACCTTGACTAGGATTGAAGCTGTGTGCCTGTGTGCACTTAGGTTTGCATCCATCTTCAAGTGCTCAGTCCTGTCCATGAAATGGCATTGTATTCCTGTGCAACCTGTGGACATCTTCCCACATTCTCTAAACTAGCTCTGGATGCCTCATCATACCTAATGTACCTTGTCAGCAGTTATACTGTATTGCTTGGGGCATGGTCATCAGAAAAAGTTGATACGTGTTCAGGGCAGAAGCATTTTTGTTGTTGTTGTTATTGGGGATTGAACTCAGGACCTTGCACTTTTGAGGTAGGCACCAGAACCACTGAGCTAAATCTCCAACCCCACAAGAGGAATTTTTTCCTACGTATTTTCATTCTGAGGTTGGTTCTGGATGCAGAACACATGGACATGGAAGCCTAAGTGTATACCTTGGGATGATCCCAGCATTAACAACGCAAAAGTTTCTAGCCAGGCGTGGTGGCGCAGGCCTGTTATCCCAGCACTAGGGAGGCTGAGACAGGAGGATCACCATGAGTTCTAGGGCAGCCCGGGCTATGTAGTAAGTTTAAGGCCAGCCTGAACTGCATAGTGAAGCTACATATAAACAAACAAACAAGAAAAAAAGGAAAAGATTCCTTATGCTGTTATTGTTGATTTTTTAAAAAAGATCTTCACTTACTAAATGAGTTTAATATGTGTGTTCTTGGCAGTATGTAGATAATGTTGTGCTTCCAGTGAGGTGACATGTTATTGCTTGTTGTTCACAGAGTGGCAGGCTGGTGTGTTTGGGGTTTTACACTCAGAGGGAAAGAGAGGATGCCTCCTGTGTTCATTTACCAGGTGTCCCTAGTATGTGTGAAGAGCCAGGGAGAAGGTTCAGCAATGAATGAAGAACATTCTTTGCCATATTATTAACCATGTTTCTAAGTGAAATATCTTGTTTTTGTGAGATAGGCTCTTTCTCTGTAGTCTAGGCTGGCCTCGAACTCATGATCCTCCTGCCTCAGCCTTCCCAAGTGCTAGGATCATGGGAGTGGGCCACAACACCCTGGGAATACACTCATCTTAAAAACTTTTAATAAGACCTTGTAACTCAAAAACTAAAATCTCAGAGCAGTGGCACTTTCTGAGCCATTTGAGAATGGGCTATGAGAAGCCCTGTCACTGAACACAGATTCCTCAGTGTCCGCATGTCGCCACGAGAGTCAGCCCTGATCAAGCGATAGTGACGGGAAGCCATGTGCTTGTCTTCCGACCCAGCTCTTGCGAGGAGACGACGCAGCCCATGCAGCAACACAGGCTCTCTGTGGCCACGTTCCTGGCAGCGGATTTGGCGTCGAAAGGTGTGGGCACCGTGAATGTTGATAGACGTCTCCACATTTTACCAGCCACTTGCTGTCCACCTCACCTCTCCTGCACAGTGTTTCCATTCTGTTTTCCTCTCTGTGAATGTGAGAAATGAAAAATGATTTTATTATTTTTTATTCTTTGCATTTCTGCAATTGTGAGTGAAGCTGGGCCTTTTTCCATGTGCTTAGAAGTATGACATAGATATAATTCTTTTAAACTTTTTTCCTTGTTTTGTACTGGAGAGTGAATCCATGCTACGCAGGTGCTCTACCTCTGAGCTACTTCTGAATTTTTAAAAACTAGAAGTGCGTATTTCATGATAGACGCAGACAATCTGAAACCTATTCAAAGGCCAGAACCCAGCCCACCTGAGAAAAAGAGAGAGGAAGCCACGGGGCACCTGCTAGCTTAGGTCTTTTTAAAATCTGCAGGGGCCGGGGATTTAGCTCAGTGGTTCTGCCACCTGCCTCAAAAGTGCAAGGTCCCAAGTTTGATCCCTGGTACCAAAATAAATAAATAAATAAAAATCCAGGGAAGAGGGATTCAACCTTTGTCCCGAAGGGTTGACTCATTTTACGTGGCCAGTTTCCAGTGGATGTACGAACGATTATGTGGTTTGGATGGAATTTAATAGTTTAACGTATAGCAGGACCCAAAAACCAAGCAGCAAATTCGAAAACTTTCAAGTACACTTTTAATAACATACTGAAGTTTTCAAATTTTTCAAAATAATTTTGTTAATTTTCAATGAAAGATGTAGGTATTATTTTTGCTGATTATAGACCAGAAACAAGTCTGGGATGGTGCTTTGTTCAGTGAGGTGAAGGAAACCTTCCAAGTTAATAAATCAGTACTGGGATTTGTTGCTGTCACACAGTGAATGGTGAATGGGTGCTGTAAATGATAAGACATACATAGTTCTCACACCTACAACTCCAAACTTTTTCCTTATTATAAAAGCACTGATGAGTGTTTTAAAATTTATTTTTCAAGCCCAGACAATTATTCTTCTGTATCTAAATTTTTATCTTCCTACCGCCTTCCTTTGCCATTCCCAGTAGCTGCTAATCTGCCTTCCGTCCTGATGGATTAGTTAGCATTTACTAGCCTTGCATGTAGAGCTCCAGGGTGGAGTGCTCCCCCGAACAAAAAACCTCAGGACTGCAGCTGCAGCCCAGCACTGTAACGTGTGACTAACATGCTCGAGGCCCTGGTTCCGTCCCAGCGCCAAGGGGAAAAAAATGTCTGGTTTATGAAAATGCCTTCTTTAAGTAATCCATAGCCTGAGCTGCAAACACCAGTATCATCAATTATTCCTTCCCATACTTAAAACCATGACCAAACGATAAATTCGGTGGCTCACCCCTGATCTTGGAGCACCCACTGCAAAGCAGTGGGAAAGAATCCGTATGCTTCTGAGCTAAGCTGCTCTCTTGTCGTCTTTGCTTGGCTGAAGAAATGCCCCTTTCTGAGAAAGCCCAGGGTGGAGGGTGCCCTCTACCACATGTTTGTCTCTCTATATGGTTGTCATGTGCACTTTTTTTCCTCCAGATCCAGGGCCCTGGAGATCCTGCAACCAGGTCTGGAACGGTCTGGGCTCTGGGATTTTCAGGGGGCCGCAGGTTATTTTGCTGGGTGGCTCTGCTGATTCGGCCACTCACTGGCTTAAGCAGCCAGCCCAGTAGATAAAAGTCCTTGCTGTTTGAAGGACCGAGATAGAGCAAGAGCGCCTAGGTTGGCAGGTTGCTAGAGGTCACGGCTGTCTCTGATAGCTGGGGGTACACTTAATTCATGGGCAAATTACTGCAAACTCAGCCCCTAAAAAGTAGCTAGACTTTCACGTGTTTTGACAAAGATTTTTTTTTTTAAATATCACATCATAAAATTATTTTTGATAGGTCTCCCCCTACCTGAGCAGCTATTATGTATCGTAGCTGCCTTCTTCCTATGGTGCCTTGCCCCCTCCCCTGTGTGACGTCATGCCAAGATGGTTGCTCTCACCAAAGAATAAACCCTTCTTCCCAGCATGCCCCTCTTCCTGCCTGTAGAGTAACCTAATACTCGCTCACCTCCTACCACCTAGTGACATCACGGGCTCCTCCATTCCCTAGTCACTACCCTACTCAACCCCACCTCAGCCCCTACAAGCCCCACCCCAGTCTCTATAAAAGACTCTCCCTGCCCCGGCCATATTGCTTTTGTCTCTCCTTTGTTCAGAGACAGCTCGGCACATCTATTCCCCTAATAAAGGCTTGTTGTGGCCCGGTCTGGTCTTGGTCTTCGGCCCTTTTACCTGACAATTTTGTAAACGGCTGCCTGCCTTATAAGCACAAGGTCCTGAATTCGATCCCCAGTACCAAAACCAAAAAGTTATATTTGGGCTGTGGATTTAGCTCAGTGGTTCTGTCGCCTGCCTCGCAAGCGCGAGGTTCCAAGTTCAGTCCCCAGTACCAAAGAAAAATTTATTTTGTAAAGGTTGTAATTACCCTTTGGATCTTTTTCCCAAAGTTATATTACAGTGGTGGTTTTCTTTAAAATGGAGTACACCAGCCACCTCACCCTTAATCCCACTCTGGGAAGTTTCCTTTGTGACCCTGTTGTGGGCTGCAGGCACTTCTGTTGGGGCCAGATCATCCATAGGGTTCGTACATGTGGTTTCCTGCCCCTCTGTGCAGACTTAAACCCTTTTGCGAATCTAATTACATCCTCTAAGCTTGTATTCAGGAGCAGGTTAATGCCAAGGGGAGTTTTATGGAGGAGGCTGTAAGGGTTAGGGAGCTCCTGTCCAGTGGTTGAGTATTTCAAGAAAGGAGGCTTCCGACAGAGTAACAGCACTGGTATTTGCCAGGAGCAGGTTTCTTGCCACTCACATCCCTTCTGGGATGTTCCGAAGCTGCGTTGACACAGGCTTCAAAGACTGGCCCCACGCGGTGCTCCCCTTCACTCCTGGCTCGGTGGAGCTGTCCTAGAGCAGGTGGCCCTGGGGCCCTAACATGGATTAGCACAGATGTTCTGGCAGGAGCTCTGCAAAGCGCTGTGGAAGGAGTAAGGGGCTCCCCCCCCCCCCGAGCTTTTTCGGGGACCAAATGGTCTTTTGAAGGGTGAGCTGCCAGTGGGGCTGCTGGATGTCTGGGAAACTGCCTTGGAGGCTGGCTTCTGTTTGTCGTGGTCGGAAGGGGCTGTTTCTACTGTGTGCTCTGGGGGCGGATGGTCATTTGTGTTTATTTTTATTGCTAAAACAGGAGATACTGAGGTTTCTGCTGGACAGGCACCCTGACTTGCTTGGGCTGTTTTCCAGGGCTGTTTTATGAGGAAAATCAAGAGAAAAAAGAAAGCCCTGAAGACCAGAATTGTTTTATCTTGGGGCAAATTACTTTTATTTCAAGTTTAGTGTGTGGGTTCAGTAATCTAATCAGACAAATATCTAATTATGTGAGGCTTTTTCATATTTTTTGTCAAGACAGTGAAAAGTTAGTTTCTTTTATTCATTGCAATAAAGGAATTAGACCTTTATGAACTATATATGCATATGGATAAGCAAGACATGCACATGATGTTTCTATAATTTACTTTGGGAACATCGATGGCTTCTAATGCATTAAGACACAGAGCGTGTTTCTCGTGTTGTTTATTGTTTTCTGAGAACTGTGGTGAATGCTGCGTAATTGGGTTCACACTGAAGATTAAGTTCATTTTGAAGTCTAAGAACTTGAGAAATCACTCACAGCATCAACACTTGTGTTGTGCTCTGTAGGACCCTCCAAAGCCTCCTTTTTTTCCCTTGAGTGGCGGCTCTGCTGGGTCTGCTGCTGGGAAACAGATGGCTCGCGCTAGCCACTTGCCAGGGTGCTGTTGTGGGAAAAGGGAAGAGCCCCAGAATGATAGTGCTGGCTGCTTCTGAGGAGGGTGGGAGCCACTGATGGTTCTGGGCAACCATCTGGCAGCAGTTAAGCAAGACAGGCTTCAAGGGGGAGACTTGACAGGAAGGGAAAGGCAGCACAAGGTCAGGGGCAGGGCTCGCTTGAAGTTGAAGGAAGATGCCTTTTATATGCTTAAGGGATTAGAGGACTGTGTGTTGTCGCCAGGCCCGGCTAGCTCCCCCTCCCACTCCAGTCATTCCCAAAGTGTCCTGCTCTCTCCTCTCTCCTCCTTGCTCAGGACTTCACAGAGGCCCCCGGAGGCCTTCAGTGCTTCCTCTCCTTACGCCAGGCCCCCTAGACTCTGCTAGCTCTGAGATTCCTGATCCTCAGTTTGGGCCCTGGCACCCTCAGCCCAAACCGTCTTGCTCTATGTGGCAGGGCCACGAGCTGGGCCCGGGTTCTGTCCTTCCCTGCCAGCCCAACTGGCACCAGCCCCACTTAGCATCTTGCTAACCGGGGGCATGAAGCACAAGCTTATTTTGAGAGGTGGTGCATCTTAGCTTTCTTCTCAAATGTTATGAAAATAAGCCAACACTAATGGGGTTTTTTTTCAGGAAAGAAAAGGAATTTTCTTCTTGTAATCAGTATTTCATTGAAGCAGTTCTTGCAATAATTACTCAAAATAATACTTGATATACAGACACATTCTCAATTTTAAGGACATATTAGCATTTTTATATTTGTGATCTGAACCCTTTCCTTTCAAAAACAAAACCCACACAATACCTAGCCTATAAAATTATTTTTCAAAATTGAAGTAAGTTTAAATCGATTTTGTTGTGCAGTTTTGTGGGAAAATATTTCAGGAAAGCCATGAAAATATTCTTTCCTTTTTTTCCCATAGGGTGTTCTGTTTTGAGACATGGTCTTGCCAAGTTGCTAAGCTGCCTGGGCCGGGCTGATATTTAGGAGCTCCCTCACCAGCCTCCCAGAGTGCTGGGATTACAGGCACCCCGCGCCATGCCGGGTTCCCCTTTCACTTTTTGCTGAGTGGGTGTAGTCTTCATCATTCAGCACACAGCTCAGGAGCCGGACACAAGCTTAGGGCTACCAGCAGCTTGTCGATGTGTTAGCTCTCTTGTGGTGCACGCTGCAGCACACCTGTGTCCTGCGCACAGTGCCCATATTTCTGGGGCTCCAGTGTGTACGATGTGGGGAGCAAACAGCACAGCTGATTTGGGAAGAGGATGTCAAATCCAGTGTGAGCGCTGTGGTTCTGGCCGAGTGTGAGTGAAAGCCTGCCAAGGGGGCAATGAGTGTGGGTGGGCACTAGGTGGCGCCAGAGCATCCTGTCCCCAAGTCCTCGGGGTTGTGAAGGAACCACTAGTTTGCAGGCACCGTCTCTGCGTATTTATGAACAGAAACCAGCAGGAAATTCAGAGGACGTGACAAAATGCACATACATTTCAGGTGGATGTCACCAGCCCCAGCAGCTGTGGGAGTATATAACCCCTTTGTTGAGTATTGTCCTTTGTTTGCTTAAAGAAATACCCTTAATGAGAGGGTCATCGCTGTGTAGACACCTACGTCTGTGTGTGGTCTTTTTGGGCTCCCTTGTGGCCTCCCTGAGCATGGCCCCGCCCATCACAGTCCCCAAGGCCGGGCAGCAGAGCAGTGCTGTCTGAGCAAGTGCTGGGTTTCCAGGGTGCCCTCTTCCACGGTCAGGGCCTGTGATGTGTCTCTGCTCGTGGCACCGCCTAGAAATGGTGATGGCGGTGGTTGCTGGGGGGACTTTTGGCCACATGCCAGATCTGACTGATGACTTCCTGGTCTTGACCTCCTCCTTTGCAGGCCTGCAGTTCAACATCTGTGTGTGCATTCGTGTCCTGGTGGCAGGATACAACACAGAGATGTCCCGTGGCTACTGGAGATCCCCAAGAGACCTTTGGATTTTTTTTTTTGGTGGGGGTAAAATACCTATAGTATGAAATTTATCATTATGCCCATCGAAAGTGGGCAGTTCAGTAGAGCTAAGTATATCCGTATTGTGCATTCTCCAGAACTCTTTTTGTCGGGTAAAACCAAAGTTCTGCTAAGTCCATTTAAATAGCACGTTCCCTTTCAGCCTTTCTCAGGCTCTAGAATCTACCGTACTACTTTCTGTCTCTGGGAATTTGGTTCCTTTAGGTGCCTTGTCAAAAGTGGAATCACACAATACATAGCCTTTTGCAGCCGCCATATCTCTTAGCATAATGATATCTGTGTGGTAGCATGTCTCATCTTGTTCTTCCTTGACTGAATAATATTCCAGTGTATGTGTCGACTGCATTTTGTTTACCCAGTCATCCATCCATGGGACACTACATTTTGACCAAGTGACTGGCTGTTAAAGTCAGTATTAGATGTAAACTGAATATTACCACTGTAGAAAACATCCTAGAGTAAAAAATATTACCTATCATTAATTGTTATTACAGATTTTTTAGAAAGCAGTCTTCAGGTTTTCAGAGTGCTGTTTTGGTCTGGGAATGGAATTATTTAGCTCTGTTACTGCTAGATGGTTTTGGTGGTTATTGTCTGGTTCATTTACAGCATAAGGGAATAAACCTTTGTTTTCTTAGGAGGTCCGTGCAAGGGTGAACATTTTTCCCCCTAACTTTGCTGGTGTGGGTTGATGTTACCTCCATGTCCCTCTTCCCTCTGATCCTACCTAAGCTTACAATTCCGCTTCTCTTCACACTTGACAAGATTTGGTCCACAGGGATGGTTCATTTTCCTTGAACTGATTCTTCATCTTGAAGCTCTGGGTACTTGGGGCAGGAGGTGCTTCCTAAAATGTTTAGAAGCTGGTTTCTGCACGGTGCTCTATCCTCATCATCTGCTGCATCGGAAGTCACACCCCGGAAATAGAATTTCCGCTCATGAAATTGTAAGAGCACAAAGCAGTTCAGCTTTGTGGCACCTTAGGAGGCACCTTGACATGAGTCCAAGCTAGTTATTTTGAGACCAAAGTTTTGCTGCAGATTATGCCCCTCCAGTGACTATCGGCCCTTGCAGGCAGGGCAGGGAAGGAGATGTTGCAGACAGTTTCTGCACTGTGCTGGGAAGCCCCATTGGCAGGTAGTGGCAGGCTGTCTAGTGGGACCCAGCAGCAGCGATGGAGGCCACAGCCAGGTGTAGCAGCCACCAGCCTCGAGTAGTTACGGAGCACTTGTGAAGTGGCCAGGGTGACTTCATTTCATTTTAATTGATTTAAATAACAACATTTGGTTACAGCAGAAGTCTGGGAGCTTAAGTAACTTGCCTCCTTCACTGTGACTTGGGTGTAGCCACACTTAGGATGGATACCTGTGGGTCCAGAGCCAAACCAGGAATTGAAGCTGGGCATAGCAAGGACAAGCTTTCCTTCCACAGTGGAGGCCATTGTGTGTGAAGGGGTGGGGGTGGGGCTGGGGATTGAACACCCAGAGTTGCTTAGTGGTGAAGGCCGGCCAGCCTTCCTTCTTCCCATTGTTACTTAGGCAGGTCACTTGGGCCAGGCCAGGTTCAAGGGCAGCAAATGTGAAGCTGCCGTCGTTGGAATAGGAGAAGTACCAGAGACTTCACAGCCATTCTTAATCTATCATAGATCCTTTGTAAAAGCAAAATTTATGGGAGATATATATATATTGTTTTTGTTTTGTTTTGTTTTGTTTTTTTCTTCCACTGGAGAACTTTATTTTCTGGCCGAGACTCATGTACACTCCAACCAAGCTGGAGGACAAAAGGCCCCAACTGAAATGAGGACTGCATATTTAAAGGGAAAAATCACAGAGAAAGTCCCTCCTTCCCATTCCCCCTGGGTTACAGATTGTTGCAGAAGCTGGTTACAGAACCCAAGATAAGCACAGTTAGTTCCTCCCATTCCCCTGGGTAAAGGTTTGTTGCAGTTCACCTGAAACACAGTTTCTGTTTATTTTACCTTGCAGTTCCATGCATCAGTTAGGGTGGGGTTTTCTCCTGGGAGACAGATTGCAGCTGGAAGTCACATATTTGCAAAGTGAAGGAGAATGTTCTCCACATGGTGCTGGGATTGCTAAATTGCTAAATTGGGTCTCACAAAAAGTATATTCTTTCTGAAGATGGGCAGTAGAGGGATGGTGTGGTATCCAATAGGAGATCCCAGGGACCTGGAAACCTACTTTATTTAGCGTGATTGGACTTAGTAATGACTTCTAAGGTCTTTGGTGACCGTTTGGTGACTAATACACTAATCAGCTTAAAAAGATGGTTTGAAAATATAGCTATTATGGTTGGCATTCATGGGCTCAAGCAAAGATTCAGGGTTCACACATTCAAGGAACAGCAATGAGCAACTTCTAAGGATAGCTCAGCAGCAGTCTGTGACCCATTCCACTTTTATAAACTCAAGTAAGGAAGTAATCAGAAAGTGATTCAGAAATGAATATACACAGATGTTTGTGGCAGCACTACAAAAATATGCCAAAATTAGAAACCACCTAAGAATCCCAGTAACAGACTGGCTCAAGAAATTAAAATGCACACGTACATAAGATACTCTGCAGCCAGTAAAGTGGAATATGAAAGTTTATTTCTTGACATGGAAGATTAATTGGAATATATGACCACTGAAACTGTTAATGCTCAAAGTGGTATGGCAGCTATTATGCAAATTTGTGAAGAAATATAAATAGAGAAATAAAAGTTAGGTTAGATATATCTTAAAAATGTTAATCTATTTTGATTGGTGGAATTATTAGTCATTTAAATTTTCTTCTTCATACTTCTTCATACTTTCTGAATTTCTCTTCAATGAATACAAATGCATATTTTTAAAAAATATCTTAAACTGAGATTCTATGCTTTTTACTTGCTACAAATACTCTTTTTCTCTTTAGAACTTTGCTCTTTCTAAATTGATCACAGTATCTCACAGTGTCTGCTGATTTTCTCCATAAGAACAATGCCTATTATACTGTTTCTCTGTTAAATCTTTTGTTTTTATGTTTTCAGACAGAATCTCAAAATATAGCTCAGGCTGGCCTTGAATTTGAGGTGGTCCTCCTGCTTTGGCCTCCTAAGTCCTGGGATTACAGATGTGTGCTACCACACCCAGCTTCTCTTAAATATTAAATACTATGCTATTCCTTTTTCAATTATAATAAATACAAATTTCTTCCCTTGAAATTTAAAGTTCTCCACTTTATGTTCCAAACCTGATTTTGATTTTGTCATGCCAGTGCCATTGCTGGTCCCAAATACAACCACATCCTTTCTACTTCTGTCTCTTCACTCAAAGTGTTCACATTCCTAGAAATCCCCATATTTCTCTGTCTTTGTGCATTGAAATCAGTCTTTTGTAATCTTTTAGGTCCTTATCAGATGATACTTCTTTCCTAAAGCAATTCCTTTAGATGTGATCTCCACCAACTTTTTCAGTTGCAGTGGTTATCTTCTGTCTTATGTAATAGCTATTTCTGGGTTTATCTTTTCCTTTTGTGGGTCTCTCAAATTCTTTTTATGTCTCCATTACACTTACCATAAAATGTAAGCACCATAGGAGCTCAACAGGTGTTCATGGAGCCAAACTTAATTAAATGGGATTTACATTCAGTGATAAGAAGCAAGTGGCAATATTTTTATATATGCTTGCTCATGAGAGTTTTTCTGGGAGCACATTCATTCTGCCTGCCAAGCATTACTGCCCAACTAGTCCCAGCTACCACATCAGACATCTGGGCGTCGGGGTGCAGACAGCCTTGCTGCGAGCGCCAGGCATTCTCTTTTCTCAGCCTTCGTTTTCTTTCCGTTTGCCTCCATTTCAGTCAGTCCAGGTTATTTCTCTCATTACCTAACTGTAAAGAGAGATGAAAGAAGCAGTGGATAGTATAGCACCAAAAAGCCAGCTGAACATGAACTTCACGTGGCCAGAAGCTTCCTCGGGAGGATTTTGAGAAATTCGATGAGGTGTAGTCTTGATTTTGTAGTTCCTTACTTCTGTGGTGTAGTGAATTGGACTCAGTTGTAGAGTCATCAAAACCTTTGTGTTAGAAAGCTTTGGTTTTATTTTAGAAAGTACCTCTTTATTGCTCCTTAATGTTTTGGCCTGCCGGGGAAATGTCTGATCTTCATCAGGCAGCTAAAGATGCTTGCTCAGTCGGGCTCTTTCTCCATTCTTGGTTGCTCCATAAGTTGCCACGGTGAGCTCATTGCTGCCTGCGAGGGCCGAAGTGGGAGGGAAAGCTGGCTTCCTTCCGGAGCTTTGCAGGGGAAGGCGGCTTGGATGGCTCCATGCCTGGGAGCATCTGGGGGGATTTCCAGCTGGACACACCTTACCACCTGGGTAGGAGTGGCCAGAGCACTAAGGGGCTACACCCAGAACCAAGAGGACAATGGCAGGAGCTCAGGAAGGCTCATAGCAAGTTGGAAAGCCCTGCTCGAATGGACCCAGCCTGTCGGCGTAGGCCGCCATGTTTGTGACGATGGGAACCGTTGGGCAGCCTCACAGCACATGCTGTTGGCACCCCTGCCGGTCTTAGCAGCAGGACAGCAGGGTTTACTTAGGTGACTAGGCAGTAGGTTTATGCCACCTGGGCTCTGTGTCCCAGCCGACTCGGGGCCTCAGTGGCCTTTCTCCAGTCTGATCCTTTCTTCCCAAGCTCACTCAGGGTCCTGTGTAAAGTTGCGCTGATATTCAAAAGATGGGAGAATCTACTTTTGTTCATGCTGTGGGGGGGTATTTAAAGCAAAGTTTATTTATCTTAACATTTGTAATTGATAAACAATGACTGTATATTTATGCAGGCATAAACTCTAAGGAGTAAGTGCTGCTGCACGCTCTGCAGCCTGCGATTCCCACTCAGCAGGAGGGCAGATTGGTCATTAACAAGCACCTAAAGAATGTGAGCGCACAAATACACTGGCCAGCGCCCGGCCGAGGGCCATGCTCTGACTCCCACTGCAGCAGCCAGGACTGACCTCCTGGCCAGTCACACAGGCGTGCAGTGTGCAAAGCCCTTGCCTCAGTCGTCCTCATTCGTTCTTTTCCAGGAGGAGTGACGTGAGCTGGAGACCTCACTCGTGGCACGCCACCAAGCTCTCTGACGGCCACGCTGAGCCCGCGGCCTCTCTGCTCCCTGCCAGCAGTGGCTGCTCTTCCTGGCACGGCAGACACCACGCCAGGTAGGCACTCGCCCTCCTGCCGCCTGCCCTTGGGGTGATTTTGGTGTTTCTAGTCAGACAAGGCCATCGCTGAGGCGTGATTAGGTTTAGAGCACTGAAGTTTTCCCTGGCTAGGCAGGGGTGTGACAGTGGGCAACAGAAGGCAGGCGTGGAAGTGACAAGATGAAGAGTGAGCGGAGTGGGTGGCTCTCCCTGTGTGTTGTTGGAGGAGAGTCTCAGGAGTGGTTTCAGTGGATTCCCTGTGGGATGCCAGGCAGCCGGGGCTTCCCAGCCACCGCCTTTCTTCTTTCAAAGGTTTTACGGCAGACTGGAAGGCAGGAGCTATTCATGGGGTGGCAGGTATATTTCGTGGAGGTTCCTGGGAGATCCCATTGTGCCTTTATCTTCTTCCCAACTCTAGCAAGGTATTAATGACAAACGTCCCCACATATCTCTTATTAGAAGGATCACAGTAGTAGCAGATAGTGTAGTTTTGGGGTGTGTATCCCATGCATATATGTGTAAGTGTGCACATGTGTGTATGTTTGTGTGTTGTGTGTGACTGTAAATGTGTGTGGATGTACATGTATATCCATATGGCTATGTGTGTGTACCTGTGTGTATATTGAAGTGGAAATCTGAGTGTGCATGTGTGTCTGCATATGTGTGTGCATGCACATGTATGTACACATGCATATGTGTGTGTGTTCGAAGCTAATGTACTCATCTTGAAATCCATGTCTGTCTCTTAATAAATACTAGTCTGCTGTAAAACTGCACACTAAAGTGAAAGAAATACCGCTCAAAGGCAGTATTAGTGTTCAGGGCCACAAGAGGGGATGGTACTGTACTTAGCCCAGAGAATTTTTTGGAAAAACTACAGATTCTTTTTTTTTTTGATGAAGTTTATTGGTACATTTTAGGTATACAGTACAGTTACATTCATCATTGGGATCTTGTACCTGTATATGATGCATCTTGGTTCTTATTTCTTCCCCATTTCCCTGCCCTCCCTTCACCCTCTCCACCCTTCCCTATTTACAAAGACTTTGTTTCCATTTTTTTCCTTTTCTCATTGAAAAACTCCAGATTCTTAACTGGGTTGTAAAACTTCAGTAAAAAAATGGGTCTTTTGGACCGGGGATTTAGCTCAGTGGTTCCACCGCCTGCTTCACAAGTGCAAGGTCCTGAGTTCGATCCCCAGTACCAAAAAAAAGATTTTCTCATCCTCCTCCTCCCCAAACCTAGTGTAGCCACTGCTGTTTATCCTCCCTGGCTTGTCCAAGCATGAATTTTCTAGGTTTGTGAAACTTGAAGGAAAGCGTTTAACGTCCTGGATAAATAGTTCAGAGCTATCAGTGGCATACATGGTTACTACATCACACAGCCGTGTCTCAGGTAACCATTTCTCCTGCACCTCAGGCCCCATCCGGGCTGGGAACGTGTGGTTTCTCGTGTTCGTGTCTCGCCCCAGTGACCCTGTGGGGTTTACTCAGCTCCCCGGACACTGCCGCTCGTGATTTTGCTGGGAAAGCCCATTTCTCTTCTCAGTCAGGCACCCAAGCATTTAGAGAGGAGCCAGTCACACTCTAGTATTTGGGTTTGGAAAAGAAATGTTCCCCTTCAGCTTTTTCCTTGTAATTTTAAATTGTTCTTTGTTTTTTTGTCAGTGCCGGAGAGCAAACTCAGAGCCTCCTGCATGCCAGGCCAGTGCTCTGCCACTGAGTTACTGCCCAGGCTGCAGCAGGAAAAGCCTTCTCGTTTGATTACTGCCCACAGCCCCTTCTGCAGCAGGGGTTCTGCAAACTGGTTCTGTACAGGCCTAGAGGGCACATACTTTCAGCTCTGCAGGCCAGCCGGGCTCTGCCGCCGTCCCTCAGACCTGCTGTTGTCCAGCAGCAGCTGTAGGCAGCGTGTGGGCATATGGGCACCACTGTGTTCCAGGAAGCCTTTGTATGTGAATTCAAATTGGCGTCTCGTACCATTTTTGCAGGTTAAACGGAAACACTATTCCTTTGGTTTCTTTTCCCCTGATCATTTAATAAGGTGGAAAAAAGACCCTTAGCTCAAGAATTGTCACTCGCCAGTTTCTGCCATTGATGACTGCTGGTCCATGGAAGAGTTCGTGCAGGCATGGCCTGCTCCTGCGGCTGGCATCGGGTGCGCGTGTCGGGGAGAAGTCTGGCCCGCTCCGCCCGCCCCCCCATCTCGTCCTTCTTCCCTTTCTGTCGCTCCTTCCCTCCCTCCCTCTCTCTCTCCACCCCCTCAGTCTGCCCCTCTCCCTCTCCTCTCCCTCCCCACAATTCCGAAGCTGCAAGGTAAAATCCCAGATCCTAGGATCTCATCCTGGGAGGCGACTGCTCAGCATCCTGACCCTCTCTGAAGGGCCGGCTGGGTTCACACAGCTATTGTCCACTGATCTTGCCATTTGCAAACTTTTCTTGTTGCTCTTTTGTGCAGTTCTTCCTCCCAAGACCTGTCTGGCTCGTGGGAGCCGACAAACCTACAGCGCACTTCGGACCACTTCAGCTCCCTGGGCAGCGTTGACAGCCTGGACCACCCCTCCCAGCCCTACCCCTCTGGACACCTCTCGGCAGCCAAGTCCAGCAGCAGCATCGACCACCTGGGTGGCCCCAACCAGCGAGACTCGGCGTATGGCTCGTTTTCCACCAGCTCAAGCACCCCAGACCACACCCTGCTGCCCAAGGCCGAGGCGTCCTCCGCGGAGAACATCCTCTACAAAGTGGGGCTCTGGGCGGCTTCGCCTCAGAGCCTGGAAGAGAGGCCCTCTGCCTTCCCACCCAGTGCCCCCGGGGACAACAGGAAAAGCCCCAGGCCGGAGGACAGGACTGAGCCCAAACCGGCCACCTCCGGCCGGTCCAGTTTTGGGCCCGTCTGGCATATCCCTGACAAGAAAAAAGCCCCTCCGTCTCCACCCCCTCCTGCACCTCCCCTGCGCAGTGACAGCTTTGCTGCCACCCAGAGCCATGAGAAGACGCAGGGCCCTCCATTCTTAGAGGCGGCCACAACGCAGCACTTGCCAGCCCCAGTCCGGGCGCAGCCTCGAGGCGAGTGGAGGCCGGACCTGGCCAGTTGGCAGTGGAGGCCAGGGGGCCCGAGCAGCGGGAAGGAAGCAGGAGGCCACCCTGACTGCGGCTGGCCGGGTGGCGATGAGAGGGCGGGCGGCCCCCTGGGCAGGCCCCAGGCCTCCCTGCCCAGCACTGATGTGCGCCTCGCACGGCCTCCCCACGGGGCCCAGCACCCGTGCCAGGGCAGCGACGAGGGCCCCCGGAAGCCCGTGCCACTGAGGGAGCGGCCGCACGTGGCCCCCTCCGCAGAGTGGCAGGAGCTGCCTGTGCCACGCTGCCAGGATGGTGACCCCCCACAGGCCAGGTGGCCCAAGGCTGCCAGCCAGGGCTATTATTCCTGCGTGGCCACCAGGCAGCCCCCGTTCCTTGGGGAGTGTTGGCACTGGGGCGCAGTCCCCAGGGCTTTTGACTGCCCTCCCTCGCACCAGGCGGTGGGCCCGAGCCTGCGGTGCCCCCTTGCCCGCCATGAGGAGCCAGGTCCCCTGCCCAATGCAGCTGCGGAGGGCGGCTTCTCCTCGGGATTTCACGAGCTGCGCAGGGCCAGCCACGTCGAGCAAGGCACTCAGGGGACCCTGGCTGGTGGCTGCAGATGGACAGATGTGGAGGGCGGCAGAATCTCCCGCCAGCGGACGCCCATGTTGCACTCGCTGACCCAGGAGGGCCAGGTGGGCGGTGTGGAGAAGCTGCCGCCATTTGATGCGCAGGTGGGTCGACCCGCACGGCGAAGCGACCGGTTCGCTACCACGCTGAGGAATGAGATCCAGATCCGCAGGGCCAAGGTGCAGAAGAGCAAGAGCACGGTGACGCTGGCCACAGCCAGCGAAGGCGAGGGTGAGGCCAGCAGCTGGCGGCCCCAGGCTGGTGCCGCCTCAGAGGGCTCCTTCTCCAGTACCTACAAAGTCCACCTGAAGGAGGCCCAGGGGCGAGTCCTGAGGGCCACTTCCTTCAAGCGCCGTGACTTGGACCCCACCCCGGCAGACCAGTATCCTGGGCCACCAGAACACAGGAGCGGGGAGCACAGCACCGCCTCGTCAGGCCCCGGGGAGCCAGACTCCGTGCCTCGCTTCTGGGAGGCGGGCCCGGCCCAGCCGGCCTCATCAGGAGGCGGCCCGCCCCAGGTGCCGCGGGTCGGAGGCCGGAAGAGGTTCACAGCGGAGCAGAAACTGAAGTCGTACTCTGAGCCGGAGAAAATGAACGAGGTGGGGCTCTCGGGGGACTGCGGTCCGCACCAGCACCCCAGGGGCCCCGAGGACACCATGGGCACGTTTGCTGACAGGTGGAAGTTTTTTGAAGAAACGAGCAAACCTGCTCTCCAGAGGCTGGGCCAGAGACAAGCTGTGTGTGGGCCCCTGAGAGAGAAGTCGGAGTGGCCGAGGACGGCGGGCCACGCGTGCGAAGGCACGGAGTCGTGCTTCCAGAAGAGGACTCGCGCAACCTCCTTCGGAGAAATCCTCACGGGTTACAGGAAAGCGGAAAACCCGGGCAAGTTGGACCCACCACAGAGACTTGGCACCTTTGCCGAGTACCAAGCCTCTTGGAAGGAACAGAGGAAGCCCTTGGAAAAAGCCAGGAGCTCTGGGCGGTGTCGCTCGGCCGATGACATTCTGGATGCAGGTCTGGACCAACACCAGAGGCCGCGGTGTGTTCACGAACGGTCCCGGTCGTCACCATCCAGGGAGCACTACACGCAGGTAAGCATCGAACCATGAGCCAGGGCGTGGGCTGCCCTGAGCCAGGTGCACACACACACAATAGGGTGGCCCCGATGGTGCTGCAGGAGCCCAGCTCTCTGTGTGCCTACATCAGCAGCACGTGGGGTCTTTGCGGGTCAGGTGCTCGGGCGGAATCTGCTTACGTGCCGATTTTAAGTGTCAGGTTCCTGCAGACCCACACCTTCCCTTCTCAGCCTCCCTGTCTTAATCTCTTACTCCATTTACTCTTTTTCCCTGTTACTGGCTTGCTCTTACCTTCACGCCAAGCAAAGGACGTGGGGACTAACTCATCTGAAGTAAAAGTGGGTGCTTCGAGGCTTAATGTACTGTAACCACTTTTTTGGAGGTTCTGAGGACTGAACACAGGACGTGCCTTGTGCTTGTTTTGTCTTGAGACAGGGTCCCACTGAATTTCCCAGGCTGGCCCCAGACGTGTGGTCCTCCTCCCTCAGCCTCCCGAGTAGCTGGGATTGCAGGCACATCAACCACACCCTCACCTGCTCTCTGGAATACAGAACCAGGCAGGTGTTCTCCTACTGAGCTACACCCCAGCCTAGCCACTTTTCAAGTATTGATGCCAGCTAATGTCTATAGTATTTGTTACTCTTTTTGAATTTGCAGGTATTTTCCAGGATTGTGTTGGACAAAGTATCTTTTAAGATAAACTATTGCACTATTTTAGGGTGATAGTTTTGATGGTGTCAGTTAAAGCTTTCTAAAAAATACATATTCTTTTTTATCCTGGTACTGGGAATCGAACTCAGGACCTTGCGCTTGCCAGGCAGGCACAGTGCTGCTGAGCTACAAACCAGCCTGAAAGAACATATTCTTATAGTACTTCAGAGTCTGTGGTTTTTCTCTCTCTCACATCCCCTCTTCCCTTTTCTCCTCCTTCCCTTTCCCCGTCCTTCTCACCACCTTTTCTGTGTCTTTCATCTGCATTTGTATATTTCTATGAAAAAAACCCTGCTTGGGCCAGGGATTTAGCTCAGTGGTTTTGCTGCCTGCTCTGCAGGTGCAAGGACCTGAGTTCAATCTCCGGTACCAAAAAAAAACAAAAACAAAACAAAACCCTGCTGCAGTCACAGATTCAGTTTCTAATAAAAGAACCAGTAGATGCCCTTTTTGGTGGTGGTAGTGGTGGTGGTTTTTTGGGGACAGGGCCTTGCTTATGTCCTCCAGGCAAGACTTGAACTTGCTACATACCACAAGTAGGGCTGGAACTTGTGATTCTCCTGCCTCAGCCCCCTGTGTGTTGGGATTACAGGCATGTGCCACCCTGTCTGGCTGGTAGTATGTCTGCCAGGTGCAAGGAAAGAGCTGTCTGTTTGCCCAGTGGCATCTCGTGCTGCAAACCCACACAGACCCTGTACAAGCTTGTCTCTGCCATTGCTGTGCCCCACCTGTGGCCTGTTCCACGGGACCCGTGAGGATTCCGCGCTCGCTCGCCTTGGAGTGCAGAATCCAAGCCTCCAACAAGGCCTGGAGCAGGAGGTCTCCTTCAGTGGCTTGTGACCCGCTGTCCTTGCTCTGATTTCTTCTGGTTGGTTGTGTCACATGGCCTTGCAGCTGGATGTAAGAGCTGATTCCTGCCTGGACTGGAAGTGTCTGCGGGGTCCTAGGTCATGTGTCTCCAGGAGAGGCATTGTGGAGCCAAACAGCTGGGTCTCCGTCCACCACACCAGGACACGTCACTGGCATCAAGGCACGGGTGCACAGGCGAACCCACAGATTGAGGGCTTTCATAATAACAGATGTCTCAGGGAGGTGGCCTGAGGGCTTAGTGTCTCATGCTGCTGTCCTTTGTAGGAGACATCCGTTGAACCTCAGAGGCAAGTGGGGGACCCTGGTGGGGACAGAGAAGCACCTCTCCCTGCAGCCCGTGTCCAAGAGGCATGTTCTACTCCGAGGTAGGTGGCTGTTGGATCTGGGGTCGCTGCTAAGGTGTCTTGGGGGTGGGCTTCTCCATGGACGGTGAATGCTGACTTACCACAGCCAGATGTCTCGGTTTTGCCAAGCCCCAGGTGGCTGCTAACCGGCCGTGATTGCAGGCATTGGCGTCCCCTGGACTTCAGAGCAGAGACCTGTGCCTGGCAGCCCTGTCCAGAGAATCGTCACCATGGCAGTTTCAGTTCTTAAAGTGCCCGCTGTGTTTTCTGTGCAGTGAGACGCTTTCTGGGGACAGGACCGAGAGTCCAGTCTAACATGCTTGAGTTTGTCCCAAAGGGAGGGATGCTGGAGTACCTCACCCACAGCCACCCTGCTGGGTCCCAGTCTCAGATCTGGAGTTGCTGCTCAGGACTGTCGCTCCTGGGGGGAAGGGCCAACCTGCCTAATTGGGACTTATTTAGTAAGCTCATTTTAGACTTTAAAGCAGAAGCAAAGTCAGTTGACTCCCCAGAGAGAGGCGAGAAGTGTGGTGGCGGCTGGGTATCACAGTGGGCCTGCCGTAATTCCGAAATGTCGCACGTGTCACGGGAGCTGTGAGGGTGGGGGGTAGGTGAAATTCGGGGTGTTCCCTGGCCATTCCCACCCGGCAGGAGAAGCATGCATCTCTGCACAGTGTGTGGTGTGACCTTGCTTTCCACGTGTGGGGGACGGACAGACGGAAGGAAGGAAGGGTGCAAACCAGAGTCCTAGGTGAGGCCTTCTCCGCTGCTGCCTCGAGAACCTGGTGCGGTTGGTGGGGTGTCCAAGTCCAGTGCTGACTGCGGAGCCCAAGGGTCCACTACAGAAATAACCAGGCTGGGTGTTTACTTTCAAGAGCCTTCTGGAATGGGGTTTTCTTTCATTTGGCTTGAAACTGAAAGCTGCCAGCCCCACCGGAAAGTAGAGATATTTATGTGACACTGAGGTGACAGGTTCGGTGCCCTGTGTGCCTGTGTAGAAAGCCCTGCAGCTGCTCAACAGGCTGTGTGGATCAACAACAAGCCCATGGGGAGGAAAGGCAAGGCTGGTGAATAATCCCCCAGTGGAACTTTGCAGTTCCAGCTCTGTCCCTGTGGGCTCCCAGTAAGTCATGTGCCAAGTGCCAGCAGTGTGGTCTGTTTGCCAAGCCAGCATCCAGGCACTGCTGCAGTTGTGGGGCCAGTTGTGCAGTGTGCATGGTAGCCCGGGCCATGAGGTGGGCTGTGCACACCACCCGGTGCCATCTGTGTGTAAATGTGCAGAGGGCACATGTCGGGGCTGGTGGTTAGCTCCTCTACCTAGCACATAGAATGTCACCATGAAAAGTAGAATGAATATGGGCATGCCTCTGTGTGTGTGTGTGTGTGTGTGTGTGTGCGTAAAAGGCACTGTCTAGACTGAAAGGGTCCAGAGGACAAGAAGAGGAACCATATACTTTATTTATCTGGCTGTGTCCCGCAGCAGGCTGTGCATCACCTGTGAAGAAATTAGTTCCAGAAGCTTTCTGCATTTGAGGTACAAACCCGGCAATTTTCCGAATTGTGTATATTTTCAAGAGTGGCAAGTCCCAATGAAATTCTATAATACAACTGTTAAAAAGTCCTTTCAGCTTATCCCAAGGACTGTTTCATTTTCTGAAGGATCAGCAAGAAAGAATATGCTTCAACAACCAAGTGTGAGACGTAATAGAAATTAAAATGTGGGCAAAAGATTGTTCTTCGTTTGCCAAAAGGTCTTTAATGCCAAGAATGAAAAGCGCTCTGTGTTGTGCACAAGTTTAAAGTAAACATGTCTGTATAGTGAATAGATTACTGATCTAGTGACTGATGTATTATAATAAAAAGTGCTTTTTGCTGCATTCCATTGGAATAACAGGAGAATGTTGAGATCAGAATTACTTTGTTTGCTGACTTTCATCCAAGTCAGATGAGGTAACATTTTCTTAGAGTTCAGTCAAGTTCGGGAAAGAATGATGCAGATACTTACATTTGAAGGGATGGCACAGAATTAATAACTGTTTTAAAAAGTTAGGCTGGGTGTAGAAGACAGGCAGGAGGATCACAGGATTGGAGACCAGCCTGTCACAGGGAGGGAGGCCTGTCTCAAAATAAAAGAGGCTAGGGTCCAGCTCAGTGGCAGCGTGCTTGCCCAGTGTGAGTGAGCCCCTCCAGCTTGATCTCTAATGCTGAAGAAAAAAGTTACATGGTCCACCCAGCGAAGGAAGGAGAAGAATGTGTTGTGTGGCCTGTGGTCATGTTACAGGGAAACCAGAGGTAGCTGGGCTACAATAAGGCTGAATCTGAGGAAGCATACCCCATGGCATCTGCTCATCCAGAGTGTGTCCCACCCTGAACCCTCCGCCTTCCCTGTTCCCGTCTAACTCGTTCAAAGGCCTTTCCCCAGTAGTGCCGACAGCTTTCCAAGATTCTGCACCTTCCTCTCAAGCTCTTGCAGATGCATTCCCCTGCTGGTGTGGGGGTCCGGGCGTCGTGGTGCACACCGGCAGCACGGGAGGCTGGAGGTCTGTGTTCAAGGTGGAGGCCGGCCTGTTTGTGCGTCCTGACACCTCTCTCCTTGGCCTCTGCATGCTGACTTCTCCCTGCATCCCCATGTGCTTGCCAGTCCCTCCAGATATGTGTGGGTCCTGACTTTTCTATGACGGACACCAGGCAGTTTGTATTAGTGATCTCATTCTACCCTCTTCACAAGAGGCTGTGCTGGGAATAGCAGCACACCCAGCACGCTGCGTCAGCACGAGGAGGACAGCAACTCTTACGCTCACATCATGGATGCATTTGCCACTGTCTTTTTCTCTTGGAGCTCCTGGGAGACCTGGATTTTACTTCTGCGTTTTTCAGTAGTTTGTATCTAGCGTAGTTCCTGCACAGAGGAACTAAGTGTTAAATAAATGGTCGGTTAGATGGATGTACAGCCCATGAATAGGTGGGTGAATGAACATGTGGATGACCAGTCCTCAGGTGGGTGGACAGAGGCATATGTGGGTGGACAAATGAATGGTTGAGTTTCTGGATGGATGGATGGATGGATGGATGGATGGATGGATGGATGGATGGATGGATGGGCAGTTGGATGGAAGGATGAATTGGTAGATAGATGTTTGGATAGATGGATTGGTCAGGGAATTCAACCTTTTTTGAGTCAGTCTTTTTCTTTTTGTACTAACAGACTGCATTTAGGGCCTCACGAAATCCTTAGTACTTAGCCCACATTCAGTGCCAAGTAAGCACTCTACCACTGAGCTAGATCCCCAGCCCTTTTTATTTTATTTTGAGACAAAGGCTTTCTCAGTTGTCCAAGGTAGCCTGGAACTTAAAATCCTCCTGCTTCAGCCTCCTGAGTCCCTGGAGTTACAGACATGTGCTACCATCCAGTCCTTGATGATGGTGAATAACGATTCCATGGTGTGGTACATTCTGTGTGTATGAAGATATTTACTTATGCTTTTAGCATATGAGCCAATAAGTGGAATGGGCCTGACTTTATCTTTCTGCGCTTGATTTAGAATCAAGAAGACAAACACCTCAGAGAAATCTGGTAGCATGGAGTTGTTTTCCAGTATCATACATTAAACCTTGTAGCAAAACTGAGATGCAATTTGATTATTGTACCTCAAATCAGAGCACCCTCGAAGGTTCTGGGAAGCTCTGGAAGCTGGAGCCGAGAGGAGCCCTCAGCTGGCCCACGGCCGGGGTGTGTGTGATGATGGGCTTCATTCTTCTCTGCCTCCTCCCAGCCCATTCTGCCTCATTTGTAGGAGCTGCTGTCAAGGACCAAGGGGCTGGCACTGGCCTTGGGCTTCCATTTTGTCAGGACGGATGGGCAGGGAAGGGAGAGGGAGAATGAGAATATATCCTAGATCCCAGTGTGGTACAGCCACAAGACTGCATACAGAGGAGATAGTGGTCTTGAGGAGAAGTTGCTTTATTTAATATGAAAAAGATGAGCCAAAGCAAGCTGAGAATTGTCCTCTTGATGTTTTCCCTGAGAGGTGACTTGGTGCATAGAGGTTAAAAGGAAGATGGGTTTTTTCATTTACCAAACTGGCTTCTGCCAAGTAGATTTCAAAAATAAGTAACAGATTTATCATGCAGTTGTGTACTGTGTTGGTTGCTTCTGGGCAGACATTTCCTCCTGTGGCCTTCAATTAGCTCAGGAGCAATTGAGGCTTTCCACTCTGAACTGCTCTGCTGGGTAATTATGCAGCCCACACTGCGCTGTGGGCCGTGAGGGCACAGGCAGAGCTCGGGCTTGGCCTTTCCTGGGACAGAGCCAGCGGTCCCCCGCACCCCATACCCTGCACCTAAGGCAGAGGACCAAGCTTTTCTGTTCAAGGGACTCTTGCAGACTCAGCACTGCCGCCCCAGAGACGCTGTAGTGGCTTCGGGGCAAAGGCAGCAGCACGAGACTAGCAGGTTTGTTTTCATGTCTTAATTTGCCACTGCAGCACATCCCTCCCTTCTGTTTCCACCCAGTTGGACCTCAGAGCCCCAGAGCCAGGACAGGCAGCTGCAGGTTTGTTGACTTGTTGGTTTTGGTCATGAGATGGCATTGTTCAGAAGGAAGAAGAAGGCCACAGTGCAAGGCAGCAGGGTTTGGGGCTGGGGAGGACAAAGCAGGACCTGGGAGCTGGACACCCAGTGCACTGCACACACCCGCAGAAAGGTAGGGTGAGACTTGGGAGCTGCGTGGAATGAATGCCCTGGCTGAGGGAAGAAGGGAGGAAGTGTGGGTGCCCATTGGATTCCCATGGCTGAGTGCAAGGTGGGGCAGGGACGCATAAGCTTCCTGGACGCAATATCCCAGCGCAGCCTCTGCCTTCTGATTGGGGTCCCCCAGTGGGAGCCATCACTGCATGGTCTGCTGCATCCCTCCTGTGACTTTCGGGCCGTGGCCTGGTGCTTTCTTTCCCAGGAGAGCCTGCAGCCCTGGGGAAAGCTCACCTTTAGCCAGGTAAGATGCCTGGAGCCATGATGCCCTCTGCTGGGACAGAGAAGTGGCAGTGGCTCCTGGTAGGAACTGACTGATCTTTCTGTCTGGTCCCTTTTCTTCTCCACTGACTTCTTTAGAGCCTTTGCACTGAGCTACATCCCCAGCCTTTTGTTTCCTTTTGAGATAGAGTCTTGATAAATGTCCCAGGCTGGGCTTTAATTTGTAGTCCTCCTGCCTCGGCCGGCCTCCCAGAGGGTTGGGATTATAGGTGTGTGCCACCACGACCCTAGCAGACTGCAATTTTCAAAGCTGTCACTCCTGTCAGTTGACCATGGTTGACTTGGCCCATCACGTTGTTCTTCATTGTGTTTTGCCTCTCTCCAGAAATTCACCTGAGAACACAGGTACCCGGCGTCTTCTGTGGATTCTTTCAGCCTTTTTGGTAGGTCTAAGGGCAGGCCGCAAATGCAGGCGGCTGCTTTGTATTGGGAGAGGAAGGTGAATTGCAGCAAGCTCCCTTTGCTACTTTCTGTGCACGTCAGCGCTTGTGCATCAGGACTGTGGAACCATCACGTGTGGAGACAGTGGTTGGGGACCTGGAGGCCACCCAGGTTAAGCTCTCACCCAGGACAGCTGGAAGGACCTGGTGTCCTGCCTTCTCTTGAAACTAGCAGGCCTTGTAGGTGTGTGTAGGCCACGTTGATTCCTACTTACCTGTGAGGGTATTCTACACAGCTTGCTTCTCTCCCCTCCCTCTCCCCTCCCCGGAAGTGAGGTGGTAAATTTATTTAAATTCCAAGGCCCACATAACATACAGCTTACCACTCTAAACCGTACAAGTTTGGAGCATTTACATTTACAGGGTTGTACAACAACCACTGTTCAGCTCCTGAACATTTTCATTGCCCCTAAACCTGTTCCCATTTCACAATCAGCCACTCCTGAAATATGTTTATTTTTATGCTTATCTTGATAGAATCCCACAGACTGTCTTAAGCAGTTGTGGACTCTTGCAGTTAATGTAAGACATCTATTTAATCCATTTTTTATAAGAGTCCACACGTCTGAAATTACAAGGGAATGAATTTTGTGAGTCACTTTATTCTCAAAATAAGTAGACTGGGAGGCTGAGGCAGGAGGGTCCAAAGTTTGAGCCCAGCCAAAGCAGCTTACCAAGACTGTAGGGGACAGGGGAAGGGGACGTTACCAGAACCTCTGCAGTTAGTCCTGGTCTCCTGCGAGCCACGGCAGCACACAGCGAATTACAGGAAAGGTAGAAAAATGAGACCGAGAAGAAGCTGAGCTTTGGGTCTGATCAGTGCTGCTCTGGGCAGCAAAGACAAAAGCCCCCAGTTTACCACACCTTTTATTCAGTACATCGGGAGAAACAAATGTAACAGATGACTTGCAGAGAGTTCAATAGTTCACATTGGGATAAACAAGGTGTAACGGAAGGCTTGCAGAGAGTTCAGTACATCTCCGGCAAACAAGGTGTTCATCAGTCCAAGAACAATGAGGAACTGAGCAGATGTTTGTTCTCCCAGGATGTTTCTTGTCCTGGAGACTCACAGCATCACTGGATCACTGAAGTCTCAGTTGTGACCGGAGGCCAAACTGGAGTTATTCTGTAGCTGGGCTGTAGGCAAGAGAACTAGGCTAACCAAATGATTTTTCCCTAGAATTATGTAGCATTGCTCCCAACACAAGACCATTTTAAAAACAAAAACAATTTTTTTGAAAGCTGATGAAAAAAAATTTAAATACAGATATGCCATATTTCCTCAAAAATAAGAGGGTCTAGTATTAATTTTTGCTCCAAAAGACACAGCAGGGCTTATTTCCAGAGGATGTTTTATTTTTTATGTACAATAATCCTACAATCATATCATCTTCTTGACTTCAAACCCTGGCCTGAATTTCTTAATCTCCTGGATATCTGTTTGCATCTGTTTTATGGATTCCATTTGTTTCCTATGTTGGGATTCCATCGTGTTCCTGAGCTCCTGTTTTTTCATCTATGTCCTCTCTAGAGTTATTAATCATGTCTTTCAGTCTGGGCACAATCTCTGTTGTTATCTAAGAAATTATTTCTGCTTTCATTTTTCCCAGATCCCCTTTTGTTGCCAGTTCAGGGAGTCCAGGTGGTTGAGTATCAGAGTGTTCCATCTCGTTGCCCCTTTGGGTTGCCTTAGGTGGTCTGGAAGTTTGGTTTTGAGAATTGTTTACACGTCTTCTCATTTCAACAGATACAGCCGCTGCACCTTTGCTGAGGCGACTCTTTTGCCCCCACAGTGGGCTTCAATTCTCAGCAAGCCTCAGAGAGGGCTTCTCTCAGCTGCTCACCACTGCACCAATTCCTGGGTTCAGAACGGTGGCCTTCTGGATCCCTGCATTGTTGTCTAGGCGGGGTTCGGGCTGGGGCCTGTGCTCCCAACCCACTGGTGTCCACGAGGGCTTCTGGCTGGAGTCTCTGCCCTCAATTTCTGGCAACTCCGTTTTCTACAGAAGCATTGGCCCCAGTCTCTCCTGTCCAGCAACAGAGAGCTCTCCTTCACTGAGCACTTTTTGTCCATGTAGCCTGCTCATAGTGCACTGGCAATATAGCTGTCAATGATTTTACCCCATGAATTCTTCACCCAAGTCATGACCTCTTCCAGGCTGTGCATCACTAAGTTTCCATTAAATCAAATGTTAATTGAAGACTTACAAGACAGGAGCCACAACAAAAATGATACCAGTAGAGAAGGATGGTCCACACAAAAGCAACAAAAAGTTGCAAGCACCAAAACTCAGGAAATGTTTATTTCACATGAGTGCATTAAGTATGTCCATTACAACACACTAAGTATTGAATTATGAAGACTCACATCAGACACAACCCCATCCATTCATTATCAAGTACACCACGTGCTGTGCCTGTACTCCAGCTGGTCATTTGGCAGTAAGTCTCGAATCATCTGTTTACATAGATGCTTTCTTCTCGTCTAAAGGCACCCACTTGGGTATTTACAACTACTTAATTATAACTATATTATCATTTAGGTGTGGCTGTCAATATTATTTATTTATGGTATGTTCCAGTGGACCTACTAAATGCGTCCATCTGGCTGATGATCCTAACTGGGGCTTATTTTCAGGTAGGGCTTGTAGCACAAGCATCCTGAAAATTCATGCTAAGCCTTATTTCCCGGTTAGGTTAGGTTTTGAGGGGAAATACAGTAGCTTGGTGTGAAGGAAGGCCATGGGTTTAATCTTCAGGACTGCAGAGAAAACAAAAGCATACTAAATAGGGTGAGGAATTTAGCTCAGCAGCTCAGCATGTCTGGCAAGCGCAAAGCCCTGAGTTTGATTTCCAGTACCAAAAAATAAAAGTGGGGATAAAAAAAAGACCCTTTAAAGAAAAAAACCACGCTAAATAGAAAACACATTCAACTATTTCCAAACCTAGGGGATCCCTGAAGAAGGGTGCTAGAGCCACAGCGAGTCTGTGCCACCTAGGGAGGCCTCATTGAGCAGCCTGCTTCACGCCCACTCATCCCACCAAAGTCTGCCCCACCTGACACTGCGGCCGTGCAGGGGATGGGGAGGCAGGGGAAGAGGAGTGGCGATTGCATGGTCACCCGGACTGAGAGGTAGGTGTGCTTCCGCTTTTTTCACACACCACATTTGGAGTGTGTTCTCGGGGACAGGCGTGTCCTCTTGGCTGAGTCTTGCGACTCACGGGATGTCCTAGAGCAGAGGTGGGAACCTATGGTACATGTGCCGCAGCAGCCCGTTTGTATCATCGAAAGCTCTAAACGGTTTGCCGTCTCTGTCCAGAAGGTGCGCTTGGCCTTGACCCTGGCAGGCATGGCAGTCTCCCTGTCTGTGGTCTTAGCGTGATTGTCCCTGATCAGGAATAAGGGATAAGCGCAGGGCCCCACAGAAACTGTGCTGTCCTTCTGCTCCGGGGATGCCCAGGGTGCTGTGTCAGCAGAGCTCCATGTCCCATGAGTTGAAAGAAAAGCTGTGGATGGAATGAGTCTTTTTGTGGCTTCCAGGAAACCAAGGTGGCTGGAGCCACAAGCATCACAGTATACGCTGGGCAGGGCCCTGTCATCCTTCATATTAAGCTAACACTGGCTTTGTACTTCCACTTGCACTGAACTTGCAAATTTGTCTTGTGCTTTATAGCTGAAGAGCTATAAAAATAAGGAAAATAAAACAAATTTTATGTTTAGACATTTAACAATATAACAAAAAATAATCCAAGCCACGTAGTGTATGATTCCATTTCTGTAAACTGTCCCAAATAGGCAAATCCACAGAAAGTAGGTTTGTGCTTAGAGGGAGAATGTGGAGACTGTTCATGGGGCTGGGGTTTCTTTTGGCATGATGACAACGTTTTGGAATTAGTGGTGCTGGTTGTGCAACTTGGTGAACATGTTGAAAACCAGTGCCGTCTTCCAAGGGTGAATTTTGTGGCATGTAAAATTTTATCTCAGTTTTTTAGAAATCTCAACATTGGAGTTCCACGAGAAAAGTCCTTTTTCATTTAAGATGTGCATGAAGAGCCCGTAGCTCAGAGGCTGGCAAACTTGGAACAGGATCAGGTGGTGAGTGCTTGGGCCCTGGTGTGGCTTCTCTGCTGTCATTGTGCATGGAACCAGCTGCTTCCTGACTAGACCACCCCTCCCATCGGCCCAGGAAGAGGCTCCTGACTGGGTTTCAGTGCTGAGGGTTCCCTGCGCTGGGCACAGTAGCCACACTGCCCACCACACCCAGCAGCCACGAGGCCTTCCTCTTGCCCTTTGTGGCTTTGCTCCCCACCACTCCCTAAGGCAGGAACCAAGACGAGCAAATCCTTGGCTCTGCATGAGTCCAAGATTGCAAGACTCACATGCCATCTTCCGTCAAGCGCTCCTGCGTGTCCTTGGCCAGCTCCGCCCTCCCCCGCTCCCACGCCTACTAGTTCTGTGCCCTTCAACCTCTCCCTGGACCCCACTTAGGCACTTAGATGGAGTGCCAGTGTCCTACGAAGCTGGCTGTGTTTTCCATACAAAATCTCCTCCTGTAACTGCTGTATCCATGCCAACTTCCTCCTGCTTTTCCTCCTGCTTGTCCTCCTTCTGAGCAAATCCTATGCACCCTCCTGGAACCATCTGCCTGTGAGGCTCCTTATACCCTCTCTCCTATGGCACGTGCATGCTGGGTGTGCGGAAGTCAGAAGCTTGAAGGCCCTCGGGAAATTCACTTGGAGAAAGAGGTGAATGGGGAGCTGAACCATGTTCTTCTCTAGTTGGTGGAATATGGTAAAGCATCATTCAACACACTTTTTTTGTCTTAGGGAAGCAAATGACTCAACAGAAGAAGGGATTGTGCAGCCACTGGTTTAATGGGGTGAGGATTGTGGCCCACTGTGTGTTTTTGTAAATCAGATTCTCTTGGCACTTAGCCACCCCCATTTGCTCAGATTGCCTGTGGCTGCTTTTTCCCTGTACCTGGCAGGCTTGAGTCCTTGGAATAGATGGGGCTCCTGGAGGTGAAAGATTCTGTACCTCACCATGTACCTTTATGGGAAAGGCTTGCCGGCACATTGTGTTTAGTCCAGGGGTTTAAGGAGTGGTCCTATAGGAGTGTGCTTCTGTCACGAGGAACGCGGAGCTGTCTGGAGGTTTGCCTAGATGTTTTCAGAGAGGCTTCCTCATAGCATGCTATGATTCTCTTGCAGCATGGTAGCTATTTATTCCTCTGTCATCTTCCTCCTGCTCTCTGGTGTGGTTGTTGAACTCAGGAGTTTGCCGAGTCCACTCGAGGAGGGGAGGCTGTGACCTCCCCCAGCCTGGGATGGAGGGATGCCGGAAGCGCCACCTTGTGGGGAACGCTGCTTAGCTGTGTCAGTGGCCAAGTGGCTAGAGAAGGTTATCCTTGGAGATGACAGGAAAATGTGCGAGGCTTTGCCAGCTGTGTTCAAGAATTGAGGCAGAGAAATTCTTTTTGGAATGTGAGGGTGCTACTTACTTTGTTCTGTGCTTTTTTTTTTTTTTTTGGTACTGGGGATTGAACTCAGGACCTTACACTTGAGAGGCTGGTGTCGGAACTAGTCACCTAAATCCCTGGCCTTGTTCTGTCCTTTCTTAGGTGTAGAATTTTTCAAGAGCACATGTGTTTTGTATCGATTAAAAGCAGGTTCATCTGCAGTTTATCACAATGACTTATGGTTTAGTAGTTTTAATAGCATTAAGACTGTACTGTCTATGGAAAAAATCTGAATGTCTCATAAACTGTGATAATTATGTCTTACTCCAAGAAACATGGATATATGAAAACCCGGTGACAAACCTGGATATCACAAAAGTGCTTTCTCTTTAGAAATAGTGCCTGGTAGGGGCCAGGGATTTAGCTCAGTGGTTCCGGTGCCTGCCTCGCAAGCACAGGGACCTGAGTTCGATCTCCGGTACCAAAAAAAAAAAAAAGAAAGAAAGAAAGAAATAATGCCTGGAAGGTCTCCTTTCAGAGTGTATTCCTAAGGTGTGGCCAGCACATGGATCTTGGCTTCTGATGCTTTTCTCCCATAGATAGGACCAGGGCTCCTGAAGGAACAGCTGCCTTGAGGGTTGGGGCAGGGAATAGAGAAGATAAGCTGGCTGGGTCAGGGAATAGAGAAGATAAGTTGGCTGGGGCGGCCCGTGGCGCCCACGGCGATGATGAGGATATGTTAGAGGGACCCAAGCCAACAGTGACCAAAGCCAGAATAATTTAAGCACTGAAATAAAGCAGTAGTGGATCAATATGTGCAGTAAATCCACGGGCCCATAACATATACAGAAATGATTGAATAAATGAATGAATGCAAAGTAGATGAGTCTGTCTTGCAGAAAAATTCTTCATCAGGTAGCCAAGGTCAGTCAGTGTCAACAGAGACAAACATGTTCATACTATGTAGTGTTTTTAATAGTAGTAGTATTTTCCCTCCGTGGTCTTTTCACCCAAAATTCATAATCCTATTCCAATCATAAGCAGAAAAAAATTAGCTCCCAGTTGAGGGACTTGCTCCCAAATACCTGAGTGATCCTCCTCAAAACTGCCAAGAGCATTGAAATCACGGCCAGCCTGAGAAATTGTCAGAGTCGATTCAGGCTATTTATTTTATGTCTTAGATTTGGTGGCTTATGAACCAGACATTTTATTTCTCACAGTCCTGGAGGCTGGAAGTCCAAGGTTGAGGCATGGTGGATTCATTGTCTACTGAAGGCTGCTTCCAGGTTTCTGAATGGTGCTTTCTGTGTGACCTCACATAATGGAAGAGGGAGGGAGCTCTTTGGGGTCTCTTTATATGAAGGCACTAATTCCACTTATGAGGCTCCACCTTCATGTCCTCATCACCTCTCAAAGGCCCTGTATCAGTCAGTATTTACTAGAGAAACAGCTATAACACAACATAGACATATATATGAGTTTACAAGATTGGCTTACAGTGGCCACCCACGCAGTCGGATGAGGAACAGTGAAGAAGGTCTGTCTGCACACTGGAGACCCAAGGGTTTAGTCAAAGGTCTGGAGCTCACTGCTGTGTCCTCCATGCGATTCTGAGTCTGTATCAGGAGGCGGATGAATGCACCAGAAGCCTGAAGAGCCTATGCTGGAAGGGTGAAGGAGCCACACTGGAAGCCGAAGAGTGTGCTGGGAGTCAAGAGATGACGTCCAAGGTGAAGACTGGAGCTCCTCCAAAGAAACAGAAGCAGATCAGTCCTTCCTCATTTCCCCTTTATACCATCCAGGCAATGAACCACCCTGGGGCCCCCCACACACCCCAAGATGTGGACTTGCTGAGCCGATTTGGCTAAGCTTCTCTTAACCAACTTCACAAGTTGACACAGTCAACCATCACAGGCCCCACCTCCTAGTTCCATCTTCTTAGGGTATTTTTTAACATGAACACTGACAGGAGTTGGGTGTGTGTGTGAGAGACACAGTTTATAGCACTGTCATGCCAAGAGGGACCTAAAGAGACATGATGACCAAATGGGTCCTAGGACAGGAAAAGAACATTAAGAGGACAACTGAATGACTTTGGCCTTTAGTTACTGTTAACACATCAGTATTGGTCCATTCACTGTGACAGACTATTAGTCAGATTTCCATCGCTATTACAGCAGTGCCTCAGATAATCAGCTCATAAAGAGAAGAGGTTTGTCTGGGCTCAGAGTTCTGCAGGTTCCAGTCCTTGATGGATCTCGCTCATTGCTCTTGCGCCTGTGGTGAGGTAGTGCCTTGTGGAAGTACTGTGTGGCGGAGAATAGGAGCTAAAGAGGGGTGGGAGGAGGATGGTTCTTGACTTACGATGGTTCCATTCAGCAGTTTTCAGTTTTACGATGATGCAGAAGGCATTGTGCATTCCATAGAAACCTGACTTCGAGGTTCGGAGTTTGGTCTTCCCCCAGCTTGGCAATATGCTGTAGGAGGCTCTCTCGTGATGCCAGGCAGCCAGCTGCAGTTTCATCAGCCTCGTGATCCCGAGGGAAAGAGCCCATACCCTGCGTGTGCTGTGCGGCTGAGCTGGGATGTTCGGTGGATTGGGTGTGTTAAAGGCATTTTCAGTTTATGGTATTTTCAATTTACAGCGAACTTATCGGGACATAGTCCCATTCTGACATGAAGAGCACCCATAATGGGGCAGACTTCCTGGGAGGTTGAGTGTAACAACGTGTTTAATCAGTCTCCAGGTCCTCGCTGGATTCCTGTGAGGAGTGTGGTGAGGGTTTGGAGCAGGCTGCCAGCCTGAGGAACCTTAGTTGGCCTCCTCTGTTGGCGCCAGGAACAGGTACTTGCTGAAACAGTAAGTGCAGGCGGAAAGTACTGCAACACATGCGAGCTTCAGAGTCAAAGACACGGGTTCCGATCGTCAGTTTGCATCTCACTGTGACTGTCAGGCCACCAAAGCTTGCTGACCTCACGTCCCTGGATGATGGGGAACCCACAGCAACCTTTTCTTGCAGACTTATTTAAATGCTTCGTGGATATAACAATGCCTGCCGTGGAGCACATGGCGGGGGGCGGGGGCAGAGTCACTCTGAGTAAAATAGGAATGCGGCGGAGGCAGAAGAGTAGCATGTTTTATTTAGATTCTGAAAGAGTCGCTGTGAATCGAGAGGAGGTCAGTGGAAGCAGGCTGGAGGGAAAGTCCCTCGGGTGGCCAAGCCCAGGGCTCGGAGGGTGGGGGCTGCCCGGGTGGGAAGGGGCTGTTAGGGCAGCAGCGGGGGAGGCTGCTTCCTGTGCAGGGCTGCTGGCACTAAGGTCTTAGGTTATGCTAGGGCTGCAGGGACCCGAAATGCAGCTCATTGTGAAGTGATGAATTGGGTGCTTCAGGGTCAGCTCAGAGTCTCTGTCCTCCTCCCCAAGGGCCTTGCACACAGCAGAACTTGCGGAACACTTGCTGGGTTGTTTGATGGATTGCATTCCTAATGAGTGTGTGATCAGGCCAGCGTATAGACATACATCAGATAGGCCAGTGAATGTCTTCTAGGACTATTATGGCTGTGGACTTGAACTGGGTGTCACACGCCTGTGATCGTCCCGAGCACTGAAATAGGTGCAGCCGCATGACACTGGTGCAGAAGGCTCTTCTCTATTTCCTGTTTTAACATGAAAAGGAAGGCCCCTCAAGATGCTAGGGCTTTCAAGGGAGAAGCCTCTTGGGGTTCAACTTGGAAGTGCTGGGAACGCACCCCGCCCCCAGTTGCGCGGCTCTGCGGTGAAGGAGAAAGTTGACGGAGCCTGTGTGCGTGTGTGCGCTCGTCTGTCATCAGGCAGCCAGCCGGCACTGACACACCAGCTGTTGCCACCGGAGCTTCGTGACTCCTCAGTGCTGCAGGCAGTGTGCTGCGAGGGCTGCGGCAGCAGGCAGGGGCAGGCTGTGGGCTCCCGGAGCACATCGCTGTCACTGTCACTGCAGGCTGGGTGAGCTGGGGTGCACTGCAGCAAGCAGGGGAGCAGGTAAGGGACTCTGCTGCTAGTTCCCCGAGGAGACTGGTTTGAAAAATGCTTGTGTATTTGTTAGGGGGTTGTAGTTCTCAATGCCCCTTTTGTTCTGCTGTCTTAAAGAGCAGGTTGCTTGTTTGCTCACAATGGCGTGGGGAAGACGGGCAAAATCTGCACATGTTCTCGTTGTTTATTGTTCTGCCTGAAGATGGAAAATAATGCAAATCGGGGCACAGACTCCCGGCTGGGGCCTGAGCTGCATGTGTGTCTGTAGATATGTGCAGTTTTTGCAGCTTGGGTTTTCACAGTTTGCTAAATGTACATTGGCACTGGAAGCCACAGCAGCATTTTGCGTACTGGTGGGACTGGTGGCCCTCAGGGTGTGGGACCATTGCTCCCCATCGGGTCTGCAGACCATTTACCCAAGCAGGCGCGCTCAAGGGTGCTGGCATCACATGAAGACCCTTTGCCTTATTTTCTCTTTCTCAACAGCGGTAAGAAGCAGGAGGTCTTACTCCTGAGGCATTGAGTGTGGACACTGAAAGAAAGTGGTGAGTCAGCCACATCCAAATTTTTAAAAAAGCGAAATCAGGTGTGTGTGGAAACGCTCCGTGGATACAGTCACACATAGCCTGCTAATTGCAGTGACAAAGTCCCATGAAGGAAATGGAATCACTGTGGTTCTTAGTATTTTCCAGTTCTTGCATTTTGTTGTCTGCTGTGATTGTGATAGCATAGAGGAATGCATTTCTGTAAGAATGTTACTATATGTGGCCTTTTAAAAAAAATTTGTTTGGCCTTTTATGTTGTCATAAAAGGAACAGATTATTCCAGTATTTGCTCATACTGCTAGATGATTGAATTGCCTTTGCTTCACTAGAGGCAGCTTTTGTGTGTGTGTGTGTGTAGCGGGGGCTACCATTTTCACAGGGAAATTGTTGCATAGCTGTGTGAGCACTCACATGTGCCCACCCTCTCTCTGGGTCTGCGGGTGCTGACTCATGGATGAGGTGTCATTTTCAAATGCATGGTTAGTGACTGCTAGTGCTAAGGGAAAAAGGAAAAGGCGCTCAAAGAAAGGTTTCCAGAAATCTGTCTGGCGGTATTTATAATTCAGCAGCAGGCTTGCTGCCTATAAAGTGTCCTAAGATTTATAAAACGAATGAAAAATAACCTTTTAATATGTCAGATAAAAAACTGACACTCGATCTTAGCCAAAAGGCCAAGAAGCTATGGCATATAAAAAAACTAAAGATTGGATAACAGATTTGATGAATGGTTGACGTGTTTCCATGCAAAATAGAACCTTTGAGGATGTATTTTATTTTGATGATTTTGTTGCAGAAAAGGTAGTAAAAAAGAACATGTCTGTATTTTCTTTTGTCATACAGGGATGAAATAAACATTTTATGCTCTCTTTTTGTCCATCTGTTTTGTTTTCTCTGTCTCTTACACACACACACACACACACACACACACCCTACCTTAAGGAAAAAAAATGACTGGAGAATTCTCATTTATAGAGGCAGACACAAAATCAAGTTTGCAGAGTCCTGGGAACAGTTGTACTTGTGTGTTAACCACATAGGTTGCAGAAGGCCCTAAAGTCTGGCTTTGGATTTTAGAGGTTGGAAGAGGTAATATTTTACGTGGTTTTTGGAATGTTTGCATGACTCTTCACTTCCTCTTTAATTTATATAAATTAAAATGTGAGACGGTCAGTGTGAGGAGGCAGTAAAAGAAACAAACTGGTGTTTTGTGTCCACCTGAGCTACTTATCTATCCTCAGGTACCTGGGTTTTCTAGCTGACTTTTCTTAGAGGTTAGCAACCAGGCATTTCTGGAAGGCTTACAGACTTCCCTGGGTGTCGGAAGAGAGCCGAGAGTGATTTAATTATTTGCCTTTAAAAAAATCTTTGCAGAATCCTTCTTAAACATTCTTGAAAGTTCACAATCCCTTTTTGCATGTCTACCTTGGGTCTCACAACTTGGGTGCTGTGTTCACTTTACAGTGAAGCCAACTGGGGTTAAGTGACTGGATTCTCCAGCTGGTTACAGCTGGTTGTCAGGTTGGCGGGTTCCTGGAATGCGGAATGGTACAAGATCCCAAAGCATCTTAGTTTTCTTGAGATCAGCTCACAAGAGAGCTTCTCCTGGGTGTGACTTGCGTGCAGCTAATTTGTTATTTAATTATTTTGTTAGAAGATCTAGCCAGTGGCCCTTAAATTTACTTGGATGCTATAAAAGATGGAATAATGAGAAATTCTAGGAAGGTGCTTAGCATATCTGCATATGTGTGAATGTATGTAAATGTGTACATCCATATATGCTTATATATACTACATATAGACATTTTCTATAGTAATTAAGTATGCAAAGTAAATTTTATTATGTCATAAATACCTGAATTCTGTTCTGTTCCACTTCCAAATATAGTTCATCTAAATAATAACAAGTAGACAGTAATCTGAAATGTGTCATTTTCAGAATTTTAGGTCACATGCAGTTGTGTTAGAAGGAAGACACCTGATAACAAATGATTTTCTCTTAATTTATGGAGATGATAGTGTTCTAACTAGATTTTAATATGCTTTATTAGTAGGATCCCCAAAGTTCAAAATTGCCTCTTTATGTCTTAAGTTTGAAGTATGTTTCTGAGAGCCAAGGAAATCTAACCACTCATCTGGGGTTACAGCATCCTGGGCTGTGGTATACAGTGTTTAAAAATTTGTAAAACAGGAGCCAGGGATTTAGCTCAGTGGTTTGGCCACCTGCTGTGCAAGCACAAGGACCCAAGTTCAGTCCCCAGTACCAAAAAAAAAAATTTGTAAAAAATGTTTCACTAATTGAAACCTCCTTTGTTAGAATGTATGGAGGTTCTGGCAAACAGAATGAAGACATTAAAAGTCACCCTTAATCCCATTACCCAGGGATTCCACTCTGAAATGTGGAAGTGTCCCAGCTGCAGAGTCTTTTTTCAAAGCAAATATATTTTTGCACATGAAATCCTCTGTACACATTGTGCAGAAACTGCCTTTCTGAAAAGCTTGCCTGTGTATGATGTGTGGTATTCTGAGACATGACCTCCCTTCAGTGAGATTTGATACTCAGGGCTGCTTTCGGCCTTTCAAAATTACCAGCAGCACTGCAGCAAATGTCTTACTGGGAAATATTTGTGCCCTTCCATGCCAGTTTCCTTAGGATAAAAATCCAGACATGGAATTGCTAGGTGGGCATTCAGGATCACCATGTTGTCATCTTTAGAGCATGTGTTTTACGCTTCATGCTGCAGTGACCAGCCTAGGAAGTCCTGCTTTGCCCCAAACTTTGTCAATATTTTGACTTGTTTCTTTTCCTGGTGCTGGCCAGCTAACCCAGGGCCTCGTGCATGATAGCCAAGCTCTCTGCTGTAGAGCTATATCTCCACCCCAATGTTGGGCATTTTAAAAATTCTGTGGATGTTAGAATATGTTATTTCTTTCTTTCTGGTTTTTTTTTTGATACTAGGGGTTGAACTCAGGTCCTTGCACTTGTGCAGCAGGCAGCAAAACCACTGAGCTAAATCCCTGGCCTGTTGATTCATTTTTTTATTTTTATTGTTTTGGTTCTGGGGATCGAACTCAGGTCCTTGCACTTCCACAGCACACAGTGAAACCACTGAGCTAAATCCCCGGGCCCAAAATCGAATGTTTTTGTGTATCTGTTACCCATGCATAATTTTACTTTTGGGTATTACTTTTTACACTGTAGTACATTTTCCTGTTGTCGGCCAGACCTTTGTTGATCATTTGTAGCTGGTTAGGACTAGATTTTTTTTAAACCTGCAAATGTATTGGCATCATCATGTTGTAGCCCTTGTGTCTGGTGGCTTTGTTGCAGCCGGTTCAGTATTTTAGCAGCGGCTGGCTTATGGAGATAGTACTTTACAGTTGTTGGTCTCTGGTTACGGTTTAGGCTGCAAGAAGCCTAACCACCTGCGCGTCTTTTCTTTTGGTACCGGGGATTGAACTCGGGTCCTTGCAAGGCACGTGGCAGAACCACTGAGCTAAATCCCCGGCACCACCTGCACTTCTGCTGAGAATGAATGCCCAAGGATGTGTAGCCCTTCCTCAGAAGTAGTCTCTAGTGGTTTGTAAAGAAGACGAAGCTACCAAGGAGGAAAAGGAATGAAGGGTTTCAGATTAACATGTAGTGCGGTATTGCAGAAGGAAATGCCGAAGTCAGAAGGTGAATGTCTAACACCTTGCTTGGTTATCAAGTGAGTTATTTCCCCACATGGGGCTTCGGTGTGCTTACCTGTGAGGTTGGAGGGCTCCCTGCGGGGAGGAGTCTGCTGCACTTTCTCTCTCCTGCTTGTTCTTGCAGAAGGAGTTTGGTAGTAGAATTGTCTCTACGAAGAGTTTGGAAGTGCTCAGCTTTCCTATAAGCCCAAATCATCATACCTCCCTTTTCCCTGATTGGCGGGAGGTCCATGTCTTGGAGAGCGCACATCTGTGTACTGCTTACCCACAGGCCTCCTTAGTTGGGTACCTCCACCAGCCTGATTTTTCTGACGGTGTCTCTCCCTGCAGTGTACTTGTGTTAATTTTAATGCTCAGCTTGTGCATGTTCCTTGGGTAAGCCACCTGAAAACATTTGTTCATTTGGGGTGTAACTCAATCAAAGTAAAATGAATAGGGACCGTGTTACTATAGATCTATCTAAAGAGGAGGGAACATCTCAATTCTAGTTCATTATTATTATTTCTTACAATGCGATCAAGTCTTACTGCATAGCCCAGGCTGGCCTTGGATTCTTGAGCTAAAATGATCCTTCCCTCTCAGCCTCCTGAGGGGCTGGGGTTACAGGTGTCCAATTAATCTTTTTGTTATGTTATCATTTTATGGAAAATAGTTAATTCTGGTTGCCCTTAATGGACAAGTGAACCACCCTGAATCTGTTCATTGAATGTTTCTTCAGTGGTTATGGGGATGTGATATCAAATTGGAAGCCAGGCATGGGATTCAGCCTGACCTGACCACAGCCATTTTGAGTCATGGCCTCCATGATTGCCCCTGGGTAGCCCACATCAGTTTCCTTGCAGTCTCCCAGAATAATACGAATGACCAAGTCCATTGTGGTATGTTGAACTTTATGAGGGACTGGACTTTGGCCTTAGACATATGCCTGACTTTTTGGTATTAGCTTGAGATAGCCCAGGTACATTCCAGTTAGGATGAAGTCACTTTCGGTCTAACCCATATGTATTCCCCTCTTTTTGACTCTGACTGCTAGGATCCAAATGGTCTTGTTGCAGCCTGGGACCACATGTTCATCAATAAGTTTGGCAGTAGACTATATTCTGTGCAAACTGAGATCTGCCAGTCTCTTTCTGTTTTCGGTCTCTTAGCATCTTGGGGCCTGTCCTCATATACTAGGACTGAGTTCTTCCAGAACAGTATGTTCCAATAAAACTTTATTTATAAAACCAGACAGCAGTGAGGACTTGATTCTGAGCTCTGGTGTGCCATCCCCTGACCTGGAAGGTGAGACAGATACTAATTTTCAAAATCACCAGTGGGAGAGAGGGTGGACAGAAAATATTTGTATGGTGATGGTGAGATCTAATAAATTTTTTAAAGCTATGATTTTATTACTTCCTTGCCTCTATTTTTCATTGCTTCTGGAAGTGCTAGTCCATGTGCTTGTGAACCTGAGTGGCATTCCACAAAATGTGCCCTTTTTTTTGTGGTACTGGGGATCAAACTCAGAACCTTGTGCTTTCGAGGCAGGTGGCAGAACCACTGAGCTAAATCCCCACCCCCACAATGTGCCTTTTGAAGTAATGGCAGTTAGAAGAAGTGGCCTGGCCCAGGGCTTAAGAAACTGTTGTGACTGGAGAATGTGGACTGGTCCTTCTTGGGCTAGTGCCAGGGAGCATGCACTCTCACCATTTTTGCAGATGATGACAATTGGTGTGGGAGGAACATGGCAAGGCAAGGATTCAGACATCAGGAAAAGAGCTTCCAAGATTCAAATGCTGTGGGCAAAGAAGTGGGAGAGAAGGAATTTGAGAGAGGAAGGCTTATAAGGCATAGATCCCCTGTGCTTCACATCCTGAAGGCTTTCCTGGGAATAGATTCACAGCCATTTCAGCCCTCCCTGTTCCTTCCTCTGCCCAGGCCTGGCCTTCTGATCCAGTAAGTTCAGCAGAGCACAGCTCTCATTGGCCAAATCTTGGAACCACATTGGAGGTTTTTCACATATGGGAAAGAGTTGAACAGATTCTCAGAATGTGTCCTGAAAGTTACACAGATACAAGCTCAGATCTAGGCATTTTTATTACTGGACACTAATCCCTCTAGAAGACAGTACCTGTTAATTGGATTTTGGATCATCTGTGAGTAGAATTTCGCTTTTAAGCCCCATGCCCCCATAACTTTGTCAATCTAATTCAACTTTATTGCTGTTTGGCATCCAAGTCCCTGTGAGCAAAAATGAAACCCCAAGGAAAATGCAGACCTTTTTATCCGTCTGTAGAGTCACCAAAGAAATAAAATACATCTGATTTTTCCTAAAGTAATTGCTTTTCCCACATGACATTAAGAATCTTGGAAGAGAGAGAGCCTGCTTGGGGCTGCCACAGAGAAAAGCTGTAGTGGAAACGGAGTACTGAGGAAACAGCTGAGCCAAGTCTACACTTTACAAACTCGCTTCTGTTTACTTACACCCATGACTCGCGGTGTGCTTCGTGAATGCTAGCTCTGTTGGTAATGTTGAACTCGGGGTGATGGTGTAGCTATGGAATGGTCTACCTGCCTTGTTCGAGGAACCATGGCTCTGTTTGGAAAGCGGCCGAGCACTCTGGGTCTCACCCCAGTAGTCCAGGGAGATGATCGTGCTCTGTGGTAACAGTTCGGGTAACAGTCCTCAAGGGTCATTCCTGCTCCACTGTAGATTCAGAAATGGCCCTGTCCGTTGCCGCTCTCGACAGTGCACAGGTGGGCGTGTGTTAGTGGACGGTATGTCAGTGAGCATTTTGCACGGGTTTAGTGGGAAGGAGGAAGCGCCCAATAGTACTTTTTGTTGGCACCCACTGTCGCCTCTAACGTGCTGGGTTGGCCTGCCGTGGGGGCTGTCCTTCCCATCACCGCCGCCTGGTTCTGCCTCGGGCGTGACGTGTTGTCTTTGGGGAAGAGGCTCTGTATGGTGCTGTCGTGAAGACCCGCCCTTTTGTCCTGGTGCTCACTTAGCACGGTGCTGGGCCGGCTCATCGGAGCCCCGCACAGGTCCTTCCCCCCCTGCAGACTTTGTGTCTCTGACTCCCATAGCCGCCCCGTGAGGAGTGCCTGTGCCCTCCTGCACCAGTGAGGTACAAAGGCACACTTGCCGGCCAGATGTCACGTGTGTGGAAATGTCTGTCCCACGGAGCCCCAAGTCAGGTGGACCTAGTACCTTACAGAGCCCCCAGGCACCAGAGTTCATTAACATCAGCATTGGACTAATAGCAGCTGAGGTCCTGTCTGTTAGGGTAAACCGAGGCATGCCTGAGCCCATCAGAGCAGGCAAAAATGAAGCAACAAGTCAAGTTTTATTTCCAGCCTGCATGCAGGCTAGTCGAGGGCAACGAAGCCATTGACCCTGGGGGCTTGGGTGAGGGGGAACTGCATGGGGGAGTTTGGGTCGGGGAGGGGTAGTGCCAGAAGTGGGACGTTTTGTCCTGGAGCGGAGGAAGTCTGGTGGCCCCCAGGGGTGTCGGCCCACAGTGGGGCAGGCCGCTTATCTCGAACCCAGACCTTGGCTTCCTGTTACCCTTTGTGCTTGCAGGATGTGTAACTGCATTGCCTGGGAAGTTTTTCTGTTCTGCCAGGGAGGGGATCTGATACGGTCATTGACACCAAATGTTCTCAGGAAGAGAGGGGCCTACGATGTGTATTCCTCAAGTCACGCCAAAGACTGAGAACTCGCCAGGCCTTCTTGGTGAAGCGAATTATAGACCCTGTTTACAAAGCAACAGTGAGTTAATGAGCGATGATGTAGCAGTCTAGATATTCTTAGTGTTGTTGGGATGTTTGTACACAGGTTGTTTCACTGAGGATAGAGCTGCTTGTGTCTTGAAAAAATGCAGCTCCTCTCTTTGTGTTCTGCACAGTGACAGTTGGCCAGTGAGCGGTGCATCTCCACGCCTCAGGGGCCTGCAGGTGAAAGTGGAGCCTGACAGGTGTAATAAATGGGTACCTGTAGGCCGGCCCCCTGCCGCCTGAGGAGATGCTTCCAGCCCAGGGGGAGCACATCTTGGAGATTGGTGAACAGTTAGATAGGAGAGTTGGGGCAGAATTGGCAAGGGCCTGGGTGGTATAGAGCCAGCTGTGCCCAGGTGCGGCCCCAGGGAGCGGAAAGGAGACCCAGAGAAATGAGTCCCATGGTCTTCAGGGAGAGTGTGTGAGCAGATGCAGCCTGGAAATAAAACGGCTGCCTCTGATGTATGGCAACCTCGTGTTAGTTGTGGAGCTGGCCCCCATAGCAGGATTAGAAATGTGATTTGAATAATAGCAATGATGATGGATTTCAAGAGCATTTGACTTTTTTCCCTGACAGTGATTTCTATCCTGTGACACCATGTTGAGCTGTGGGCAGCATCAGAGACAGCCCTTCTCAAGGACTGGTCCTCTTCAGATGCCTTTTGTTTGGCTTCATTGTCCTGTTAGGGACCCATCACCACCTAAGTCCTGCAGCCATGCCCAGTCCACTGAAGAGAGTGGCTGGGCTCTCCTGGACGTGCAGGCTTAGGAAAACTGCTGCCAGGAGCCTGCCTGCCTCACTTACCTCTCCCCTCTCAGAGCTGCAGCTGTGTCCCTGGTAACGTGTCATTAGCATGTTTTGCATGAGAATGAACAAGGGAGCCAGCCTGAATATCAATTGTCAGGACCCTGGGTGCAGCTGCCCTTCAGATGTTTTTGTGTGGCTTCCCTCCCTGCCCAGGCACTTGGTGGGTACACAAAATCCTTAAGTCATCTCCTTCTCTTGCTTTGTCTGTCTCTGGACCTGCTGTTCTTACTGAGTTTTTTAAAAATTCTTCAATGTGCAGAAAAAGGATATACATATAAGCAGAGACATATGTATAGACATAATCACAACACAGACACCTGTGCAACACACATGTTACCACATGATGAATTTAGCAGGTAAAATCCAGGCTCTTGTGTACAATGAGCAATGGATTGCAATAACACACAGCCAGTGGCAAGTAGAAGGCAGTTACATTTATTGAAGTCCACGGAAAGTTGTGCTCAGGGCAAGTCCGTGCTGACAAAAATGTGGCATGAACAGAAAAGTGCTCCTGAGATGACGGGAAAGTAAAAGCACTGTGTACTGCACATGGAACACAGCACACAGATAAATCAGGCTTTCGGAATTTCAAGGACATGCACCTCCACCAAGGCACCTCCCACTGAGCTTCCAAGGATGATTGACAGGATGCTGTATCATCTCTGGAGCTCTCAATATGCATATCTGTCCCAGAATTCACTGTGCTCTTAATTACATTTATGAGATATTGTGCATATCCATGAAACCTTAATAAGGTTTGAGTAAGGTGAAGGGGACTGCAGGTCAGGCCAGGAGATCCAGCACTATGTGTTCTCACCCAGAGTAGTAAAGATGTCCTGGGTTTTTTGGTTTTTTTGTTTTTTGTTTTTTGTTTTTGGTACCAGGGATTGAACTCAGGTCCTTGTGCTTGCGAGGCAGGCGGCAGAACCACTGAGCTAAATCCCCGGCTATCCTGGGTTTTTTATTGTGTTATTCTCTACCCCTCTTAGGACAGTGGAAGGAGGAGTGACCCTAGGATGATGCTATTCAAGGTTAAGTGGATGAATGGGAGTGATTTCCTCAACTCCATTGTTCTATCTGAACTACACACACCTATAGCACAATGCAGGCCTGTGTGTACATAGCACACACATGTACAACACAGGGACACATAGTGGATCATTTATACACATCTACACATACACAGCACACTTGGATAGCATATACACTTACACAGCGCTCACCCCCTTCTGAAAGTGTATCTCCATGTGCCATGCTCACATGTTCATTATCCACATTGTCTACACAGAACTGTCTTGGAACCTGTTAGATACAAGATTGGAACATGACCCCAGCAGAACCCCAGATTCCCAGACTTTTAATCCTTTGCAAATCATGTGTGCATCCAGGTGACCAAAGGCACTTAGATTTTACCCAAAATCGAAGCTCATTTGTTTTTCTGTTTATATGGTGTGATAGCTGTTAAATGACAGACAGATGCCAGATACCTTTAGATGGGTGTGTGGATGCTAAATTTCAGAGTTTTGAGAGGAGGAAAACAAATCCAGCACACTCCCAGTTTCTGAAAAGAAGTGAAGTGTGGAGACATCTCACTCATGAGTTGCACTTCTCATAACCCAGCATCAATTGGCAGTGTGCTAATGTCATCCTCTGTTTTGTGACTGGGTAGCTACTTAGTTGGGCATTGTTCTCTAAGCCATTCATTGTTGTGTCTGAGTTTTTTTGATGAAACTTCAGCTAGATATTTTTGCAAGTATCCACTCAATATACACAAGAAATGAAACTTCTGTGGTTTAGATTGGTATCTCCTCAAGCTCTTCTGTTTGGTGGTGGTGATATAATACATGATGGGTTCCTGGGGCATAGATTCCAGATTCTTGTGCGAAGTGAGTGAAGAATTGCAAGTTATACACACAGTGGTAAAGAAGAAGAGCAGTTACATTTATTGAAGTTAACAGAGCAAGCAAGGTACACTCAGAGTGAGGGAGTTTGTGCCAGTAGAAATGAGAACAGTGGCTCTAGCCAGGAAAGAAGCAACATGGGGCAGTGCAGAGACACAACAGGATGGAGATGTTAGGCTTCTGGATTTGAAAACGTGTCCTGGTGAAGGTGCCTGCCATTGGGCTGTTCACGCTGTGATTGACAGGGTACTGAGCCATCTCAGTCCTATCTGCTATGTGCATATAAGCTTTCCCATAATTCATTTGGTTATGCTTACACACATGATGTGCACCCCATATGTATGAACCCAGAGCTTCAGGGCTTTCCTGGGCCTTTTGTTTGTTTGTTTGGTACCAGGGATCAAACTTGGGTCCTTGTGGTTGTGCAGCAGGCAGCAAAACCACTGAGCTAAATCCCTGGCCCTCCTGGGCCTTTGTTATTCTTGGCCCTGCGTGTTGCTCAAGTTTCAGTGCATGGAAGGGGTGTGGTCTCACAGCCCTGATTGTGCTCTCTAGAGTAGTATTGTTGCAGCTTGTTGAGGTCGTCTCTCTTCTTCCAGATGTGGAGGACTTCAGTGTCTGGCCCTAGGGCGATACTGTGCTGCTCCCTCTCTGCTGTGGAGATGCAGGCGAACAGAGGATACTAGCCTTGGGCTTGTTCTGTGCTGGAGCATATATAGATAGCATGCAGGGAACTGCCCACTTGCACTGGCATATAGAGACTGGCATCCACCAGGAGCTCTGTTCCCAGTGTTGCAGACCCCACCTGTGGCACCCTGACCATCACATGCTGTCTCCAGATTGTGCCAGGGCGTGAGTTCAGGGGCAAGTGCATCTGCCAAGCCAAGGCCAGTCCTGGGGTGAGACTCTTGTGCCCTGGGTATGGCTGGGCAGCCTCTGTTCTGCTTCTTACTGAATAGGTTGCATCTCTTATTGCTGCCTGTGTTTATCTCCTGGGTGTGTCTCCATTTGCTGCCCTCTTCTGGAATTCTGTTGATGAGTCCTTGTGCTCTTCTCCCAGGGATCAAATTCAGGGCCTCATGCATCCTAGGCAAGTGCTTTACTACTGAGGTACACTCCAGTGCTCGTGTGTCATTTTTTGAAAGTTAAAAACAGGTCTTACCTTCAATCAGGGGCTTGTTTTGTTACCTTTTGGGTTGGAGGAAGCATTGTGCAGGCCAAAGTGCAGCTGGCTGATTTGTGCACATTTCCTAGTTGTGGCCCATGCAGTTCAGCAGTGACATGAATAAGCACACACGTGAAGGCATGACTGAATTGACTTGCAGCCCATCTAAGAAAAGGAAAGTGTACCGCAGTTTATCTGGCAGTTTCCTAGGAGCAATGTGAAAATACTGCAGCTGGAACAAGGAGTTATGAATGTAGCTATAGATTTCCACACTGTTTTCTATAAATTCATGCAGTTTTTTAAATTGAAAGAATGCATTTGGTATATGGGTGTGCGTGCATGTGTCTTGCATGCCTTGTGTTCCATGCATAACCCACCACGTACAGCGTCTTGCCTCCTGTGTGCTCGGAATGCCGCCTTTGCAGGAGGAGTGGCAGTGGAGGCAGGTCTGGGAAAGCGTGTGTAACAGATTTAACTCCTTCAGGTGACCTAGTGGGATTGCCAAGATGTGGGTGTAGTCCCAGGCAGGGTGAAGGTGTCCGTTGGAACCCGTGACTGATTTTTATTCATTCTTCCTCTAGACAAGCAGATGCCCAGTGTCCTGAGGCCAGCCCAGCAGCATGGCAGGACCCAGCGCAGCAGAGTGCACAGCCCCCATCCTCGGTGTCTGGCCCTGCCCCAACTCGGGAAGCCCCTGAGCTGCCCCGAGATAATAGGCACTCTGAGGAGAACACGCCCGCAGACTTGGGACTGCAAGTGCAGGGTGCCCCCTCGCCCCTGTCAGTTCAGGGACAGGACCCGTGTCCAGTGAGCACTGCTGCACCCCCCAAGAGGCCATCCCCGCAGAGGCCTCCGCCTCCCAGGCTCGAGTCCAGGAAGCACAGGACCCTGATCTCAGCTCCTGCGGACCCTCACCCGGCCGGCCTGCCAACTATGTCCCTGAATGCTGCTGTGACCTGCCAGTCCCTCTCGCGCAGCCCCTCTGGGTTCAGCAGTGCCCAGCCCCAAGACACCCCCAAGGCCGCCGCCTGTGACAGCCAGCATGTGAAAGAGGACACACCTTGTCCTCGGCCAGAAGCACTGCCCTCATCCAAGTTCCGGCACCCGCAGGCCTTTGCCATGGAGACCTCTCGCTCCCCCTCGCCGCAGTTTGCACCACAGAAGCTGACGGACAAGCCCCCCCTGCTCATCCACGATGAGCATTGTACAAGGTATTGCGCTGCCAGGGGCGTCCTGCGCATCCCATCTCTGCACGCAAGGTTTTGAGGGTCCTGCCTGGGTGGACTGTGGCTGAGACCTTACTGCAGCCCAGGACACTGGGCTGAAAGCCGGTCCTGGAGAAGCCTGACTCCAGTGATCAAGGGGAGCTCTGACTCAGTGGGGCTGTCCTGCCCTCAGAGGATGACTGTCCCTCTCCCTTGAGCTGAATGCATTTGTATCTCTTACCCACCAGCGTCTGCAGACCTGGGGGGTGGTGTTTTTTAAATCATTTAATAGTTACTATCAGAATCAGGCCTATCCTAAGTGTAACATCTTTAGGTGAAGTTGGTGTTTGCATAATGTTCAATATTTTCCTATTCCTTTTTTCCCTCTGCGTTTTTCTTTCCCTGGTACCGGGAATCAATCTCAGGACCTTGTGCTAGCCAGGCAGGCACAGTGCTAAATCCTCAGCCCTTCCCCTGCTTTAAAAAAACAAAAGTTAAAAGCTAGCCGGGGTTGGCATGCTGTTGGATCCCTGTAATCTCAGGTACTTGGGAGACCGATGCGGGAGGATTGCAAGTTTGAGTCCAGCCTAGGTTACATATTGAGTTCATATTGGCTTGGACTGCATCACAGTGTGTTTGGATGAGGGGAAGTCTCTCTTACTGATGTAATCTCACTCTTCCCTGAAATCACATACCCAAGTTTCACAGGTAACTTCCACACCATCTGTGGCCAAGGGCTCCTCCCCTCCTTTCTTTCTTTTCTTTTCCTTCTTTCCTTCATTTTCTTTTCTCCCCCCCCTCCTCCCTTCCCCCCCTCAATTCCCTATGTAGTCCAGGCTGGCCTCAAACTCTCAATTCTCCTACCTCATCCTCCCGAATGCTGGGATTACAGGCACGAGCCACTGTGACCAGCAAAAGCTACAGATTTGATTGCTCTCAGAGCTGTTCATAGGTACATTCTTTGTTTCTGTGCCTGGGAGTGTGAGCACAGAGCAGACAAGGCCCCTTCTGGCAGGATTATCCTTAGCAGGGGTTGGGATAGCTTTCCCCCAGTGGAGCATGTAGCTTGGGAGACCCAGCATGGCAGGTGGGGCTGCAGGCGGTGGCGTGACATGGTAGAGCTTTGGACTTTGAGATGGGATCCACTGACCTGCAGGGAGGCCTGTGGTCTGGGAGGATCCTCCATCTCTGCTGGTCCTGTTTCTGATTCAGAACTGGTGAGTTCTGAAAGCAGGAAAGTCTAATCACCTGTATTTTGCTCTTAACTCCAGACAGAGGTGCATCAAACTTTTTTTTAAAAGGTGGAAGTGTTGACCATTTTTAAGAGGAGAGATCAATTTGTGTTTAGAAATGACCAGGAAAGGTTGGGGACATACCTCTGTGGTGGAGTGCTTGCCTGGCATGTGCACATCTCCAGCACTGAAGGCAGATAAGATAGATGAATAGATATCACTAGATAGCTGAGGATGTAAGTGGCAGAGTGCTAGCTAGCTAGTTGGATAGAGGTGCCTTGTTAGAAAACATATATTAACCTGTGAAAGATTTGTTTTCGTTGCTTAATTTTTTCTGTTACACTTTCCTTCACTAGAAATCAAATTTCTCCACAAACGAGGAAAGAGAAAAATCCAAGCTGAGTTAACCATCAGTAATAGGTGATCAGGGCTTCTACGTATAGAGAGAAGTGAATGCAAAAGTTTTTGTTTATTTGTTCTTCCTTGGATAAGATGGCAGTGTTTGCCTTTTTAAATTCAGTACATCTAAATAGGATTTTCCACAGAAGTAGACTTTTTAAAAGTTATGCATGAGGATGGAGTTGTGTGGACCATGTAAGAATGCCCAGGTAAAACATATATCAGCTCTTAATATATATCTCCCAGAGAGTGGGAAGAAAATACAAAATGTTTCACTTTAGCATGTGAACCACACCCTTATGAGGAGGTAGGGCCATCCAGCATTCCCCTCAGTGATCCAGTGAAGGGGGCAGGGGGACCAGCATTTCATTTAGAGACTAATGCTGTTCATCAGCTATTTACTGGAGCTTCCCTTGGGCCACAACACTGCATCCCTTTCAGTTCCTGAATTTGGGCTCTGTTTTTTTTCCCTCCTGGGATCGGCAGATGGCTCTGTTCCTTCACTATGTCCCATGAAATCAGCCAGTCCTGACAGCCCTGCCTTAGTCTCCCCGTGCCTGAGCTTTCCCAGGCCAGGCACTGTGATGTGGACTGGCTGGTCTCTTATTTTTCTCACTTCCCTGTGAGTGCTTCAGATGCCTCCCTGGCCCCTTTTACCAAGAAGCTTTTGTTGTTGTTGTTGTTGTTGTTGTTGTTGTTGTTTGAGACAGGGTCTGACTATGTAGTTCAGGCTGGCCTTGAGCTCACTGTGTAGCCCAGGATGTCATTGAACTTGTGACCCTCCTGCCTCAGCCTCTTGAGTGCTAGGATCGCAGGCCTGTGCAACCAGACCCAGCAAGACCTGTCTTTCAGAAGGAAACATGTGCCCTTCTTAATACGCACATGACCGAGACATAGAGCTCGTGGATTCCCTGGTACTTCAGGGATCCTCTCCCTGGTGTGATGTTTGTACAAGGGGTGCTTGGAGGAAGGGGAGCTCATGAGGAGCCTCTAAGGGGGCTATTGATGGGACCCCTCAGCCAAATAGCTCTCTCCATAGAAGCCCTCCAGGGTCCCCAGGCCCACCCTGACTCTGCCGCAAGTCTCCCTTGCTAGAAGGGTTTAACTGGGTTGAACTCGTCACTGTCTGCATTATAATCAGGATAAAAGGAAGTAAATATGGACCGATCCGGTGTCACTCAGTCGCCCACCACATGCCCTCTGAGCCATAGTGTGGTCCGTGGGTCAGGAGACCACAAGTGGGCTCACACAGGGCCACCTTCTCAACCTCCTCTAGCACGTGGGACCTGGTGGTGCTGCCCGCTGAGTGGGCCCAGGTGGGACTATGTGCATCTCAGGGTTTCAGAGTCGGCTCTTCTCTTCCAGAATCGAGCGGGTGATGGACAACAACACCACGGTAAAGATGGTGCCCATCAAGATCGTGCACTCAGAGAGCCAGCCCAAGAAGGAGTGTCGCCAGAGCCTAGCATGCCTGGCTGAGCTGCCCGCGCTGCCCAGCGGGCTGGAGCGGGACCAGATCAAGACACTGAGCATGTTGGAGCAGAGCTACTCCCGCTTCTGTGTGTACACACGGCAGGGCCCTGAGGCTCAGGCCCCACCAAAAGCCCAGCCGCCTGCTCCCCAGCCTCTAGGGACCCCCACAGCCCCTGCACTGGACCTCTGTGCATCCCCTCCAGGGCTCAACTACACCAAGACCAAAGAGAAGATGGCAGAGGACCTGAAGTCTGAGGAGCTGGCCAGGGAGATTGTGAGCAAGGATAAGTCCTTGGCCAACATTCTGGATCCCAGCGTGAAAATCAAGACCACCATGGACCTGATGGAGGGAATCTTCCCCAAAGACGAGCATCTCCTGGTGAAGGCTCAGCAGTGGAGGAAGCTGCTCACCAAAATCCCCTCTCCTAGGACCATAGAGGAAAAGTGAGTAGATGCCACCCACCGGTGGGTTCTCGACTGCCCACATCCCTTAAGCTTGGCAAGGCAGGAGAGCATATCTGTGGATTTCCACGATTGCTGTCTCCAGGTGGGGCTGATCTTTATAGGAGCCCCCAGGGCTCATGGCTTTTCTGCAAGTATCCCCAGAGGGAGGGCAGGCCTATAGGCATAGTGACCTTGGGGCCTGGAGGAGGCAGTAAAGTCTGTGCAGCAGCAATGTCCTGGGCTTGAGGCCGGCCTGATCGGCATGCGTCCCACAGGGCTCCTTTCTGGAGCCTAAGACAGGTTCTTGGAGAGGCCACTGATTGCCCAGGGGCCGGCTGGTGCCTTCCAGGGAGGCTCGGGCTGGTACACTGGAGAGGAAGCTCCTTGTTTCCAGTGGGAAGAGACCAGGACCATGCTCTAAGCCTGAGTCTTACAAGCAAACTAACTGAGATAGAAAGGACCCAGAGAAGGTGTGACAGTGCCGAAGACATCTGCACCAAGCGTTGGCAAACTGTGGCCCCTGGGCCCAAGCCTACCTATTGCCACAGGGACACTGCTGTGCAGTTTATTGAAAAATAAGTGTATTGACCTCTGCGTGAACACACTGGTTTTAGTTAGTTTTGTAAATAACACTCATTTGACCACACTGGGGCGTGCAGCGACATCTTTCCTGCTGATTGCATAGCCTCTGTCCCCACAAGCATCATTCAGTGGCAGAAGGGCAGTGCTTCCCTCTGAAGGACAGCAGAGGAGAAACAGGGCCAAGTCGGAGCCAGGCACGAGGGGAACGGAGGAGGCTGCCTGTAAAAGGGGTCAGCGTCTGTAGGGTCACCTGCATCCTCCCCCCCCGCGCCCCAGCTCTCCACATGCAGCCTGGGCTGTCACCTCTGCAGCACAGATTTTTATATGGTTCTGCTCATCTGAGATGTCTGCCCTTGTTAAAAACGCCTCCACTGTTGGGCTGGGGATATAGCTCACTGGTAGAGAGCTTGCCTAGCCTATGTGTGGCCTGAGTCCACTCTCCAGCGCTGTGAAACCAAACAAGCAGTAAAAACCACTCATGCAGACTTTGTAAGCACCCATGAGGCAAGGTTTGGTTTTTTTTTCCTTTTTTTCTTTTTGGTACCGGGGATTGAATTCAGGACCTTAATGCTTGCCAGGCAGTTGCAGGCACCACTGAGCTAAATCCCTGGCCCTATTTTTTTTTCTTTTTAGCTTTCTTACCTACTTTCTTTTCCTCCTCTGGCTGTCACCTCTTGGCTGGTATCCTTTTGCTAGTGCCAGCTGGGATTTGTCACAACTCAGGAGCAGGTCCAAAAGGTGCATGTGTGCATATGGTTGCAGCTAACTTAAGTTCTGACCTTTTTACCTAGGGAAGAAGGGCCAAGTGTGCCGGCTGCTGTGTCTCTGGCCACCAATTCCACCTACTACAGCACCTCCGCCCCCAAGGCCGAACTGCTAATCAAGATGAAGGCCCTGCGGCAGCAGGAGCCTGAGGAGGATTCAGGGAGTAACTTGGACCGAGATCTGTCCCTGAAGAAGGTAGGAAAGAAAATCCCAAACTAGAACCACATATTGGATCCATGTACGGTGGCTGGTGCCTGTAGACCCAGCTACGTGGGAGTCAGGCAGGAAGATCGCTTGAGCCCAGGAGGTCCGGGGCACCCTAGGCAACATAGCAAGACCCCATTTTAAAATAAAGGGACTCCACAGGCCCTGCACCATGTCTGAGAGCATTTGCACGTGGCTCTCCTGTAGGACGGGGAAATACAGGGCAACAGTGGCAGACCCTTCATGGTTTATTTCTCGGTTCTGATCTGTGTTCTCACTTTCTACAGGGGTCTCTCTGCCATCTTTTTCTTCTTTTTTTCTTTTGGTACTGGGGATTGAACTCAGGTCCTTGCGCTTGCACAGCAGGCAGCCAAACCACTGAGCTAAATCCCTGGCCTTCTGCCATCCTTTCCTATAAGATCCATGTCAAATTAGTTTAACTGGGTACTCTTTAAGTTCAGCAGAGCTGTCTCTTCTCCCCCAACTGAAATCCAGGAGACTTAATTGTATGACCTTCAGTGTATCACCTGTGCTGTCCTCTTTGAATATCGGGTTCAAATATCCATAACCTGATGACTATAAAGAAATCCAGCAGTCAGTCAGAAACCACCTTCTCTAGGCAGGGGTGGTGGTGCATGCCTGTAATCCCAGCACTCGGGAGACTAAGGCAGGAGGATCACAAGTTTGAGACCAACCTGGGCTACTTAGTGAGACCTAGTCTCATGGAAGAAGGTGCTTTGTCAGTTAAAAGGCATCTGTGTCCAACTCCTACGTACCCAGCCTGGCTCTTGAGGCCCCAGCAGTAGACAGAATACAGAATAGGGCCTTCTCTAAGGGAGCTTATGCACTCATGGGAGAGGTGGACACCATCACAAAGACAAATGTACTGTACAGTTCAGGCTCAGCAAATCTGGCCACCACTTGCTTTTGTAAATAGTTTTATTGAGGCACAGCCACACCCCCTCATTTGCATGTGGACTATGGTGCCTTTCGTAGGACAGTAGCAAAATTGAGTAGTCATGACGGTGATTGTTGTAGAGCTAGAGCGGGGTAAAGTGTTAGACAAACGGGTGAGATTGCGGAGAGGGGTCTGAAGAGGACACACGTGAGAGGCAAGCCCTGGGAAGGTCTGACGCGTGAGGGAGGGCAAATGGGTGCACAGGTCCTGAGGAGAAGCAGCAGAGGCTGGGGCCTGGAGCTGAGGGGACAAGCGAGGACAGGATAGCATTAGAACAGGACTAAGGGACAAATCATGGGCGACAGCCATGACAGTCCCTGCAGGGACAGAGTTAGCCAACATCATTCCTGTTACATTAGGGTAACTCCACACGTGTCAGCTGGCCCGACCCATGACGCCACAGAGGCACCTGATTTATACGTGAGGGATGCAGCATGGCCAAAGACAGGCGCCAGGGACAGCGTGTATGGTTTATTCCCAGGGCCTTGATTCCCCTTACCCATGAGCACTGGGGACAGAAAAGAGGGGGCGGCATTGTGTTTGCTGTGGGCCCTGCATGGCCGAGAGGGCATCCATAAAAACTGCTGGTTTGTTTGTTTGTGACAAGACCGTTGCAAATGATTATGTTGAAAGGATGCTTGTATCATTAGTGATTTTTAAAATGCCACTGATTGATTTTAGTATATGTGCTGCCGAAGTGAGCACAACCACTGATTGATTTTCAATATGATAGACATGCTTAAACTTGAAGTCTTGGAGGATTGTGGTTTTAGGGGGAAACAGAGGGGTGGGCACAGGGCCCACAGAGAAAAGATACTGGTTTTCCCTTGGAGTAGAACCAAAAGTGTGTGCTTGGTGCCCACCCAGTTGGAGGAAGCGAAGTGTCCAGGGCTCCACCCCCGAGCCTTGGCCCATCACAATTGAGAGGTGAGAGGCAGCACAGGCCTGGTGCCTCCAGCACACTCTCATCCTTATCTCCCGGCCTGGCCTGGTGTGTGTGCAAGAAGCAAGCAGAGGAAGCCAGCCGTGGGCGCGCACACCTGTAATCCCAGCTAGCAGGCAGGAGGACCACAAGGTCCGGGCCAGCCTGGACAGCTTCGTGAGATCCTGTCTCAAAGAGTGAATTGAGCTGGGGATGGAGCTCAGCATTCCTGTGTGGTCTGGGCTATTCATTTGTGTGTCCATACTGTGTAAATGGCCCTTTAACAAAGGCGGGGCAAATATTTTTATTAAACATTTGACCCCAACACTGCAAAATAAATAAGTAAATGAATAAACCAAAATTTGGCACATAAAAGAATCAATAAGGGAATTTGGAGTCCTTTCAGACTGCCAAGTTTCAAGATGCCCAGGCCAGGTCATATTTTGAAGTCCTGTTTTCATACACTGATGAGAAATCTTCATCGCTATAATTGCTGAAGAAAATATACTGAGGGGCTGGGGTGTAACCCAGGGGTAGAGCGTGTGCTTACTGCTTGCAAGGCCCTGGTTCCACCTGGCAACCCACATCCCACCAAAAAAACCCAGCAGATCTGCTGGGTAACACTGGCTGGTGGTCCTCCACGTGCAGGTATCTCCACTCCTTGAGGTATCCATTCATTAGGACTGGCATTGGGCAAGAATTTGGAAAGTTTTTGTCTTGTGCTTTTCCCCTCAAATGATGACTGTCTAAACTGGGGCCACAAAGCAGGGCATGGTGGCACACGCCTGTAATCCCAGCACTTGGGAGGCAGTGGCAGGAGTTCAAGGCCATGAGTTGGAGGCCAGCCTGGGCTACACAGGGAGTTCAAGCGCAGGCTGAGCTACATAGCAAGACCTTGTCTCATGGAACAAAAATGAATAAATAAATAGGGCCATGTTTTCAGCTGTGGGATTTGGAGCTGATTTAAGTAATCTTCCCAGATGGCTAGGTAAATACATATATCACACACACACACACAGGCACAGAGAGAGAAGGAGAGAGGGAACATTTCTGAAAGGGCTGGGGGTGTAGGACAGTGTTACAGCCCTTGCCTAACATAGCAAAGCCCTGGTCCCTTCCCCAGCACCACAGACACGTGAGAGAGGACATAAAAGAAGTTCAGACATGTTCATTATTTAAATTGTAAGGAAATAAAATGTCTCGCCATCCTGTGTCTCTGGAGCCTGACCTAGAAAAGCCAAAGCAGTTTATAAATCCCATCTGGTCCTTCCTGGGGAAGAAGTGCACATCTTAGTTTTAATCACAGCGGAGCCTGTCACCAGGAAACTGCTTAAGGTTAATCTGTGGGCCAGCATCAGCCTAAGGCAGATCCAGCTGAGAGGAGACAGTCCTGATTAGAGCTTGGCCCTTTCCTGTGAGCCAGCCTCATTATGTTTGTTTTGCTTACGGAAATGCTAGATGGACATTCTCTTTACACAGCATCTGAGGTGGAGACCTCAGTTTGAAGTACAGATGTCCTGCCATGCTCTGGTGTTTCTCCTATTGAGACTTGACCTTTCCTGCAGAAGTGGACAGCGGGCCAGTGGACAGCGGGCCAGGGGTTTTCACTCGCTTGTGCTTTAGGAAATGGGGCAGGCCATTCCTGTCCCATGTTGACAGTAACTGATACGTACCAGGCACCCCCTGTGTGCCAGGTTGAGCACTCTCCACACTGTAATTGCAGCCATCTTAGCGTCAGTGCTGCCCGGGTGGGCAGCCATTGCTCCTGTGTTGTGACAGGATGTTCTGTCCGGGAGAGCGGAAGTGAGCCTCATATCTTACTCTCCAGGCCAGTCATCAGTTGATTCTTTAAACCAGTTCCAAACCCCAAGCTGAGACCATGGCCTTCTTTTTGATAGTTGTCATTCGGAGGCACAGCACAACATGGAACTTCCCAGGTCCTTGCCTGATGCCAGTCCTGACTTGAATGAAAACCTCCTCTTCTTCCTCTCCCTGTGGGTCAGAGTCCTCCTTGGACCTGCCTGTTCACATGCATGATTTTGTCTTGCTTTTGGTTTGCATGCCTGAGCACTATTTGACTTTTCAGTCCACGTGGAGCTCGCCCAAGGAAGCCCGGTATCCTTGGATGAAACTGCTTTAGTTGAGTGCAACTCTGACAGGGCTGAGCTCTCCAAAGGCAGCTTGAGATTTCTCTGCTGACCGTTGCTTCTCTAGGGTTCACCCTGCCAGGGTAAACACCCGTTGGCTTGTGCTGTGGGTGGGTTCCATGGCAGGGAGGCCAGCTCAGTTAGAGCAGCTCATGACTCAAGACTTTGGTCATAAGTTAAAACTAAAATTCCGGACATAACCCAAATTCATATGTTAGGCTGGTCGTAACTTGAGGGTCCACTGCGTAATTTGATGGTGGAATGAACTTCACAGCTGAGTGCCATGGCACATTCCTGTAGTGCCAACTATGGGAGGCTGAGGCAGGAGGATCAGGGTGGGAGGGTGTAACTTAGCCTTCCCTGGGCTCAATGCCCTTAATGCAAAAAAAAAAGAAAGAAAATTCACCCAGTTGTGCAGAATCATACGCAGGAGGCGTGTGAGGCTCCTGGCAAGGGGTGCAGGCATAGGCTGAGCTAACGAGTTGTTTCCATGTTGCCCTGCATCCCTGCAGCAGGAGCTCATCGACAGCATCGGTCGCAAGCTGCAGGTGCTCCGAGAAGCCCGAGAAAGCCTGCTGGAGGACATCCAGGCCAACACCGTGCTGGGGGACGAGGTGGAGGCCATCGCGAAAGACATCTGCAAACCCAATGAGTTCAACAAGTTCCGAATGTTCATCGGAGACTTGGACAAAGTGGTGAACCTGCTGCTGTCCCTGTCGGGCCGCCTGGCCCGGGTGGAAAATGCCCTCAATAACTTGGAAGACAGCCCTTCTCCTGGCGATCGGGTACCCACACACGCGTTGGCTGCAAACAGACGGGCAGGGAAGGCTGTCCCCCGGGTGCTGGGAAGGGCAGCTGTTTGGAGGGCAGATGCTGTGGGCACAGTCAGTGCCCATGGCCGCTCTGTCCTTTGAGGGGGAGAGTGCATGCTGCTGAGGTGCAGTGAGTTGCGCCACTGTCTTTGGATGCAGCACTGCTAGCATCTCCCTCCTTTAGCTGTCTTTTCAGATCCTTCCCTTGGTCTTTACTCACAAGCATCTCTTCCTGGAACACAGGCTTCCTTTTAACTTTATCATGTGTCACTCCGTTGCCTGAGCTCACCCCCCTCTGAAAAAGCAGAAGTACTCAGTGATAGAGAACATTTTGGTATATTGCCACTGTGATATAACGCAGTGTGTCCAGCCACCTAAATAGGGTCAAAGGGCTTGTCTAAGTTTGCTTCCACTCCTGAGATGACATTCCTTAATGAGTCTGTTTCAGTTTTGTTATATGCAAAATACTTTACTCCTCGGTCAAATATTACTGGTAAAACATCTTGTTCTGTTCTTTACACACAATAAGCCTTGAAACTGGTCATTTATTAGGATACACATGTGTATCCACACACATATACATGCACACATTTTATCTTTCCTGCAGCTGCCAGGCACTGGTGACTTTGACAGATTTTTTGTGAACTGAGCTATATGTCCAGAACCAGACAACATCTCCTACCCACCGACCCCCCCCCTTTTTTTTTTTTCTTTTGGTACCATTGATCAAACTAAGGATCTTGTGATTGTGAGGCAGATATGGCACCTAAATCCCCATCCCCTCTTAAATCCCTTTATATTGGAAGAAATTGGCCTGCTCAGCCCTCTCCCCATGAAAATATATCGTCTCTCTGTTTCAGTCACACTGAAGACCAAGATATTCCTCTGAAGTGAGCCAGAGGCCCTGGAAGTTTTGTGGTCACAGTACTTCACAGAAGTGGCTCTCCAAGAGCACTTGCAGTTTCTAGCCACTACTTTGTGACAGTGGTACTAGTTCTTCTGCTTTACTGACCCCCTTCCATTCCTGGTGTGTTGCAAAGTGCTGCGTACCCTTGCACATGCCCCGTGGCTGCAGAGCAGCTGTCCTGGTGCTCAGGCGGAAGTCAGGATCTTGGCTACCAGGGGGAGCCCATTGGCTGAGCAAGGACTTGTGCTTCCATGTGCAAGGCCCTGTAGCAAAGAGAGAAACTTGAGCTAAGGGAATGAATGCCTGGCCCCTTCCAGCCTGCTCATGAGGACACTGTCCCATCCCTTCCTCTCCTAGTTTTCCTTCAACTTGAATTAAGTAGGGAAACGAGATGCATGTTCTGTGAGAAGAGAGAATGTGAGTCTCGTGTGCTGGGAACAGGGTTGTGTCCCCCAGAACAGAATCCTCCTAAGGGGTCCGATCCCCAGACACTCACGCACCCTCCGGTCACCATCCCATCCTCTGTCTTATGTCCTTCTCTTTGACTGCACCCACAGGTTCTGTCTGTCAGGAGGTCGAGACATCCTGCCCCAGAATTTCACCATCTTTCCTCCTTGCCAACCTTCCCATAGCATTGTCAAGGAAAGGGCATGGATGTAAACAGCATCCACAAGTCCTTCAACCTTGTGAGCACCTGAAAATTCCATAGTTTTGGGTCCCCTCTTCACTTTTGCTGCTCACCACAATTTGTTATTTGTTCAAGGCAGGTGGGAGAGAACGAGGTCAGGACACTGGGGAGAAACCCAGGGGGTCCATGCATGGCTTCTAAGAGGCTGGGACAGGTGCCTGCTGCAGCCACAAGGCACCTGCCATCCACACCCCTGGCATTTCTGTATGGGTCCCATCCTGTCTCAGGCAACATCAGGATTTCCTTGGACCATCTGATGGAGTAGCCCCCTACCCTGACCCATTTTCAGGGGTTGGGCGGAGCATCTGCCTTAGTCCTGGTCATCAACAGGCTCATGTCTCTGTCTCCCCACAGCAGTTGCTGCTGGAGAAGCAGAGAGTCCTCATCCAGCAGCACGAGGATGCCAAGGAACTCAAAGAGAACCTGGATTGCCGTGAACGCATCGTGTTTGACATCCTGGCTGCCTACCTCAGCGAGGAGAGCCTGGCAGACTATGAGCACTTCGTGAAGATGAAGTCGGCCCTCATCATTGAGCAGCGGGAGCTGGAGGACAAAATCCACCTGGGGGAAGAGCAGCTGAAGAGCCTGCTCGACAGCCTGCAGCCCAAAAGAGCCAAGTAAGTGGCCAGTCAGCCTGGCAGAGGGCAACCACGGCCTCGGAGCTCCATCGCCATGGATGGGTTCACTTAATGAACCTTTTAGTTTCTGTTTGGAACGGAGCCATTTCCCTCACACATGACTACATGAGACGCCAGGCACTGGTTGGTGTGGTCCCTATGGACCCACTATGCTGGGGCTGTGGGACTCACAGACTGTCACTGCAATTCCTCCATCTTCTGATGCCAAACCAGCTGCCTGGGAAGATACATCCTCAGGATGCATGAGAGGGGACTCCCTGGTGCACATCTTCCCAAGGATTCCATCTAGGCATGGGCTGCTGGATTTTGTCTTTGCCGGGCCCTCAGTGTGAGTGTCCGTCGTCTCTACCCTATAATCATGTTCCTTGACCCGGCAAAGTCAGGATGAGAATTATAATTGATTACCATGTAGGAGAGATGAATGGTTTCCTAATGGTTGAAAACCAGCTGGGAAATGGACAGCCTATATGTTGGGTGCAGTCACTGTAAGATTACAAGTGCCACTTAAATGATTTGCATGCTTTAGAACTCACGCACATGACAGACAAACCACTGTGGTCCTTCTCACCTGGCATCAGAGGTTCAGTGATGTTATTCAGCCAAGTAAGAGTACTTTGTTATATGTGTCCAATACTAATGTGCTTGTTAGCTATTTATTTCCTGAGACCCATGGAATATTTTTCTAGTTTCTTTTCCCCCAGAACATTAATCTTACGCACATATAGTCATTCATGATCATTGGTTTTTCTCTGTTTTGCCACCAAGTTTGCCCCCAAACATTGAAGGGCACATTCCATGTACTGTAAGAGCTTTCCTCTGCCTTATCAGGGCCCTGTGGACTCTCTCAACTCTTAAACTTGACATGTTTTTGCTGCAGAGTTTAAAGATCCTGTGCCTCTTTTGGGGGTTGAAATGACAGATATCTAAAGAGAGACTCATTAAATGACAGCATCCTGCTGTGGTTTCCATTGGCAATCAGAGACTGAGAGGAAATATTGGCAGGTCACATGTCTGATGAAGGATTTGTACCCACAGTGGACAAAGACCTTGGAAAATCCACGAGTAGGAAAATGAACAGCCCAGTTGAACAGTTAAAAAGAGGGGAGCAGACTTGAACAGACAGTTCACCAAAGAAGATATACGTGTGACAGATAAGCACAGGCAGCGATGTCCAGCTGCTGATGACATGGTTGTGACCTGCTGATTTTAACCTAATAATTGTCCGTCCCATGTGTTGCTGAAAAAAGTTCATCTAATCAGAGCCATGGTTAATGGCTTTGGTTATCCCTCAGATAACTGGATGTGTATGGAATGTTTGTTCCTCATTTCTCTCACTCCCTTGAGGAGTGTTACAGCGGGTGTGGTGAGTTTCTCCCTTGGTTAGCAATAACCACGGCCTTCCTAAAATGTGTTCATATGCATGCACACCCATGCGCACACACATACTGAACCTGATATGCAGGCACCTCGTGGATGTGAATGCTTTTTCTACAGCTGAGTTCCATCAGGCACCCCCAGTCTTGCAGGTGCTGACACCTGTGCCCGCTCTCATTCTCGCCTTTGACAGCTGCCCAGTTCCAAAAGGATGAGTGCTTTCAGAGGTGCTCATGCTGAAGGACCCTAGTTAGCAAGACGCTGATCGACCCACTTGCCTGCCCTTTAGATGAACTCAAAAGGAGGAAGCTTAGAAACCTCCTCCCCTTAGAGTCTCTTAGAAACAACAATCAACTATTGTTTTACAAATGTTCTAACAGCAGGACTTTCCGCTTCTGTACCTTTTGCTTGCTTTACTAGTTCTATCCCATAAGGGGGCCTAGAAACTGCTGGCCTCAAAGGTGTATAAAATATGTTAATCTCCCCCCAGTCGAGGCTTGAGTCTGATGCTTGCCTCGGTCCCAGTTGGTAATAAACTCCTTTGTGGATTTAATATGTCTCTGGTTGGTTCTTTCTCGCTGGGTGTAACATTCTTGGAGGCCCCAGCGAGATAGCCAGCTGCTCTGGAGCTTATTATCTTGGAGCCTTTGTTTCTTATTAGGAGAGACCAGGATCAGACACCGGCAGTGTTTGGCCCCTCTGGACACCGGTCTATGGAAGGAGAGGCCACCCTGATGGTATTGCGGGGCTCCAGGTAGACCTGTCCCAGCTGGGCCCTATCACCGATCAACCCACAGGAGTTTATCCAGGAAGCCTCTAGAGGTAAGAATTGAATGATTCTTAGTGCACTGTGGGTAGGTAAGAGGAAGCCGGACGCAGCATAGGTTCCCTTACCTAGAGTCTCTTTGTGACAGCAAGCAGACTCAACTGGGTCGGAGTCCTCAGAAAAGAAGAGTGACTCCCTGGGTTGGGTCCAAATCCATTCGGCCCCAGAGGTTTATCTGACCAAAGTCTGTTTTTGTCTGTTTATTGTTATCTGTCTGTCTGCTTGCTTTGTGTGCCTTTTGCATTTTCACAGGCTGAAATTATGGGTTCCTCACAGTCCATGGAAGGAACTCCACTTGACTGTGTTTTGAATAACTTCAAAAAAATTTATTCCACAGACAGAAAATGAATATGGGATAAAATTTTCTAAAGGCAAATTGTGAACTCTGTGCCAATCAGAATGGCCAAGTTTCGGAGTCATTTGGCCCCCAGTGGAAATTGATTCTGTGCACATTACTCGCAAGATTTGAAATGTCACGGGAGTCAGGGCCCCACAGGTCCCGATCGACCTTTGACATTCAGTAGGGACAGGACTATGGTCCATCAGCCCCTTCTTCCTCCTCCCTTTTTCCTTTAAAACAGAGCCTGGGGGAGGATTGATTTATGTCCCTTTTGCAACTAGTGATCTTTACAATTGGAAACATCAAAATCCCCCCTTCTCTGAAAAACCTCAGGCATTAATTTCTTCTTGAGTCTGTTTTTCATACCCATCAGCCAACCTAGGATGATTGCCAGCAGCTTTTAAAGATCCTGTTCATCACTGAGGAATGGGACCGCATTTGTCAACAGTCAAAGAGGCCCTGGGGCCAAACCCCAGCATCACTCCCAGAACTCTAGGGCATTCGGCCAAGGCTGAAACAGTATTTCCATTGTGATACCCTGAGTGGGACCCCAATGATGATGATGGTAAGAGGAGGCTGGGGACCTACTACCAACACTTATTAGGGGGACTCCAGGCAGCGGCCAGAAAGCCCACTAATTTGAGTAAGGTAAGTGAGGTTCACCAGGGAAAAACAGAGTCTCCGGCTGCATTTTTGGAGAGTCTCATGGAAGCCTATAGAGTTTTTCACTCCTATTGACCCAGAGGCTCCCAAAAATGCAGCAGCTTTAAATCTGGCCTGTGTTTCCCAGTTGGCCCCAGGCTTTAAAAAAAAATGACAGAAATTGGAGGGATTTGAGAGAAAGAATAGGACTGAACTCCTGAGCATAGCTCAGAAAGTTTATGATAACTGTGATGCCCCCCGCAAGGAAGTCCTAGCCAAGAAACTGGGAAAAGTCACTATTTCTGCATTCCAGACACAAGAGACAGTCCCTCTGGACAGATAAAGAGAAAGCCACCTTTTTGGCTTTGAAGAAAGCACCAGCCCTGACCCTACCTGATGTCACCAAGCCCTTTTGGTTGCCTGTGGCTAAACAAGAGGGCATAGACAAAAAAGGGCTAGCTCAGGCATTAGGGCCTTGGAACAGACCTGTGGCCTACCTGTCTAAAAGACTTGATCCTGTAGCAAGTGGATGGCCTACCCGTTTGAGGGCAGTTGCAGCCACCACCCTCCTGGTCAAGGAGGCAGATAAACAGCCTGGGGCAGGACCTGGTCATCACTGCACCCCATGTGGTGGAAACATTGCTGAGAGGTGCCCCAGATCAATGGCTCTCCAATGCTCGCCTGACTCAGTACCAGGCCCTATTGCTGGTGCTCCATGCATCAGATTAGCCTGAGAAACAACCCTCAATCTGGCCACCTTACTCCCAGACTCTGACTCATACGCATGCGCCTCCATGACTTTCTGGACACTCTGAAAACTTCCACCACCAACCACCCAGGCCTGACTGATGTTCCCCTGCTAAGCCCAGATGAGACCTTCTTCACCAATGGAAACAACTTCATGGAAGACTGAGTCAGGTATGCGGGGGCAGCCATACTCAGTCCAGGAAAACAGGTGCACTGGACACAGGCATTAAGCCAAAGGACTTCAACACAGAGGGGTGAACTAATAGCCTTAACTCAAGCCCTGTTAGGTCGAGACAAGGCTGTAAACATGTACACTGACAGCCGGTATGCATTTGCCACTGCCCATGTGCATGGTGCCATCTACAGACAGAGGGCTATTGACATCAGAAGGGAAAACTATCAAAAATAAAAAGAAATTTTGGCCTCATTGGAGACAATTTGGGAACCCAGGGCGTTGGCCATTATTCATTGTAAAAGCCACCAAAAAGGAGACAGCTTTGAGGCTCGCGGTAACCGAGAGGCTGATGATGTGGCCCTATGAGTGGCCAGAGAACCAGTGGGGCCGATAGACATTGTGCCCGTCTGACCCTTTGGCTACCTGCCAGAAAGACCCACATATACCCCGGAAGAGGAAGAGGAAAACCAAAAGCAAGGGGGTACAAAACTGGACTCAGGCTGGTAGAAAGGGACAAACGAACAAATTTGTCTCCCCTGAGCCCTGGGGTGACAACTTGTTCATCAGTTATATTGCTTAACTCACCTGGGAGAATCAAAGTTAAGACTAATGAGCTCTAAGTTTTCAATCCCAGGACTGACCTCTGTGGTCCAGGACATCAGTTCCAGGTGTCAGGTGTGTGCACAGGTAAACTCCAAGGTGAGACCAAGGAGCAAAGGTAATCGACTATGGGGAAGAGAGCCAGGGGAACATTGGGAACTTGATTTCACCAAAATAAAATCCAGCAATACGTTCAAATATTTGTTGACACCTACTCAGGTTGGGTAGAAGCTTTCCCCACTCTTGGAGAATCAGCCAACGTAACTAAGGTTTTGCTCCAGGAGATAGTTCCCTGATTTGGCATCCCTCGTTACCTGGGGTCCAACAATGGGCCTGCCTTCATGGCACAGACATCCAAATTGTTGACAAGGGCATTACATATCAACTGGAAGTTACACTGTGCCTATCGCCCACAAAGTTCAGGGCAAATAAAAAGGATGGATAGGACCCTGTAAGAAACCCTGACTAAATATGTTCTAAAAACTGATGGTAGGTGGCCCAATCTGTTTCCTCTAGCCTTGTTAAGAGTTAGATGTACCCCATATGTGACAAGTTACCCCTTTTAAAATCTTGTAAGGGAGGCCATCACTACTCCTCCCTAAGTTAAACCTTGAACAGATAACAGTTCTTGTGTCTCTTTACTTCAGTCTCTTCAAGCCTTACAGACTCTTCAGAGTGAGATCCAGTCTACAATACAACAGGCTCAAGAAAAACCTTTTGTGATGTTCCAGCCCCACGGTTTCAAGCCAGGAGACCTGGTCCTGATATGCTTGGTTTGCTTGCACCAAGAACTTGACTAAATACATTCCCAAATCAGTCTTGGCTACCCAATCTGCCACTTTATTTTGTGTCACCACGTATTTTGTTCCACAAGTCTTGTATTATAATTTTAAAAAGGGGGGCTGTGAACATCTGGGATTAACCACTGAACACTATAGGAGTAAACAGGCCGCCCCCATTTTAGTGCCCATTCTGGTGGGATTAGGAATAGCTGGGTCAGTGGCTATTGGAACTTCCTCCCTGATTGTTCAGGACACAAATTTTAAACCCCTAAGCCACCAAGTAACCAGAGATTTAGGTCACCTGAAGGACTTGATCTCCAGATTAAAAAACCAGGTTGCTTCCCTAGCTAAGATGGTCCTGCAAAATTAAAGGGGACCTGACCTCCTGTTCATAAAACAAGGAGGGTTAAAACCTGTTGCTTCTATGCTAATCAATCTGATGTCATTAGAGATATCTTAGCTACAGTCAGAGAAAATTTAAAGACTACATATGCTCAACAAAAGGATCAAAATTGGTTTCAACATCTATTTGACTGGTCCCCATGGTTAACTACCCTACTTTTCTTACTTCAGCAGCCCCCTTAGTTATCTTCTGCTTTTGTTCATGGGACCAAAAAATGCTCTGACTAAAGATGTTAGAGGGTTGATACAGTTAAACTAATGGTGTTGAGACATAATTATGAGGTTTTAGAAGATGTTTTAGAGGAAGAATTAAAAAATAAATATAGAAATCAAAGATTTGATTGTTACAAGAACCAGTGGGGAATGAAGGATCCTAGTTAGCAAGACAGACTCCATATTGCTGCTGAATGACACACTTGCCTGCCCTATAGATGAACTCAGTAATGCTGTGTAATAATTCTGTGACAGCTACAACCTCACAGCAGTGTGCAGTAGAGTATTTGTTCACCTCTTGAGTTTCCAGATCAGTGACTGATCCAGGCAGGGCCCTGGCCCATGTGCCCCTCACCTGCCTCCTAGGAGCGCCAGTCTGGCCTGGGCCATGTCCCTGAGGGACAGAGAGCAAGGACAGTCAGAAAGCTGTTGTCCTGGCTGTGGTCATTTCATACCTGCTAACCTTCCATGGCCAAAGCACAGCACAGGGCTGAACCCAGCCGCAGGGAGCAGATCAGGCTCCCTGCTCAGGGGAAGGAAGTGTTGGGGACACAGGGTCAAGAGTGGACGCAGGGAGGAGAGGGATCAGGGCTGTTCTTGGGTGGCACCTGCCACTGCGGTGTCTACTAACACAGGCACTCAGTGCTCCAAAAGCCAGAGCCAACTTGACTGGTGCAAAGCCACCCCTGTCATTTCCTAGCTGTGTGGCCCTGGGCTTGTGAGCTGGCCTCTCTGGGCCCCATGTCCTCTCCTGTCGTAGCAGATGAGCTGCTCTGGTGAGCATGGACTGAGCTTGGAAGCCAGATCTGGGTCATAGAAGTGTGAATGCTGAGATTAGAGTACCTCCTCGTGCCTGTTGGGGATGGGCTCCCGGACCACAGTGGACGCTGACATCAGAGACATGGCTGGAGAGAGTGGAGGGAAATTTCTGCTTCTCTGGTATTTGTTTTCTACTTTAAAAGATTATTTAAGCTAGGCATGGTGGTGCATGCCCCAAATCCCAGCACTCAGGAGTCTGACCCAGGAGGATTGTGTAAGGTCAGACCAAGGCACAATTGAGACCACCAAGGCATACCAAGTCTAAGCAACATGTGATGAGTTTATTGCCATCTGGGTGCAGATGGGCCAAGGGCTAGAAGGCCGTTGGCACTGAGAGGAGGGTGTGTGGTTGATAATGGGGGAGTTTAGGTAGGGGAGGGGTCATTGCTCAAGAGGGTGGAAAATTTTAGAATCCCATGGTTGGTGGACCTGGGGTGGTAAGAGCAGCAGGGCAGCCGCTGGCTTCCTGTTTTCTCTGTGCTTCTGTGGATGTGGGTAGTGGGTCTGCTTGGGCAGGGGTCCAACCTGGACCTGTCAGATTGCTATGAGTTCAAGGCCAGCTTGGGCTACAAAATGAGTTCAAGACCAGCCTGAACTACATAGATGCTGTGTACAAAAAAAAATTATTTGAATTACCATTGTAGTACAGTTAGAAACAATGGAGCTGAGGGAGTCCCTCCTATCCATTTAATTCTAACCAGCATGGCCATTTCTCCTTCCATTGTCCTAGGAGAGGTAGAAAACAAAATAACAAAACTGCAGATCTCTGATGCTCTATGCCGGAGCACATGCGTGTTGGGTCTTCTAGCCTGACCTCCAGACTCCTTCATTCTGCTCCAACCTCATTAGGGTTCATAAATGTGTGCTACATGTCATGCATGAATTAAGATCAGACTGAATTCTGGGACAAGCTTGCATGTTGGGAGCCACTGAGAAGGCACAGCATCCAATCACTCTTACCTAGGGTTTGTGGGGAGACCCCAGCTTGGAGGTGTGAATCCTTTAAATTCCAAAAGTGTGATTTATTGGGGGCTTTTGGTGCTCCTGTGTGCAGAGACCTGTGTGCACTGCTCTAGCTTTTCTGTCACCCTAGCATCACTTCTGTCTGTGTCATGTCTTTTGTTGGCATGGATTTGTCCTGAGCACAACTTCCCGTGATCTTCAATAAATGTAGCTGCTTCCCACTAGCTACTGGATGTACACTTGACAGTTCTTTGCCCACCATGCACACGGACTGCCCATTGCATAGTGACATTTTACAAGGCCAGAATTCTGAAATTCAGCTCCCTGAGCTGCAGTCAAGGAATGAAAGAGCATCCTGGGCCATCCTTTCTCAGGGCTCTGAAACAGAACTCATTTCCCCCTTCCAGCTTCTCAGGCTGCCCCTTCCTGGTCTCCTACTTTTCCCTACAACCTCAAAGCCCCCAGTTTAGCCTTCTGCCATCCCTGTAATCCCTCTCCCAACTTCCTATCCCCTTCTCCACCTTAGACCCTCCTGCTCCCTCCTCCAAGCCTGCTGTGAGGACTCTGCCCACTCAGCCACTGCAGGATCAGGTGCAGCCTACGTATACTGCTTTCCTCACATCTCCAAAGGCTCTACTGTCCTGGGACCTTTGCAGTCACATCCCCCCTCCTGCCCTTCCCTTCCTTCTTTCATTCCTTCTCTTTCTCTTCCCATTTCTCTAATTCTCTCTCTCTGAGAAGATGGATTACTCACTACATATCTTAGAAATCTTTTCGCAAAAAGTTGGGAATTATTTTCGGTATTATACTTCAAGGTGATGTGGAGGTGCTGCGTACCATGGCATTGTGAGACTAGAAAATGTTGGATTCTGTATATTATCTGATTGTGTTTTAGAGGGATTCAGTTGTCTAAGGTGTGATCTCATGGCATGGACTTAGACCTTAAATCTCTGTACACATCTCCACTCACTTCTTGGAAGGGATTCTTCTTGTGGAATGACTGGCAAATAAGAGTGTCCTGGCATTTGGATGCCTGTGGGACATGTGCAACTAAGGAAACCCTGCCGGAGACTTTGGTCCTTTAGGGCAGCCCTGTCTTGACAGAAAGTCCTTCTCAACTCCTGTCCCCACCCTGAGGAGGCCCCTTTTTCTCACTTTAGGGACCCGCCTCGCAGATTGTTGCCTTGTCTTCCCCATGTGGCCTCCTTCCTGTAAGAGTAGTTCAAGACCCAAGTAGAAGGGGTCATTTACCCAAGTTCAAGATCATCTGAGTGTGCTGGTGTTCAGTGGCCTTTCACAAGGAAACCATATGCAGTTGGGGGCTTCTTCTGCTCATCCTCCCATTGATCCAGGGCCACTGTTTTTGTTTTTTGGTACCTGGGATTGAACTCAGGACCTGGTGCTTGCAAGGTGGGGGGGGAGGTGGCACCACTGAGCTAAATCCCCAGCAGGGCCATTGTTTTGTTAAAACTGTCCTTATTCCCAGGATTTAGCTCAGTGGTTTTGCCACCTGGTGCGCAAGTGCAAGGACCTGAGTTCGATCCCCAGTACCAAAAGAAAACTCCTTCCTTGTCTCCACGTGAGGTGGGTTAGAGACTGTTTTTGAGGGTCAAAAAATAAAGTGAGAAGAAACTGGTCAGAGTCAGATGGGTTTTGATAACCCATAGGTGAATATGCTGTACCTGGGTGCTGTCAGACAGGGTCCACAGTGAGTGCCGGGGGCAACCTGGAGCATGGGTGTTATTGTCCTGATGAACTTGCAGGACAGAACTGGGTGGATGAGGGAGGAGTGGAGTATGGTGACCATGGAAACCGCAGCAGAAAGGCTTGGCCCTGAGAGCTAGGCCCATCCTGTATGTGAGAGCTCATGGTTCCTGGACCAAGACACCAGTGAGTGGAGCCTGTGATGACCCTGGGAGCAGCCCTGCCATCATCTTGTCCTGTCACTGGGTCCTGCAAGATAGCACACTGGTGAGTGGATGCTCTGTCCTTCATGATTATGGACTCTTCACTGTGGGAAATCACTGTAGCATCAAAGTGTCTTTCTAACCAGTTTTCAGTGTACAGCTCAGTGACACCTAGTGTGTTCCCATGGAGACATGACTGTCATCACCATCCATCTCCAGACTTTCTCACTGTCCCCATGGGAAACACAGTGGCCATGAACTGCCACCTCAGCTTCCTCCCTGTCCTCAGGCCCTGAGCACCATCTTCTCCTGTCTGTCTCTGGAGTAACCTCTCCAGGGACCCCAGAAGGGGAGTCATCCAGGACTGGACCTTTTCTGCCTCATTTCATAGAATGGAATGTTCTTTTCATTAGCTGTAGCCTGGGACTAAGAGGATGTTCACCCTACCTGTGTCCCCATCTGTTATCCCACATTCCAGAGGTGATGTTCATTGTCTGCACATATAGACACTGTATCTTGTGTGCTTTTACATGAACCTGTGCTATATATCCTTTCCTTAGTTTGCACAGAAGTGGAGCCATTTCCACGCAGTCTTCTGCAGCTGAGATTTTTACGTAGCAAAGGGTTTGGAACAGCTTTCCTGGAAATATATATCCCACCCTTCCCTCTGCCCCTCTCTGTCTCTGTCAGCTTCTCTGTGTGCCTTTCTCTCTGTCATTTGTCTCTCTCTCTCTGCCTCGGTCCATCCTCCCAATTTCTGTCTTTCAGGTTCTGTGCATGCCTTAGTCCCTGTCTCTGTGGGTCTCTCTCAGTCTCTGAGTCTGTCTCTGTGTCTCCATCTTTCTCAACCTCTTCCATGGAAACCTTACTTATGAGCATAAATAAATGGCGCATAAAGACACACTGTGAATAGGACAAGACCTCATCACCCCAGACCCCCCTGCCCATCACAGAGACCCCTTCAGGTTGCCAGGTGCTGTCCTTCCAGATCTTTCCATGAATCTGCCCAAGCCTGCACACAGCCATGGAGATTCTTGTCTGTTTACCCAGGGAGACCATCAAGTGCATGATCTGTTGTCACTCCCTAAGCCCTTGAGTAATGCATCTTTCTTCCTCACTGTGAGCAAGTGTACCCACAGCCTCAAGGGCAGTGCCTAATGTGATTGCTACAGAAATGCTCACAGTCACTTAAACCGATTCAGGGTGCCAGGGTACCACTTACATTGTCCCTTCCTTATAACTTACTCAGGATGATCTGCTTGGTAAGAGGACTGCGTAGAATATGCACCTGCCAGGATGGCTCTGGCCATCAGCTTGGTTCCTGGTGTCACCTGCAGCAGCCCTGGCCCTGCCCTCCTCTTAGAGCCCCGCCCCTCCCATGATCCAATGCAGCCCCCTCAGTGCTCTCTAGGACAGGCTTCTGCAGCTGCTCCTGCCTCTCCCTTCACTGTCCCACCCTAGGATCCACCCAGCATTCAGGGCAAGTCTCCACACATAGTGACCTCCCCTCCCATTTCTAGCCCTCAGAATCCTCCTTAGGGTGAAATTAGATCGATTTTTCCTCAAAGAATATCTGCCCTCCCCCATGTGGAGTCATATATTGTGTGATTCCACTAACCTAGAATGACCAAAGTCAAAGCTAGCAAGCAGCATGGTGGTTGTCAGGGGGTGGAAGCAGGGGGATGGGGAGTTTTAGTGGATAATAGACAGTTTTGCCACATTAGAACATTCTGGAGACTGGTCATACAGCAGTGTGACTCTATGGAACTCTATACTTGAAATGGTTAATATAGCTTTTAAAACCTTACCAAATTATATATTTTGAGTATGTGCAATTTCCTCCCTGTCAATTAAATCTCAGTAAAGCTGTTTCATTGCAAAAAGATACACAAAGAGGATGATGGATGGAATAGAGTTCCTGGAAAAAGATTTACCAACATGGGAGAGCTTGGCCTATGACCCATGTGGCATTGAAATGTGGAAAAGGAATAGAACTCTGTGTGTGTGTGTGTGTGTGTCTGTCTGTCTGTCTGTCTGTCTGTCTGTCTGTCTGTCTCCCTTTGTAGTTCAGGCTGGCTCTGAACTCACTCTCCTGAACTCCAGGCTGCCCTCAAAATCTTGGTGATCCCTCTGCCTCAGCCTCCTGAGTGCTAGGATTACAGGCATGCACCACAAGACCCAGCCAGGAATAGAACTTTTGAATAGCTGGGCCAATTGATTATCCATAGGAAAAGATAAATTTAGCCCCAGAGCTTAAACCATGCAGAATAAAAGAAGTTCCCTGGTGATACTTTTAGAAGGAAATATATAAGAACATCTCTACAACATTTGGGTAAGGACAGTCTTCTTAAGACACACATGCCCAAACACATATGCCCACATGAAAAAATGGTATCCAGAATATCATATTTTACCAATGACTATAAAGAAAAAATTTAATAGAAAACTCAGTAGAGTGTATGAGCTGGTGAGCCCTAGAGATAAAATCTGTATTACATACAGAGGTTGCAGCAGGAATACCCTGTTTATATGTTTTATTTATATGATGTACAAACTAATGACCTTGGGAGCCCCAAAATCCTGCTGTCTGTGCCCCATCCCAGACAGTGTCATTTTATTTGCCTGGGCAGACTTTTTCAACCTCTGTGCTGTCAATGGGTCAGGCTGTAAAGGTCTATGTATTGTAGACTGTTTAGCTCCCTTCTGATTCCTGTCCACTAGATGTAACTCATAAATGATTCCCAAGTTGTCTCATCATTTACAAGGTATGAAAAAAAGCACCTGGTGTATTTCTAGTGGTGACTTTTTCATTAAGAAGCTCTGCAACAGGGAGTAAGCTCCTCTCTGAGACTTTATTTTGACTTTGACAGTGAAGTCAGTCATTGGATTCTTGAAACAACTGAGAATACTGTGATAGAAGGCTGTCTGGACCTTATACAGTATCAGGGAAATAGATTTCAAAAGTAGCTGAGGCCAGAAAGGGTTCTGTTCATGGCCCAGAACACTTCAAGGGTCTTTGTAAGCAGGGTGATAGAACACATTAAAAATGGAACTGTGGCACCCTCATCAGTGAGAGCCATGGGGAAGAGTGCAGGGGGAGTCAGAAGCAACCAAGGTGATGTTAGTGGGCATGCAGAAAAGCTGAAGTGGGCAAGGCTGTGGGAAAAGATGGAAAGGTCCACAGAGCCAAGGATGAACCTGAGAGCTTAGCAGAGCCCATGGGACAAAAGTTGGAAGGCTGTAACCTGCTCTGTGCAAAAGCTGCTAAGGACAACTCAGAATGATATTTTCAGTTAATTTGGAACAAATGACAAGACTGCATTGGGCCTGTTTTAGAGTCCTACAGCAAAAACAAGAAGAGACTACAAACAGACTAGAGGGAGAGAGAATGTTCATTGGAAATGTGTGAAACAAACCTGCTGAAGACAGAATAAACTGGGACAGCAGCAGCACACAAATATCATCAAGGAAGCTTTAACAGTGCCAGTGCAGCGTGTAGTCCCAGAACTTGGGAGGCTGAGGCAGGGTGATTTAGAGTTTGGGGCCAGTCTGAGCTCCATGCTGACATCAAGGCCAGTAGCAAGAGCCTGTGTGAAAAAAAAATAGGAGAAGAGAGTGGCAGAAGGGGGAATGTTGAGAAGGGGGAGGGGAGTGGAGGGGAAGACAAGGCTACTGCAGAAGGTCCACCCTCATTACACTTTTAGGAGTGGGGCTGGAAAGTTCCTGCGGGTGACTCCCATATGTGGCCTACATCCAAGTGATGGAGCCAGCTAAAGACATGGTAAGGAGATACCTCTGTTTTTTGCTTCTATTTTTTTTTTAATTTTTTTTTTTCGGTCTTACAAGTTGTTCTTTTCCTTCAAATTATTTAGAATATAAGTTTAAATATTAGGGGAGGGCTGGGGATTTAGCTCAGTGGTTCTGCTGCCTGCCTTGCAAGCGAAAGGATCTGAGTTCGATCCCCAGTTCCAAAAGATAAAAAATTAAATAAAAATAAATAAATAAATTTAAATATGAGAGAAATATGTCACTTTCTGTTTTTTTGAAAAGACAAACAGTCCAAAACTTTCAGATAGACTAAAAAAGGAAAAAAGAGAGAAGACTCAGCATTAGAAGGGAAAGAAGTAATAGAATGAATACAAAGCATCAGAGGACACTACTATCAAGAGCCATACCTCAACAAATTGGGTACCTAGAAGAAAAAATGAGTAAATTCTTAACGGGAAACACCTAACAAGATTAAGAAGAGTTTGAAAATCTGACTATGCAAATAATGAAGAAGGAAGATTGATCAACATTTGAGAAGTTTCCCATCCACAAAAGCCTAGGATCTGATGGCTTCACTCCTGCTTTGTACCAAAGAACTAATGTCTCATTGTAAAATTTTTCCAGAAACCTGAAGAGAACATTTCCAGTCTGATTTCCTAGTTCAGTATTATTTTGATACCAAGCCCAGAACAAAGACACTGTTATCAGCCAATAGTCCTGATGAATGTGGAAACAAAAAACCCTCAAAAATATACTAGCAGGTTGCTGTCACCCCCCAAAAAAGGATCTTGCACACATCAAGTGATAGAGATGTAGCTCAATGACAGAGTGTTTGTGTGGCAAGTGTGATGCCTTGAGATTGATCATCATCACCAAAATAAAAAATATGGAAACCAGCATAATGACCAAGTGGGATTTATCTCACGTAGACAGGTATGGCTTAATATTTACAAAGAGATCAATCCATAAATGTGAAACAGCACACCAACAGAATAAGTGACACAAAAAGATTGTCTCAATACATGCAGAAATAAATGTTTTTTTAAATTAAACATTGTGTTCGTGATCAGAGAAAACTCTCCCCACATATGTACAAAAGTAATATACCTCTAACAAGAAAGGCTACGTATGACATACAGCTAGCATCATAGTTGTGGTGGTTAAGCTTAATTGTCCACTTCCCTGGATGAAGAGACTCCTGGACTGGTGATTGGATGACAGGGGCAACACACCATCCACAGATTAATCCACTGATGTTCACAGCTACATGTGCTGCTGGAAGTAGGGCCCAGTTAGCAGTGGGTCCCTGGGAGTGTACCTTTGGAGGGTACATCTCTCACTGGTGCTCTTCCCCTGTGGTCTGCTTTCTGGTCATCATGAAGTGAGCAGTTTGGTTCTCCGACACCTTCTGCCATGATGACTCCATCTTAGAAACAGTAGACCTTGGACGGAAACCTTTGAAACCATGAGCCAGATTAGAACTCTCTGCTTTTAAGTTGTGGATGTTGGGTATTTGTTTTGGAAATCGGACACAGCCTTTTATGATAGTCAGTAGAAAACAGTCAAAGTTTTTCCTCTAAGATCAAGAATAAGACAGGTAGCCCCACTCTCACCACATGATTTCTACAAGTGGAATCCTTGCCAACCAGAGCAGCATGCTTTGGGATAGTGCCTTTGAATTGTCTCCCGCAGTTTCATACTGGAGACTGTATGTAGTTGTACTGAGCACACAAAGTGATCAGGAGGAGACAGAAGGGACAGCATGAGTTTGCCTTCTCCAAGATAACCTCAAAGCATTGCTTACACACTGTGGTTACAAGGGAAGGTTACATGCTCAGGTAGGATCTCCAAACAAATCAAACACTGGCCCTCAGAAAAAGCTGTCTTAGCCACAACTATTCTGGGGTGGAAAAGGGCTATTCAAAGGCCATACTCCTTGAGGATGCAAACTAAATTTTAAGCTATTCTGGAATTCTCCCTCTAATTACCCAATCAGTACTGATACAGATGCCAACAAGTATGCAAACATTAACAAAATTTCAGTTTCCATATTTGGAGGAAAAAAACCTTAATGACATCAAGCATTGACAGAGAGTATTAAAGCTGTTCTAAATGAACAATATTAGAAAAATTAAAACTTCCAAAACTGTGCATTGCCAGATTACAGGTAAAAGTAAAAAATGCATGGATGATATATTCTGGTTTCTCTTCAGATTCATTACAGGACCTACATTCTTTGAAAACACATTCTATTGGAACAAACTAAAGAAATACTATCTTGGAACAATAAGTTAACATTGTCACTCTGAGGTGACTACATTAGTAGAAACTGCTCCCATGGATATTGGAACTTAGAGAAGTCCTGAACTGGAAGCAGCTGTGAATGAAGTTTGGCTGGTGCTCTTTCTCCTTCCTCTACCAGAGCCCCTACATGCTGAGATGAGAAAGCTCCCAGGTTGGTCCTGTGAACCTTGGCCAAAAAGGCCAGGACTTTCATCTTACTGGTTTCAGCATGGGCTCTGGGCCCCACAGGAACTCTTATTGCACAGGATCACTGTTGGCCACCTGCTGGTACTCCAGGCACTTTTGCTTCACAACGTCTTTGATGAGGAGCTGTCTGGGCTCCCCGTAAAGAATCCACTCCTGCCCAGCATACAACTCTGTCAGATCCAGTGCTCCCCAGACCAGATCTCCTCTTCAATGGCATGCTTGCCTTCATGAAGATCACACCTGGGACAAGTAGCCAGAGGCCAGTCTTGCAGGCACACACAAAAACTGCACGTGGATGTTCATAGCAGAATTTTGGGTAAAGACCAAATCATGGGAGAAAACCAAATGTCCTTACCTTTGGGAATGGATAAAAGACCATTAGTCAGAAGCTTATGGTGCATATCTGTAATCCCTGTTACACAGTAGGATGGATGACAACTTAAAGGCTCAACAGGGTAACTTAGGGAGTCCCTGTGACAATATAAAAAATTAAAAAATGGGGCCAGGTATCAACTCGCTGGTAGAGTGTCACTGGATTTGTTTCCCAGTACTACTGAGAAAAAAACAGAACAAGTCTACTTTCTATAAGACATACCAAGCCATAAGCAAAAACAATAAGAAAGTGGTACAGGCCACAATCTGAGTTCATCTCCATGTCACTGTGCTGAATGACAAAAAGTAAGTCATAAAAACCAATACATATTTCTTAAATGTGTAATATTCTCTAACAGACAAAGTTAAGTATTTGTATGTTTTCCACAGCCTTCTCATTTCAATTTTAATGCATCTGAAACATTAGCTTGTTTTGGGGGGTATTTGCCTGTTTTCATAATTTTGATTTACTTATGCATTATACAACTTCTACTTCTGATGAAGATTGGCTGGAAGCACTGGGCCACCTGAGGACACTAAATATCATACATGTGCATTGCCAGCCATTCTGTGCTAATGGACAGCAAAGAGTCTATGCTGCTCTCTTCTCACAGTTCTTCGAAACTCATGATCTCTGTATTTGCTGTTGAAGGAAAGAAAAGCATGGAAGGTGATACAGTGAATATTAAAAATCTGACCTGGAATGAACACTATTATGAGTCATGCACAAATGGCAAGGCCTAGTAATGTTATTTCTAACTACAAGAACACTTTTATCTCTCCCTAAGCTCAGGAAGGAGAAAAAAATCCAGATACAGAGGAGTAGTTGTGGCCTGGCTTGCACTTTACAGAGTACGTTTCCAATAGACAAACTGGTAGAATTTTTTCTAATACCCCTTTCAGTTCAAGGCTCATTTTCCAAGGTCAAATTCTGTGAAATTTTCCAAACATTTTTTCCACATCCTGTCATGTTGTGTTTCTCTTGTGGGACTGCATAACTCTATAATCATAAAACCTCCTAGCCCCAACTGTGATTGAATGTGAGTTAATGGACAAAGATGCTTGTTAGTTTTGGGACACTAGATAAAATCTGTAACAGACATAAAGTCCCAAAGTAAACTATTCAACTCCTTGTTTGCCCAGAACTGATGTTCTGGACACCACAATCTATAGAACAATCTGCAAATGTCTGCTGACCATCAATATGTGATAGTCGACCACCAACCTTTGCCCTTTAATTCTATATGTTAACTTCCCCCTCAACCCCCTATAAGAACAGCCTCGGACTCTGAGCCAGTTGCCTCTATAAGCTACTTTGCTTTTCGAGTGCCATTTGGCCAGACTAATAAAGGTCTGTTTTACTTTGCAACTTGTCCAGTGTGTTCCTTCCTGGGTGTTCTTCACTGCAGTCAGCTCCTCGGAACATTTGGTAAGGCCCTTGGTCTTACATTTTGGAGGCCCCAGTGAGATCCCCAGGCAGAAACCCTGGTTCAGCTGAGACTCTGTAGTGGGATCCAGCAGGAGACTCTCAGGCACACCTCAGAAAACCTCCAGACGTAAGTTTTTTTGGCTGGTTGCAACCATTTGTTAAGTCAGGAGTGATGTGGCTGATGAGCCGGCGAGCCTCCCCTGACCCCAAGGTTCCTGACGAGGAACAAGGGAAGATTTAGTTTCACTCTTGTTGTGGTGCCTGTTCATCTTCTCCTTTGTTAGTGTCCTGTCCATTGTGTGTTTAACCTTGTATTTCTTTCCAAACCATCAAGGGTAGAGATTGGAGGATCCTGCTCCAAGGCTACCCCATTGGACTGTTTTCTTACTAATTTTAAATTGGCTTTTCCCTCTGAACAGGGGGACAAATATGGGGTTAAATTCTCTCACAGAAAACTCCATTCCCTGTGTCAATTGGAATGGCCAGCTTTCGGAGTTGGATGGCCAGCTGAGGGCTCTTTTGACCCAAGCCTCTGTCGGGCTGTATGGAAAAAGGCCACTGGTCACCGTAGTCACCCTGATCAGTTTCCATATATAAATATCTGGGTTCAGGCTTGTCAAGAGCCTCTGGCTTGGTGGCAGCGTTGTTCCTTGCAAACAAACACTTGCATTCGGGTTATGGCTCCAAGGGAACCCTGAGGGTCCAAAACCCGGGCTCCCAGGCTGGTGTTCTCACAAGATCCTGGTCCCTTAGATCCTTTCATAAGACCTCCACCCTATGTGGAGCCATCCTCCTCCTCTGATAAAGCCAGCCCCAGATCTCAAAACCCTTTCTATGCTCTTCTTGAAGAAAAATCTCTGGATTCTGTAACCTCTCCTTCCCACACGTGAACAGGGGCCACTTATGGTCCCAGCGAAGCTCCCTCTGAGGGCACTGGTTCAGTTCCTCTTTTGCCTCTTCGGGAAACAGAGCAGGGTCACTATGTCTATATTCCTTTTTCTACCAGTGACTTGTATAATTGGAAACATCAAAATCCCCCTTTTTCAGAAAAACCCCAGTCTTTGATCTCCCTCCTAGAATCTGTTTTTCATACCCATGATCCTACCTAGGATGATTGTCAACAACTCCTCCAAGCCCTCTTCACCTCTGAGGAAAGAGAAAGGATCCAAGAGCAAGCCATCAAGTCAGTGTTGGGAGGAAGAGTGGGCCCACTTGATGAGCAACAACGAGCCCATATCGAGGCGCAAGTTCCGTCCACCTGTCCCTCATGGCAAGCTAATTCCTCAGGTGGGAGAGAAGCTCTCCAAAACTACCGTCAGCATCTAGCCAGATTGAGGGGAGCTGCTCAAAAGCCTACCAATTTGAGCAAGATAAGCGAGGTCCTTCAAGGACCTGAGGAATCCCCTTCTGCCTTTCTGGAGTGTCTGTTGGAAACATATCGTACATATACTCAGATTGACCCAGATGCCCCTGCAAATTGACAGGCAATTAATTTGGCATTTGTTACTCAGTCAGCACCAGATATTAGAACTTACAGTGGATGGAGGGATTTGAGGGAGAAAATAGGGAAAAATTGATGAGAGTGGCAATGAAGGTATTTAGTAACAGGGATCCTTTTGATGACAGAATGGCTAAAAAGATAGGAAAGTTGAACATTGCAGCCTTGGCAGATGGAGGTTTTGTCCAAAAGGAATACAGAGAGAATAAAAAAGAGGATAAAAGTAAAGGACAGCCCTTGTTAGAGAAGCATCAATGTGCATATTGCAAAGAGAAGGGCCATTATAAAAGGGATTGTGAAAAGTTGAAAAGAAAGAGAGAGAAGGAGAATAAGAGATGGAGTTCTTCTGGTAGACGAAGAAGATTGACAAGGCCAAGGCTCATGGCCACTTGACCCTAGTGAGCCTATGGTGACTTTGGAAATAGGGGGAATAGATGTCCAATTCCTTGTGATCACTGGCACAGCCCTTTCTATCCTAAAGACCCCCCTTGGAACACTTTCTTCCCTAAAGACCTCCATTACTGGAGCCACAGAAAAGTCAGCTTCTTATCCTTGGACCACTAAACGAACTGTAAATCTGGGAAAAGGTACTGTTACTCAGTCCTTCTTAGTTAACCTGGAGTGCCCTTACCCGTTGTTGGGAAGAGATTTGCTATGAAAATTGGGGGCTGTTATTTCCTTAGAGCCTGAAGGAGGAACTTTTGAACTCAAGTCACCCTCTGCCATTATGGTAATGGTTCCCCTTGAAGATGAATTTAAGCTGCTAAAGGAGGGTGCAGAACCTCCCAAACAAAAATGGGATTACCTTCAGAAAAAGTTTCCCCTGGTGTGGGCTGAGACCAACCCACCTGGGCTGGCCAAACACCATGCCCCAGTGGTGGCTCAATTGTTGACCTCTGCCACCCCTACCCATGTGCAGCAGTACCCCCTCTGGCCAGAGGCCAAGGTAGGGATATCCAAGCACATCCACCAACTCCAGGAAGCCGGCATCTTGATCCCTTGCCAATCTGCCTGGAATACACCCCTGCTTCCTGTAAGGAAGCCTGGCACCTCAGACTTCAGACCAGTACAGGATTTGTGGGAGGTAAACAGCCAGGTGAAGACCGTCCCCCCAACAGTACCGAACCCCTATACTCTGTTGAGTCTCATCCCTCCTGCTCATGTGTGGTACTCAGTATTAGACCTCAAAAATACATTTTTCAGCCTGTCTCTAGCACCAGTGAGCCAGCCCCTCTTTGTCTTCAAATGGACAGACCCAGACACTGGGACAACCAGACAGCTGACATGGATCTGGCTGCTGCAGGGATTCAAAAACTCCCCCACTCTGTTCAGGGAAGCTCTCAGCAAAGATTTACAAGAAGTAAGGAGAGTGTTTCCCTAAGTGACTATTCTTCAGTATGTAGATGACCTCCTGGTGGTGACTTCGACCAATAAAGAGTGTCTTGCAACCACCGAGGGCCTCCTGGAAGCCCTCCAAGACCTGGGATATTGGGTGTCTAGGAAAAAAGCTCAGCTCTGCCAGACCAAGGTAACCTACTTGGGCTATATTCTTGAGAAGGGAAAGAGGAGGCTGGCAGAATCGAGAGTATCTGCAATTCTCCAGATCCCAGAGCTGAGCTCAAAAAAACAGGTTGCAAGAATTCCTAGGGGCAGTTGGGTATTGCAGAATTTGGATTCCTGGCTTTGCTGAAATTGCCAAGCCCCTGCATGAAGCCACTGCTGGAGGAAATACGCCCCTTGAATGGACTAAGTCTTGCCAGCAGGCACTTCAATTGCTTAAGACTGCACTTGCATCGACACCAGCCCTGGCATTGCCAGACTTAAACAAGCCCTTCACCCTGTATGTGGCAGAGAAAAATGGGGTAGCTAAGGGAGTGATTACTCAGCTTTCAGGGCCATGAAAGCAGCCTGTGGCATACCTCTCAAAGAAGCTCGACCCAGTGGCCCGAGGGTGGCCTACTTGTCCGAGGACAGTACCAGCTGTTTTAACCCGAGAGGCTGGAAAATTGACCTTTGGACAGGAATTGACTTTGATCACTCCCCATGCCATTGAGCCCTTGTTGAATAGCTCACCTAGCAAATGCCTGTCTAATGCCAGACTGTTACAATATCAAGGACTCCTATTAGAACAGCCATGCATTAAGTTTACCACTACCACTAGCCTCAATCCAGCTACTCTACTCCTGGAATCTGACGAACAAATGCCCATCCATGATTCCCTTGAGACTCTTGAAAACTTTAGGGGAGGGCATCCGGACTTGACGGACCAGGCCCTCCCCCAAGCAGAGACTACGTTCTACACTGATGGGTGCAGTTTCATTCGTGATGGTGTACAGTATGCTGGAGCGGCAGTGGTCAACCAGGACCAACAGGTGGAATGGGAGCAGGAGCTACCTCAAGGGACATCAGCACAGAGGGCTGAGCTGGTTGCTTTAACTAAGGCTCTGGAATTGGGAAAAGGAAAAAGGATAAATATATTCACTGATAGCCATTATGCTTTTGCCACCGCCCATGTACATGGGGAGATTTATCAAAATAGAGGGCTGCCAACCTCCAAAGGAAAGGAAGTTAAAAACAACGCTGAGATATTGGCCCTCCTGCAAGCCATCTGGTTTCCTCAAGAGGTCGCCATCATTCACTGCCATGGGCACCAAAAGGGGCTTAGCCGCGAGATGATTGGTAATAATGCTGCTGATCAGGAAGCAAAACAAGCTGCCCAAAAATCAGTGGTGAAGCAGATGGTTCTGCTTCCCATGCCAGTACTCCCAGAAAAACCTGAATACACAGATAAAGAAGTAGCAGAAATGAACAGGAGATGCTGGACTCAAGGAAAACATGGATGGTGGACAACTAATGATGGAAAGGTGGTGCTCCCAGCCACTGTAGCAGATACGTTGCTTCAAGAACTACATGAGTCCACCCACCTCGGCAAGAAAAGGATGATGGCTGCCCTGCAACCTCATTTCATCAGCGAGGGATTGGCGCAAAAGGCCCAGGACATGGTGAGACAATGCCCTACCTGCCTCAAGGTAAATGCCAATCAGGTAATCGGGCCCCCTGGGGTCCAACACAGAGGACTAACTCCAGGAGAACATTGGGAATTGGACTTTACTGAAATGAAGCCTGGCATGTATGGGTTTAAATACTAGTTTTCGTGGACACTTTTTCAGGATGGGTAGAAGCATATCCCCCTAAGAGGGAGACAGCTGAAGTAACAGTCAAAAAGCTCTTGACAAATATTCCCCCGTTTTGGTTTGCCTTTAGCCCTGGGATCTGACAATGGTCCAGCCTTTACAGCTAAGATATCTAAATTAATTAGTAATATCCTTGGAATAAAGTGGAATCTACACTGTGCCTATAGGCCTCAAAGCTCAGGACAGATAGAAAGAACAAATCAAACTTTAAAGAAGATTCTGACTAAATTGTGCTTGGAGACTGAACTAGGTTGGGCAGAGCTTCTCCCTTTTGCCCTCCTCTGAACTAGGTGTACTCCCAAACCTCCCCTGAATCTGTCCCCCTTCCAGATTGTTTATGGATGATCTTCCCCAATCATCCTGCTAGTAGATGTACAATTGAAAAATAAGTTCTTCCACCTTTGATTCCTTAAATCCTTAAAAGCAGTTCATCAGCTTCAGTCAGAGCTACATGAGACATTACAAGAGAAAATGACTAGTCCCAATGAAAAACCTTTACAACTTTTACCCTATAAGCCAGGAGATTTGGCTTTTATTTGCAGATTTGATTCCAAGACCCTGGAACCATGTTGGAAGGGACCGGTTCCTGTTGTCCTGTCCCTTGGCAGTGAAGGTAGCTGGACATTCTGCCTGGATACATCACAACCATCTAAAAGCAGGACCCCCTGCAGATGTCACAAAGGACAAATGGAAGGTTATCGGCCAACCAGGTGACCAAAAGCTAAGATTGGAGCAGGTTAGAGATGTTTCACCTTCATGATAATATTCTCTGGGACATTGGCAGCATTGTCCCCAAGAGGACTAGATTATACAAAAAAAGTATGGATTCAATTGGCAAACTCACTTAATTTGTCTGAATTCTGTCTAAATGTTGATATAAATTTCCATTATGTACTGGGAAGCTGTCTCATTCCACTGTGCACCCCTTTAGAATTAATGCAACCCTATGCCCTGTTTAAAGACATCCCAGGAAAAAATCTTCCTTATATAGTTATAATTGGGGACCTGTCTCATGTCATAAACCTAAAAATGCTGTCAAATTATATACACCCAGGGTAATTATGTCAAATAATACCAAATGTGCTATATATGAAAATTGTACAACCAAGTGTCTAAGAGTAAAATGGTCAGAAGAGATACCCTGCCATATAAAACAGAAAATTATATATAGCAATTGCCATATCTCCCTACCAACAGGATGGTTTTATACCTGTGAAGCTATAACTTTGAATTATATTCCAGCCAATTTAACCAAGACCCATTTCTCCTTGAGTCATCTGGCTGTAGTTTTACCAGATAGAACTGATTTGATTATGCCAAATAGGACTAAACATTGGTCACCTTATACTGCACCAGCATGTGATGATGATGTAGGCCTATTATCAGATCCTGAAGTGATCACAATGATAGCATCTTTTGTTGCTTTGACTTCCATAGGAGTCCATGCTGAAAAGGCAGTATAGAAATTAGCATACAAGGTGGTCAAAGGGCTAAATGCTACTTCATCAGCCTTGGTCTTAATTAACCAAGAGTTGCAGGAACAGACAGGCAATCTTAGACAACAGAACAGCAATAGACTTATTTGTTGCTCTTCCACCACCAAGGTTGTGAAAGAATAAAAAATGTGTTGTTTCAATCTTACCAATAATGGTCCAAAAATTAAAGAAAAGGTAAAACAATTAGAAGATCCGGCTCAAAGAGTACATGATAAAGATGGCAGGGACTTGTTCAAATGGTTAACTAAATGGTTGCCCAACCTACAATGGTTAAATCAACTTTTTCTTGTCATTATTATTGTGTGTGTATGCTTACTATTGTCATGCTGTTGTATACAATGGATGCCTACATTTATACGTAAGATTACTTAAGCTATAAAATCAGTGGGGAATGTTGGACTGCATAACTCTGTAATCATAAAACCTCCTGGCCCCAAGTGTGATTGAATGTGAGTTAATGGATAAAGATGCTTGTTAAGTTTTGGGACACTAGATAAAGTCTGTAACAGACCTAAAGTCCCAAAGTAAACTACTCAACTCCTTGTTTGCCTGGAACTGATGTTCTGGACACCACAATCTATAGAACAATCTGCAAATGTCTGCTGACCATCGATACGTGACAGTCGACCACTAACCTTTGTCCCTTTTCTTTAATTCTATATGTTAACTTCCCCCTTAACCCCCTATAAGAACAGCCTCGGACTCTGAGCCAGTTGCCTCTCTAAGCTACTTTGCTTTGGGAGTGCCGTCTGGTCAGACTAATAAAGGTTTTACTTTCCAACTTGTCTAGTGTGTTCTTTCCCGGGTGTTCTTCGCTGCAATCAGCTCCTCAGAGCGTTTGGTAAGGCCCTCAATCTTACACTCTTTTTCGGACATTATCACCACACACAGGCTAACATCCAGTTTTTTAAATGATCCCATACAGTGAATCTAAGCACTGAAATCCCCTTACATTTTTGGATTGGGCATTGAACACAGAACCACTGCACAGAGCTACCTGTATAAACATCTATTTCTATTTTTTTTTTTTATTGTTTTCAGACTTGATCTATCTCAGTTGTTATATGGCACTGGGATGACTTTAGATTCTCTTCCCTCAGCCTATGTGATTCCTGGGATTACAGGCATGCATCACCATGCCTTGTTGGTATTTTGTGTTATGATATTTTTCATCAAATCATACCTGTATTAGTAAGGTTTTTGTCATTGTGACCAAATTCTTGAGAAAGTAAACTTGAAGGAAGAAATATTTCTTTTGGTTCATGGTTTCAGAGATTTCAGTCCATGGTCAGCTGGCTCTACTGATTTTGGGCCAGAGCAATCCCCACAATCTCATCACCAGGCCTTTGGGGTACAATTTCAATACAAAGTATGACAATACCTTTCTGCACATAGCTATGCCATAATTTCTAACGCCTTGAGAGGGTGACAGTTTTCTACTTTCTATTGATTCATGGTCAAAGTCTAAATTTCTACTATCTTCAGGATGAGAGAACACACCTGACAGCATGCTACACCCACAGAAAAGAGGAAAAAGAAAAACAGGATTTCCCCCCTGGGTTGTAAGTCAGAAAAGACACAGTGGAAATATGTTGAATTACTTCTGTCTCTGCTGAACAAAGATGCCCTATCTGGCAATAAAACAGGTTTCATTATCTGAAGAAGTCTGGGAAGGTCACGAAAACATCCACAAGATGTGTCATCTGGTGAGTTCTGTGTGCTTTACCATACCTCTTTTCCATGGATGGAGGCTTCATAAGTTACCACAGATTCTTCTAACTCATATTTTGTCATTCTTTAAACCCCTGCCAAAATAAATGCCCTGAGCTTATTGTTTGCTAAATTGCAATGAGGGGAACCTATTACACTTCTCTTTGAGTGAAATGAGTGCTGCCTCTCCATGCCCTTGCCATATTACACCCACCTCAGGAGATTTTAGGTCACCAATCTCAGGAGATATCCTTCTTTTCAGAAACCCCTCAGAGCTGACATGTATAGAATATGCAGTTTACTTACTGGGTTTGATTACACGGGTAAGCTCAATCAAAGATCTGTGTGATCAGTAACCAGTTCCTAGTATATCTTATGAAAGTTCTACTGCCAATGTCACTGTGACTTCCCTGCAGTCTCTACAACTTCAGTATTAGACCTCCCAGTGGATGACACAGCAAAAGAGATTCTCCTCACCAGCTTTCTGGAAAACTTCTTTGAATGTGGTAGAGACAACAAACAGGGTGGTCATGCCAGAATTTCACTGTCAAATTTATCTTCTAACTGGAACATGATTTGCCCTCAGAGGAACACCAGTGTGAAGAAACCAACAAGGAGTGGGAGTGTGCTCTGGAAGGGGAAGGACAGGACATTCTGCACTGTTTCTCCCCATGAAAACAGCATACAACCTTTTCAGGAGGGTGTGCTGAAGGCCAGCAAGTCTGATTCCAATATGAACAAGAGGGCACACTGTAGGGAACCAAGAGAAATGTACTGTAAGGCAAGGAGTTGGCAAAATATCAGTACAGAGACCCAGGCAGTTCTCAAGAAATCTTGGGATAAAGGAAAGCAATACTCTCGAAATGAATCCCACAGATAAACCTGAAGTTGTGTTTGAATCTTATTTCACCTTTCTTTCTTAAGCTTGGTTTAAGTTAATTGGTCATAGCATGTTTCCTTTTACAGCCTGAGAGTCACTAAGGGATTTTGACAATAGAAATCAGCCCAGGGACTGGGGTGTGATCCAGGTGAGAGAGACAATTCTAGATGGACTCAATAAAGAGGTCTCACCCCAGAGTTGATGACCAGGTATGTGAAAGAGGACACAATCACACGCACTCAGGGCAGGGTGTCAATTGGCTTTGATAATTCCCATCTTCTAGGACCATGTACAGTGTGTAAAGTATACGGAGAAGATATATATGCCTGGTATATTTCAAGTTTTTGCTGGAGAGCAGTTATTCCTTTATGTTGACTTCAGGTCTTCTACTTTTATCTGTGTATGGTCTAAATACAGGCTTTCTCAGAAAACAAAATGCCATGGGGCCTGGAGTATCCAATCAGACAAAAATTATCATCAGCAAGTAAATCCATGTTTTGCCCACAATGTTCAGTATTTAATTTAGGTTTAAGGCTGCCTTCAGTAGTATGATTGAAATCCAGTGGAAATTCAAACTCCTGTCCCTGCTCAAAGTTGTCCTTCAATCCAAATCCTGCTTTTATTCATTTCACACCCCTCCACCAAATGTTTGTCCTTATTTATGGCTTGTCAAATCACAAGCAAGATAAGCAACATACAATTCCCTTTTAAGGGGGATGTGGTGGTGCACACTTGCAATCCCTGCACCCTGGGAGGCGGCACTGGGAGGATAAGTTCTAGCACACCCTGGGCAATGTAACAATTTGACCAGATCTTGACACAAAAATAATAAAAAGGGCTGAGGATGGAGCACAGTGGAAGGCTCTGGGTTCAATACCCAGTACCTCCCTCCAAAAATGTTTCCCTGAATGAAGTGAGCATTGTCTCTCCTTGGTAATGGCAGTGCATCCCTAACCACACTTGATTTTCAGTAACTAGTCTCAAGGAGCACCATCCTTATTCCTCAAACAACACTTGGAGATGACCTGAATAAAACATTCTGTTTGTGTAGTGATAAACTGTATTGAAGAAGAGAGAAGAATGTCTACCATGTCTGGTACAGGTGAGAAGCCTCTCAGAATTACCCAGGATCAACAGAGAACACTGATAGATAATTTTTACTACAGGCTTTTGGGATTCAAATCTGAGAAATACATTTTGAGAGGGTAGTCCCTGCCCACCATTCCTTCATCCTTCTCTGATACACAGTCCAGTTTAAACTAATGCTGAGTTCCTTTAAAGAATTTGGTTTTCAGATGTTCCAAGCAAATGCTTATGAGGAAACACTTAAACAGAAACTGATGTGGACTTGTCCCCCTCCTCCTCCACGTACATACCTTCTTTCTACTTGTCCTTGTATATCTGAAGACATATCTTCCTCTCTCCAAGGCTACTGCTCCTAAGTTAAAACTCTACAGGGGGCTTCTCAGTCTCCCTGACCCCAGGATCTCCAGTAGTAGTGCACTGCTTTCTCAGAGCAGGTACACAATTCAGGTTTGGAGAATACAGAACCAGTATCCACATAATGTAATTCATTAAGATTTATTTCTCGTAAACTCTAAAACGGCTGAACAAAGCCATGTATAAGTCATTTAATTTTACAGAACGAGACTAAAAGGAATAAGAAAAGTGAGCAGCTTTTATAATTTCAACTTCAGCTGATGACAGGTGCATTAAGACTGAGATCTTTCATATTTCCAAAGAAATGTCTATGTAAATTCAATATTCTATGTGACCATTACAAAATGATTTTAGATTTTGTTTTGTCATACAGAAATGATCATATTTTTAATATCATAAATGGCATGTGTAAATAGTATCATTTGGATATTCAAGATATTGAAACTAAATCTCAAAATCTTTGTTGAAAAATACAACCTTCAAAATATAAAACACTAAATTGTCAGATTAAACATTAAAAACTAACATATGAATGATATATTCTGTTTTCCTGTCAGACCCATCCCACCACCAGTACCTATATTCTTTCAATACTAGCATTCTCCTGGAACAAACTATCTACTCTTGAAACAATAAGTGAACAATCCACCTGTCACTTGACTAGGTGTAAGAAAAAACTACTGCCCCAGCCACAGTAATTTGCAGTGGACCTGGAACCAGAAGCAGTGCTCAGGGAGATGCTGGTGGTCTCTCAACATCCTCTAGCAGAGCCTCTGCATACTGAGATGGGAAATGACACAGGTCAGTCCCCAGAATCTTGGCCAAAACCCCCAGCACTTTCATCTTGGTAGTTTCAGCATAGGCTCTTGGCGCCCAGAGGAATTCATACTGCAGAGGATCACTGTTGGCCCACTGGCCAGTACTCCACATAATTATCCTTCACAAATTCTTTGGTGATGACCTCTCTGGATTCCCCAAGCAGGAAGTGATCCTTCCCAGAATACATCCCTGCCAGATTCAGTGCTTTCCAGACCTCCTCTTCAGTGGCATGGTTGCCCTTCTTGAAGATCACACCCAGGACAATTATCAAGAGGCCAGTCTTGGGCATGCTCTCTTCATCACTCTGCATTCCATCACAGGTGAGGCCCAGCTTGATGAAGACACCATAGCAGTGGTTGATGAGATCCACTTCCTTCACATCTAAGCCCAAGGCCACCTCCATGTGCTCCCAGGCTTGCAGTAGGAGCTAGAGGAAGCAGGCTTCATTCCTTTGCATGATAACCTTCAACATCTGTCTTCCTTGCTGGCTCTTTTGATACTTGAGCAGCATGAAACTCACTAAGAAGGACACTTTCTCATCCAGAGCACCATGGGGCACATTCACAGGGGCTGCTGCAGCTTTCTGGTACTTGAGACCTGCTTATTTCCTTGACTACTAATACCCTCCTCAGAATTGCTCAGAGAGAAACAGGAATACTGAAGACCCTCAGAAGTATTGGGTGACTCAGCCATAGGTGCCTCCTTCAAAGTGCCAGGAACAAGAGGATGGCACAAGGAGGCAAATTTCTTTTCCTCAGCCCAGAAGACCTGTGCAATCTCTAGGCCTTGGGTCTCACTGCATATCTGAAGGTCTTCATCCCCTAGGCATTCCAGATTTGCCTGATACTGAGACACAAGGACATGTGTGAATGCAGGACAAAGGAAAGTCAACAGAGTGGGCACTGAAGAATCAGTACCTATAGGAAAAAGGAAAAAAGGGAGGATGTCACTGTCCTTAGCATTAATGCTCAACTATAGTGGCTCTGATGAAAGCTTCTACCAATAACAGACTTTACCTAAGAGTGCTATAAGGCCTCTCTAGACTCTTGTGCTCCTGGTTTATTTTTTAAAAATTAATTTTATCTGTACATTTGAGGTATACAATATAAAGATATTCATCTTTGGAAATTTACACCTTTACATAATCTTTTTGTTCTTATTTTTTCCCATTCCCCCACCCTCCATTCCACCCCTCCATCCCTCCTTATTTACAAAGATTTTGTTTCCATTTTTTAATTTTCTCATATTAATTCCATTCCCTGCTTCCTTTCCCCTACCCCTCCCAATTCCCATCCCACTTTGCCCCTTTTCCATTTCACATTATTTATTATACTTTCTGGTCCTTATTTACACTTTCAGTTTCTCACACTAGAGAAGCTATTCAGTATTTACACATGTGTCCTATTTATTTCACTGAAGAGTTATCACCTCAATGTGCAGTCTGTTAGCTATAAATGGCTGCAATTTCTCATTTTCTATGGTTGGGTAGTACTCTATTTTATAAAAAACAAAACAAAACATTTTCCTTATCCAGTCTCCAGTTGATGGGAAATTGGGCTGCTTTCAAGTTTTAGTTATTACAAATTGTGCTGCTATGAACATGGCTGCACATATACCACTGTGGTATGTATACACACACACACACACACACACACACACACATATATGTACATTTTAGGTATGAAATACATTTACATTTATCATTGGGTGTTTGTACCGGAACATGATGCATCTTAGTTTTTATTTTTTCTCCCATTACCTGTACACCCTTCATCCCCTCCACCCTTCCCTATTTAAACAGAGTTTGATTCTGGTTTTTTTTCTCATAACTTTTTCTTTCCCTTCTTCCCTTTCCTCTTTCCCTTCCACCATCCCCAAACCCTTGGACCTTTTCTTATTTCAAATTATCAATTATTCATTTTAATCATTTTCCTCCTTACTTACACTTTCAATTTCTCACACTAGAGAAACTATTTGGTATTTACACGTGTTTCCTATTTATTTCACTTAAGAGTATGGCCTCAATATGCATCCATTTAGCTATAAATGTCTCTAGTTTCTCATTCTTTATGGCTGAGTAGTACTCCATTTTATAAATAAAACTACATCTTCTTTATCCAGTTTCCAGTTGATGGGCACTTGGGTTGTTTCCAAGCTTTAGCTATTACAAACTATGCTGCTATAAACATAGGTGCACATATATTGCTGTGGTATGATTCTTTTAATTCTTTGGGGAAGATTCCCAGTAGGGGAATAGCTGGGCCAAATGGGACCTGTAGTCCTAGTTCTTTGAGGTATCTCCATACTGATTTCCACAGTGGTTACACCAATCTACATTCCCACCAACAACAGAGGAGGTTTCATTTCTCTGCACACCCCCACCAGCATTTGTTATTGGTTTTCTTGATAGCAGCCATTCTTTCTGAAGTGAGGTGGAATCTCAGTGTTTTCATCTGCATCTCTGGAATGACCAGTGATGTTGAACATTTTTTCATATATTTACTTGCTGTTTTTACTTCTTTGTCAGAGAAATGTCTGTTCATTTCAGATGTCCATTTTTGAATTAAGTCTTTGAATTTGAGGGGTCCGATTTTTTTCAGTTCTATTTTCTTGATAATACACCTTTGTCTGAGCTACAGCTGCTAAATATTTCTTCCCACATTGTAGGTTGTCTCTTAGTTCTGTTGATAGTTTCTCTTGCATTGCAGAAGCTTTTTAATATGATGAGATCCCAGTTGCTGATTCTTTGTGCTAGCTCCCATGCTACTGAAGATTTGTTCATAAAGTCTTTTCTACGCCAATGTCATCAAGAGTTCTACCTAACTTATCTTCCAGCAAGTTTAGTGTTTCTGACTTAATATTTAGATCTTTAATCCACTTTGATCTTAGTTTAGTGCATGGTGATAGCTATGGGTCTAGTTTTAATCTCTGACAGGTTAAAATCCAGTTTTTCCAACACCATTTATTAAATAGGGTATCTTTCTTCCAATGAGGGTGGTTGGCTCCTTTGTCAAAGATGAGGTGACTGAGTATGTCTGGAGTTGTTTCTGAATCTTCTAATCTATTCCACTGATCTTTGGGTCTGTTTCTTTGCCAGCACTATGCTATTTTTATCACAGTAGCTTTGTAGTACAGTTTCAAGTTAGGGATTGTGATGCCTCCAGCCATGTCTCTGTTGCCTAGAATTGCTTTTGCTATTCTAGGTTTCCTCTGTTTCCAAATGAATTTTTTTTATTGTTTTCTCTAGTTCTGTGAAGTATATTGTTAGAATTTCAATTGGCATTGGGTTGAATCTATATAGTAGTTTTGGAAGTATGGCCATTTTCACTATATTGGTTCTTCCTACCCAGGACCAAGGGATATCTTTCCATTTTCTTATATCCTCTTCGATCTCCTTCATCAGAGTGCTGTAGTTTTCAGTGTATAGGTCTTTTGCTTCCTTTGTTAGGTTGATTCCTAGATTTTTCATTTTTTTAGATGCTATTGTAAAAGGAATTATTTCCTGAATTTCTCTCTCAGTGAGTCTGCTATTTGCATATAAAAAGGCTATTGTTTTTTGAGTGTTGACCTTATATCCAGCTATTCTACTGAATCTGCCAATTAAGTCTAGAAGACTTTTGACTGAGTTTTTTGGGTCTTCTGTGTAAAGTATCATATCATCAGCAAATAAAGACAGTTTCACTTCTTCCTTTCCTATCTTTATTCCTTTTATTTCGTTCTTTTGTCTAATTGCTATGGCTAATGTTTCCAGAACAATATTGAACAGGAGTGGTGATAGGGTCATCCTTTTCTTGTTCCTGATTTTAGTGTGAAAGTTTTAAGTTTTTGACCATTAAGTATGATGTTGGCTGTTGGTTTTTCATAGATAGCCATAATCAAGTTGAGATAAAGACCTCCTATTCCAATTCTCTGCATATTTTATCATGAATGGGTGCTGGATTTTGTCAAATGCTCTTTCTGCCTCTATTGAGATGATCATGTGGTTTTTGTCCTTGACTCTGTTAATATAGTGTATTACATTTATTGATTTAGAAATGTTGAACCATCCTTGCATTCCTGGAATAAATCCTACTTCGTCAGGGTGTATGATCTTCTTGATGACACTCTGTATTCTGTTTGCCAGTATCTTGACGATTTTTGCATCTATGTTCATTAGGGAGATTGGTCTGTAGTTCTCTTTTTGGGTTGGGTCTTTCCCTGGTTTTGGAATCAAAGTAACTGTAATGGACCAGCCATCACCAGTTGAAAGATTCCTGAATGGGGGAAAGGAGGACTGAGAAAATAAGACAAAGAGTCGGGAGGGCTCCCAAGACCGAGCAAGCAAGTTTATTTTCACCTCTCTTTTATACACTCAGTGAGTTAGGTCATTAACCATGACCTTTATCCAAAACACCTGCTTCATTGTTTACTAGCTTTCTAGACACTCCTTGCCCTCATGGGCTACTTTGTTTCCTGGGGTTACAGAAGGTTCACCTTGTTGCTAGGGCAAACTCTAGAGGGAAACATCAGAGTTAGTGGAGACACGGTTCCCCATTACATAGTCTCCTGGCTATTTATAACAAAGGGTAAAATTAAAATGAAGCTTTTTGGCTGACACCACTCCCCACAAGTAACACTTGCTTCCAGGAATGAATTTGGAAGTATTGCTTCCCTTTCAATTTCCTTGATGAGTTTAAAGAGTAATGGTGATAGTTCTTCTTTAAGAATTGTAGAGTTCAGCAGTGAAGCCATCAAGACCTGGGCTTTTCTTTGTTGTTAAGTTTTTTTATTACATTTTCAATTTCACTCATTGTAATTGGGGCATTTAGAATTTGTATATCTTCATTTAATTTTGCTAATCCATATGTATCTAGGAATCCGTCCATTTCTTCTGTGTTTTCCATTTTATTAGAGTACAGTTTCTCAAAGTAGGTATTGATGATTCTCTGGAGTTCTGCTGGATTTGTTGTGGGTTCACCTTTTTCATTCTTAATTGCATGTATTTGAGCCTTTTCTTTCATTTTTTGATAAGGTTGGCTAAAGGTTTATTGATTTTATTTATTCTTTCAAAAAAAATGAGCTCTTCAATTCATTGATTTTTTTTGTATTGTTCTCTTGGTCTCCATTGCATTGATTTCTGCTCAGAACTTTATAATTTGCTTTCTTGTACAAGCTTTGGGTTTGTTATGCTCTTCATTTTCTAGGAGCTTGAGGTTCTGCATTGTTATTTAACTGAGTTCTCTCTGTTGTAATATGGGTATTCACTGCTATGAATTTCCTGCATAGAACTGCTTTCATTGTGTTGCATAGATTCCTGTATGTTGTACTGGCATTTTCATTTACTTGTAAAAACTAATTTCTTCTTTAATTTCCTCTGTCACCCGTTGGTTGTTCAGGAGGGTGTTGTTTAATTTCCATGTGTTTGTGGGTGTTTTGTGGTTTCTTATGTTATTGATCTCCAATTGTATGGCACTATGGTCTGGTAATATACAGAGGATAACTTCAATTCTTTTACATTTACTTAGATATGTCCTATGAGCTAGCATGTGATCTATTTTGGAGAATGACGTGTGTGCAGTTGAAAAGAATGTGTATTCTGATTTTGTGGGATGGAACACTCTGTAAACATCTATTAAGTCCATTTGTTCAATACCTTCATTTAGTTCTAGAATTTCATTGTTAATTTTTTCCTAGTTGATCTATTTGTGATAGAGTGGTGTTGAGGTCCCCCACTACAATTGTATTAGTGTTTATTTGATTTTTCATATCCATTAATATTTGTTTTGTATAGTTGGGGGCATTTGTATGTCATGCATATATATTTAGGATTGTCATCTCTTCCTCTTGGATTGTTCCTTTCACAAGAATGTAGTAACTATCTTTGTCTCTCTTCATTAATTTTGGTTTGAAATCTACTTTGTCTGCAAATAAGATTGCTATGCCTGCTTTTTTCTGGGTTCCTGTTGCATGGAGAACTGTTTTCTATCCTTTTACTTTCAATCTATGGATTTCCTTTTGAGTTAGGTTTCTTGTATACAGCATACTGCTGGGTTTTGCTTCTTAATCCTGATTATTCTGCCAGTCTATTTCTTTTGATTGGTGAATTGAGGCCATTAACATTGAGAGTTATAATTGACAGATACTGACTCATCCTTGTCATGATGTTTTACTCTTGTTGGCTCTTTTATTTCTTATTTTCCCCCCTTTCACTTCATTATCTTACCTTGCATGGTACCTTCTCTTTGATGGGCCTCATGGAGTTGTGACCTTCATTGTCTTTTTCTAGGATATTGCTTAAAAGTGTTTGGAGTGCTGGTTTGGTGTTCACAAAATTTCTCAGGTGTGCTTTGTCATGGAAGTATCTAATTTCCCCATCAATTTTGAAAGATAATTTTGCAGGATACAACAGTCTAGGTTGGAAGTTATTTTCTTTTAGGGCTTGAAATACTTCACTCCAGGCTCTCCCTGATTTGAGGGTTTGTGTTGAGAAATCTGCCATGATTCTGATGGGCTTTCCATTGTAGATGATTTGTTTCTTTTCTCTAACCACCTGTAGAATTTTGTTCTTCTGTTGGGTTTCTGGGATCTTGACTATTATATGTCTAGGTGTAGATTTTTTTGGTCATGGCTCGCTGGAGTTCTATATGTCCCACTTATCTGTACATCCAATTCTCTACCTTTGTCTGGGAAGTTATCTTCTATTACTTCTGTGAACAGTTTTTTCATGTCAGTTGTACTTTCTCCCATGTTTCATGGACTCCTGAGTCTTATGTTATTCTTCTTTGCATTATCTTGCAGCTGTTGGATTGATTTCTCATGGTCCCTTACTATCTTCAAGAAATCTGTTTTCATGGTCCTTAACTGCAATCCTGCCTTCTATATCTGATATTCTGTCTTCAGATTCTCTTAGTCTGCTCTGCGTGCCTTCAATGTAGTTTTTAATCTCCTTAATATCTATTTGAATCTGTTTCATGGATTCCATTTCTTTCTTATGTTGAGTGATCATGTTTTCCATTTCTTTCTTATGCTGGGCATTCATGGCTTCCAGAATGTTTCTGATCTCATCTATTTTCTTATCTGTTCCTGCTCTACAGCTTCTAATCATGTCTTTCACTCTACTCACCATGTTGGTATTTATCTGGGAGATTACTTCTGTTTTGAAATTTTCTAGAGCCTCATGCATCTGCTTTGTTACTTCCTGTGCTATCAGTTCAGAGTGTCTAAGTGTTTGCTTATCAGACTTTTCCACATTTCCCCCAGAATTTCCTTTTTGTGGTGTGGAAGCCTGCATTTGTGCCTTGCTTAAGTGTCTTATTTTTGGTTTTGGTACTGTCCTTGATTTAATTCCTGGGTTGATATTTCAAGATTGCTTAATGTAGGTATCTTTGCTGCTTATATTTAAAACCCTTGTGGAATGATTGCTTTTCAGAGGTGTCTTCTAGATATGGCTTGTGTTTGGGTTTTGAGACTCTAATGACTCTGAAGCTATTATATTTTCCTTATACTATGAAGGAAAACTAATTAGATCAATCACAACATGTTAGCCCAAATGACATAGCAATACCATAGCATCAAGCACAGCTTAGAAAATGACAATTTGTGATAGTTATTCATCTAACACTTTTAACTATGTGCGTTGTTAAAACCAAGGGCCAACCCAACAGAAGTTTATAATGAATAAACTCTTCAATATAGCATCATTCCCCTTCAGGGTGGGGAGTTAAAAGGAGTTGGGGAGGGAGGGACAGGTAGAAAGAACAGGTAAGATTAGCGGTGAGGCCAGAAGACATAGAAAGATCACACAAACTCTAAGAAGTTGTTAGAAGCAAGAGAAAATGGCAGAATGAAAGAACAAAGATGTGAACAGAATCACCCAACAGCAACAGGAAGGCTAGATACCAAATTTACTTTCCTTTAAACCCAATGATAATCAAGAGAAGGAAAAAGAGAAAAGAACAGTAAGGGAGAAATCCGAATTCAGTTCAGAAAGGAACAAATGGGGAGATGAGGAGCAATGTGGGACAGTGAAAGAGAGAGAGAAAGAAAAGATAAAAGAAAGAAAAAATGAAAAGTAAAACTTTGAAGAGTAGAAAAAAAGTAAAAATTAAGAAAATAATATTTTTTTCTCTTTTTTGCAAATAGCAACAGAAATTATGGGCCTCCTTCAGGATATGTCTCTGCTGTCACAGTAGGCAACATAGGAATCCCTGTGCATATACAAATCAATGAGTCTCAACAAGCCAGCAGCAGACCAAGTACAGTGCCTTTATTGTAGAGGTTCTCTTTACTCTTCTGCTGAGCTTCAGTTTTCTTCGAGGAGCCTGAGAAGCCCTCTTTCTCTAATTTCTGCTCTATCTTGTGGTGCTCAGGACAAGGGTCTTTATAATCTCCCATGTCTCTGTAGTGTGGGACCAGGTAGCAGAAAAACCAGAAGGTAGGCAGTGCACAGGGGGGATAGGACTGAGCATTAGAGGCACCCAAGTGGCTAAGTGGACCTCATTGTGCCATGGGCATGGACCAGGATGGCTGCAGGAGCCTCAAGTTGCTTGTCTTGTCTCACTGGGCAGGTTGCCACCTGGCCTGATTCTTTTCATTCTTTGGGGAAGATACCCAGCAGGGGAATAGCTGGGTCAAATGGGACTTCCAGTCCTAGTTCTTTGAGGTGTCTCCATACTGATTTCCACAGTGGTTGCAACTGCCTACACTCCCACCAGCAGTGGAGCCATGCTCCTCTTTCCCCACAGCCCCACCAGCATTTGTTCATGGTTGATTTCATGATAGCACCCATTCTTTCTGAGGTGAGATGGAATCTCGTTGTTTTCATTTGAATCTGTCAAATGACCAGTGATGCTGAACATTGTTTCATATATTTATTTGCTATTTCTACTTCATTGTTTGAGAAATGTCTATTCATTTCAGATGCCAATTTTTAGATTTGGTCTTTAAATTTGGGAGGTCTGATTGTTTTAAGTTCTTTATAGAGTCTAGATAGGAGACCTTTGAGGAACAGCAGGTGAAAGTTTTTTTGCAAATTGTGGGTTGTCTCTTTACACTGTTGTTGGTTTGTTACTGTGAAGAAGCTTTTTAATAAGAGATCCCATTTGTTGATTGTGCTAGTTCATAGGCTACTGAAGTTTCATTCATAAAATCTTTTCCTATACCAATGTCTTCAAGAGGATTACCTAACCTTTCTTCCAGCCAGCTCATCATTTCTGTTTTAATATTTAGATCTTTAATCCATTTCAATTTTAGTTTAGTGGACAGTGAGAGATATAGGTCTAGTTTTAATCTTTGGCAAGTTGAAACTCAATTTTTCCAACATCACTTATTAAAGAGACTATCTTCCCTCCAGCAATGGTGTTTGGATCCTTTGTCAAAGATGAGGTGGCTAAGTGTGTAGAGTTGTTTCTGCATCTTCTAATCAGTTCCACTGGTCCTCAGGTCTGTTTTTTTGCCAGTACCATACTGTTTTATCACAGAAGCTTTGTAGTACAGTTTCAAGTTGGGAATTGTGATACCCCCTGTCATGTCTCTGTTGCCTAGAATTGCTTTTGCTATTCTAGGTCTCTTCTTGTTCCAAATGAGTTTTTGGTTTTCCTCAAGGTCTGTGAAATATGCTGCTGGAATTTCAATTGGGATTGCATTGAATCTATATAGCAGTTTTGGAAGTATGGCCACTTTCACTATATTGGTTCTTCCTACCCAGAAGCAAGGGATGTCTTTCCCTTTTCTGATATCATCTTCAATCTCTCTTTTCAGAGTGCTGAAATTGAAAAAGAAGAGGTCTTTGATTTCTTTAGTTAGGTTGATTTGTTTTGATGCTATTGTGAAAGGGATTGTTTTCCCTATTTCTCTTTCAGTGAGTCTGTTGTTTGTGTAGAGGAAAGCTATTGATTTTTGTGTGTTAACCATGTATCCAGCTACTTTACTGAATTTGGTTATTAAATCTAGAAGACTTTTGGTGGAGTTCTTGTGGTCTCCAATATAGAGTATCATGTCATCTACAAATAGTGATAATTTGATTTCTTCACTTCCTATCTTTATTCCTTTTGTTTCTTTCTCTTGCCTAATTGCTGTGGCTAATGTTTTCAAAACTATATTGAACAGGAGTGGTGATAGTGGACATTCTTGTCTTGTTCCTGATTTTAGTGGGAAGGATTTCAGTTTTTGTTCACTTAGTAAGATATTGGCTGTTGGGTTTTCATAGATGGCTTTTATCAGATTGAGGTAGGGACAGTCAATTCCAATTTTGTGCAGGGGTTTTATCAAAAATGTGGGTTGGATTTTATCACATGCTTTTTCTCCACCAAGATGATCATATGGTTTTTGTCCTTGGCTCTATTGATATAGTGTATTACATTGATTGACTTGCTTATGTTGAACTATCCTTGCATCCCTGGGATGGATCCCACTTGGTCAGGGTGTATGATCTTGATGATCTTCTGCATCCTATTTGCCAGTATCTTAAGGACTTTTGCATCTATGTTCATTAGTGAGATTGGCCTACAGTTCCCCTTTTCAGTTGGGTTTTTCTCTGCTTTTAGGATCAAGAAGATATTTGTTTTCAGGAATGAATTTGGGAATACTGCTTCCCTTTCAGTTTCATTGAAGAGTTTTAACAGTGATGGCAATAGCTCTTCTCTAAATGTCTTGTAGAATTCAACAGTGAAGTCATCAGGACCTGGGCTTTTATTATTTGCTAAGTTTTTAAATTATATTTTCAATTTCATTGAATGATATTGGGTTGCTTAGAATTTTTAGGTCTGCTTTGTTCAATTTTGGTAATTCATACTTATCTAGGAATCTGTCCATTTCTTCTGTTTTCCATCTAATTGGCATATATGTTCTCGAAGTAGATATTGATGATCTTCTGGATTTCTGCTGGGTCTATTGTAATTTCATCCTTTTCATTCCTAATTGCATGGATTTGGCCCTTTTCTTTCCTTTTTCTGATAAAGTTGGTTAAGGGTTTGTCAGTTTTGTTGATTCTTTCCAGGAACCAACTCGGCTTCATTGATTTTTTTGTATCATTCTCTTTGTCTCCATTGTGCTGATTTCTGCTCTCATCTTTGTAATTTCCTCCCTTGAATGAGTTTTGGGTTTGTCCTGCAATTTTTTCTAGAAGCTTGAGGTTCAGCATCAGGTTATTTAATTGGGCTCACTCTGTTTTCCTAATATGAGTACTGACCACTATGAATTTCCCTTGTAAGACTGCTTTCATTGTGTCCCATATATTCTGATATGTTGTATTGGCATTGTCATTTAATTGTAGGAATTGTCTAATTTCTTCATCTTCCTCTGTGACCCATTGTTTATTCAGAAGTGTGTTATTCAATTTCCATGTGTTTATGAAATTCTTGTGGTTTCCATTGCTATTGATCTTCAATTTCATCACACTATGGCCTGATAATATACCAGGGATAACTTCAATTCCTTTGCACTTACTTAAACATGTTCTATGAGCGAGTATGTGGTCCATTTTGGAGTACAATAGGTGTGCAGCTGAAAAGAATGTGTATTCTGATTTTGTGGGGTAAACATTGTAACAAATGTAAACATTTGTTAAGTTCATTTGTTCAAGAGTTTGAGTTCTAATATTTTGTTTCTTAATTTTGTCTAGTTGATCTATCTGTGACAGTGGGGTACTGAGGTCACCCACTACTATTGTATTAGTGCTTATTTGATTTTTCATATCCATTAATATTTTTTATAAAGTTAGCCACACTAGTGTTTTGTGCAAATATATTTATAATTGTTATCTTTTCCTCTTTGGATTTTTCCCTTTACAAGAATGTAGTGTCTTTCTTTGTCTCTCTTAATCAGTGTTGGCTTGAAATCCAATTGATCTCCAAAGAGGATAGCTACTCCTGCTTTTTTCAGGTTCCTCACATGCAGTATTGTTTTCCACCCTTTAAATTTCAATCCATGTGTTTCTTTTTCTATTGAATGTGGTTTTTTGTATGCAGCATATTGTTGGATCTTGCTTTTTTGACCTGTTCTGTCAGACTATTTTTTCTGATTGGTGAATTGAGACCATTAACATTGATGGTTATAACTGATACATACTGACTTATCCTTGTCATGACTTTCTTTTTGTTGGATTCTCCCCCTTTGGATTTAATTTCTTGTCCTACCTGATGGACATTCTGGTTGGCTTCCTGTGGTTGTGATCCTCATTGTCTTTTCCTAGGATATTGTCTAAAATTTTTTGGAGTGCTGGTTTAGTATTCATGAAATTCCTTAGGTGCTCTTTTTCAAGAAAGTATCTTATTTTTCCATCAATTTTGAAAGATAGTTTTGCAGGGTACATCAAGCTGGGTTGGAGGCTGTTTTCCTTTAGGGCTTGGGATATGTCACTCCAAGCTTCTTGCCTTGATAGTTTGGGTTGAGAAATCTGCTGTGATTCTGATGGGCTTTCCTTTGTATCTGATTTGTTTCTTTTCTCTGACTCCTTGGAGAACTTTGTTCTTCTGTTGGGTTTCTGGAACCTTAACTGTTATATGCCTATGTGTAGATTTTTTTGATCAAGGCTATTTGGAGTCCTACATGCCTCACTTATCTCTGTCAAGTTCTTTTCCCCTGCTTGGAAAGTTTTCTTCCATCATTTCTGTGAACAGGTTTTTTTTTATGTCACTTGCACTCTCCCATTTCTTCACTGTTTCCAATCAGTCTTATGTTATTCTTCTTTGCATTGTGTACCAGCTTCTGGATTGACTTCTCATGGTCCCTTACTATTTTAAAGAAATTTTTCTTTTCTGATCACTAATTGGAATCTTATCTTCTATATCTGAATTTCTGTCCTCACACTGGCTCATTCTTCTGCCTAGATTTTCAGTGGAGTTTTTCATTGATTGTTTTGTATTGTTCTCTTAGTCTCCACTCCATTGATTTCAGCCCTAATCTTTATAATTTCCTCTCTTGTACAAGCTTTGGATTTGTTATGCTCTTCTTTTTCTAGGAGCTTGAGGTTCTGCATTAGGTTATTTATCTGAGATTTCTGTTTTCCTAATATGGGCATTCAGTGCTATGAATTTCTCACATAGAACTGCTTTCATTGTGTCTCATAGATTCCTGTACGTTGTACTGGTGTTTTCATTTACTTGTAGAAACTGTTTAATTTCTTCTTTAATTACTTCTGTGACCCATTGGTTGTGCAAGAGGGTGTTATTCAATTTCCATGTGTTTGTTGGTGTTTTGTGGTTTCTTATGTTATTGGCCTCACATTTTTTTGCACTATGGTCTGATAATATACAGGGGGTAACGTCAATTCTTTTATATTTACTTAGATATGTCTTATGAGCTAGAATGTGGTCTATTCTGGAGAATGACCTGTGTGCAGCTGAAAAGAATGTGTATTCTGATTTTGTGGGGTGGAACACTCTGTAAACATCTATTAAGTCCATTTGTTCAATAGCTTGTTTCAGTTCTAGAATTTCTTTTTAACTTTTTATCTAGATGGTCTGTCTATCTGTGATAGTGGGGTATTGAGGTCCCCCACTACAACTGTGTTAGTGTTTATTTGGTTTTTCATGTCTATTAATATTTGTTTTGTATAGTTAGGGCCATTTGTATTTGGTGCATATATATTTAGGATTGTCAATCCTCTTGGATTGTTCCCTTCACAAGGATGTAGTGACCATCTTTGTCTCTCTTAGTTTTGGTTTGAAATCTACTTTGACTGCAAATAAGATTGGTACCCTTGCTTTCTTCTGGGTTCCTGTGGTGTGGAGAACTGTTTCCAATCCTTTTAATTTCACTCTATGAGTTTATTTTTGAGTTAGGTGTGTTTCTTGTATACAGCATAGTGCTGCATTTTCCTTTTTAATCCATTCTCCCAGTCTATTTCTTTTGATTGGTGAATTGAGGCCATTAACATTGAGAGTTATAATTGATAGATATTGCTTTATCCTCATCATGTTTTACTTTTGTTGGCTCTTTTATTTTCCCCCCTTTACCTTTAGTGTCTTACCTTTCCTGGTGGCTTCCCTCTGTTGGGCCTCATGGAGTTGTGACCGTCATTGCTTTTTTCTAGGATATTGTTTAGAATTGCTTGTAGTGCTGGTTTGGTGTTCATGAAATTTCTCAGGTGTTCTTTGTCATAGAAGTATCTAATTTCCCCATCAATTCTGAAAGATAATTTTGCAGGATACAACAGTCTAGGTTGGAAGTTATTTTCTTTTAGGGCTTGAAATACTTCACTCCAGGCTCTCCCTGATTTGAGGGTTTGTGTTGAGAAATCTGCCATGATTCTGATGGGCTTTCCTTTGTAGGTGATTTGTTTCTTTTCTCTACTTGTAGGGTTTTGTTTTTCTGTTGGGTTTCTGGGATCTTGACTATTATATATCTAGATGCAGATTTTTTTTTTTTATCATGGCTAAGGCTAATTGCAGTTCTATATCTCTCACTTATCTGTATGTCCAATTCTCTACCTCTGTCTGAGAAGTTTTTTACTATTACTTCTGTGAAGCTTTTTTATGTTATTTGTGCTTTCTCTTGTTTTGTCACGGACTCCTATGAGTCTTGTTATTCTTCTTTGCATCATCTAGCAGTTGTTGGATTGATTTCTGATGGTGCCTTACTATTTTTAAGAAATCTTTATTTTCATGGTCTCTAACCAGGATCCTGTCTTCTATATCTGATATTCTGTCTTCAGATTCCCTTAATATGCTGTGGATACTTTCAAAGGAGTTTTTGATCTGCTGAATATCTGTTTGAATCTGTTTCATGGATTCAATTTCTTTCTTATGTTGGGCAATCATGGTTTCCATTTCATTCTTACGCTGGGTATTCATGGCTTCCAGCATATTTCTGAGCTTATCTATTTTTTTAATGTTTCTGTTCTAGAGCCTCTAATTATGTATTTCACTCTGCTCACCATCTCTGTAGTTACCTGGGAGATTACTTCTGCTTTGAATTTTTCTAGAGCCTCATTCATCTGTTTTGTTACTTCCTGTGCTATAAATTCAGGGTATCCAGGTGGTTGGTTATGGGACTTTTCCATCTCATTTCCCCCAGGATTTACCCTTGGTGGGGTGCAAATCTGAGTTTGTGCCTTGCTTCAATGTCTTCTCATTTTTGTTTTTGGTACTGTCCTTGGTTTAACTCCTGGGTTGGTAGTTTTAAATTGCTTAGGTAGCTGTTGTTAGAAATTGTAGGTATCTTTGTTGCTTGTAATTAGAACCCTTATGGAATGATTCACAGAGATGTCTTCTAGATGTAGCTGGTCTTTAAGTTTTGAGTCTCTAATGACTCTAAGGCTATCTCATTTTCCTTATACTAGGAAGGTTCATTGACTAGATCAATACCAACACCTTAGCCCAAGTGATATAATCAGCAACACCACTGCATCAAGTACATCTTCAAAAATGACATTTTGTGGTAGTTATTAATCAATCACCTTTAGCTGTGTGAATTAAATCAAGATTGAGGACATATGTTTATAGTGAATAAACTCTTCAGTATAACAACTTTACCCTTTGGGATGGGGAGTTAGAAGAGGTTGGGAAGGGAGGAACAGATGGGAAGAAGGATAGGGGAAGGTTAACAGTGTCCATTAGAGGACAGAGATGATAAGGAAAAAGAGAATAATAGGAAAATAAAGAACTCCAAATGAGGACCCAAACAGGGACAAAAAGGGAAGGTGAACAATGTAGGCAAGCAAGAGAGTGAGTGTAAAAGAGAGAGAGAGAAAGGAAAGAGAAAAAAAGAAAAGAAAAGAAGAAAAAGGAGAGAAAAACAAATATTTGCAAAGAGTAGGAAAAAAAGAGGAGCAAAAGAAAAGAGAAAAAAACTAATAATACTAATTTTGGGAATAAAAATAACAGTGAAGATGAAGGACCTCTTTCAGAGTATGTCTCTGCTGTCACAACTGATAATGTGGGTAGCAGTGTGCAGATATATGTCAGTGAGTCTCAGCAAGCTAGTTGCAGACCCATGAGATTCAGGCAGATTTCTGTCTGCAAATCCTAAGTTGAGCTCCCTGTCCTCCTGTAGGGTTGAACTCTGCAGAGTTGTATTGCAGGTTCCAGCTGCCCTTCCCTTGAAAATAGTCCCAGTCCTGATGGGAGGTGAAGATGACACCAACTTACCCAGTAGAGTGGTCTGGTGGTCTGGTGTCCTCTGAATCTTTGTAGTGTGGAACCAGGTGGCTGTACAGAGAGGCCAGAGGAGCAGGGGTGGGGGTGGGGGTGTGTCCAGTGCATTGCTGCCAGGGTGCAGGCTGATTTGGCATGTTCTGCATTACTCATGACCTTGGTATGGCGTCCACAGACCTATCTTCTGCAGCAGGCTGATTTGGTGTGTTCTGCACAACTCAGGACCTTGATATAGCATCCACAGACCTCTGTAGGACTCATTTTTAACCAGGGATCTATAGCCTGAATAGACCAGGGAGCTATAGTCTCACACCCCCACCTAGAAAAGTCATAGTCCCCTGGGCTATCTTCATAGTATTCATCCCCATTTTCTGGACACACAAAATTGTATTAGTGTGGGGTTTCAATAACCAGAGCAATCTCCAAAGTCTAGGCTCCCTAGGTCAGATAATCCTGAGAAACTCCTTTTGACATAATGAGTTTCACATGGCTGGTTGTTTCCCCTTGAGTCTAAGTTACATAAGCTTATTTGGAAAGTGACCTCAGTCTGGTCTTGTCTTTTAGTGATTTGGCTAAGGACTTTTCCATTAGAGGTCAGCCTGAGTTCCCAGATGTCCTCTAATGGAGCATAAGGGTTACTGCCTTTTTCTTCCAGATTGAGCCCATAACAAGCAGAACAAATAGCCAAGTTATTTTTCCCATCCCAGTCTTATCTTTTGGTCCTCAGGCTTGCTGAGGACTTTCCATCATTGTAGTGCTGGATCCTGGGTCATCCTCTCTGGGTGCTGATTTGATGTGGAACTGATGAATCCATGCAGTGAGTCCAGCAACCTTGAGGGCTGATGGAGTTGTCGACACCACAGGATAAGGCCCTTTCAAACAGGGCTCAAGGCTCTTTGTCTGATGTCTGCACAACAAAACCAGGTCCCCTGGTTTGAATTGATGAGGCAGGAATGGCATGGTATCACTCCTGGTCTGGTGGATTTGATTATGAAGATGGATTTGGATATCCTGTAATGCCTGGAGAGACTGAATCAAAGAATTATTAATGGTCTCAGTGACATGTTCTAAGTTAACCTTGGGGAGAAGAGGTGGTGGCCTCCCATATATAATTTCAAAGGGAGTAAACGTTTCAACATAAGGTGTGCATCAAACCCTGAGTAAGGCAGGAGGGAGCAAATCAGGCCAGGTACCACCAGTTTCCAAAATGAACTTTGTCAGTTTCCTTTAAAGTTCTATTCATCCTTTCCACTTGCCCTGAACTTTGCAGATGATAGGCACAATGTAGTTTCCATTCAATATTTAGAACCCTCACCAATAATTTAGACACTTGAGCCATGAAGGCCAGGCCATTGTTGAACCCCAGGTACCATGGGAGACCAAATCTGGGGATGAGCTCTTGGAGTAATATTTTAGTAACCACATTAGCAAACTCTGTCCTGGTAGGGTAAGCTTCTACCCATCCTGAAAAAGTATCTACTAGGACCAGTAAATATTTGTACCCTTGGCTGGATTTTACCTCTGTAAAGTCCAGTTCCCAATGTTCTCCAGGTTGTGTTCCCCTCAATCAGGCCATCTCCTTATGAGGCCCTGCATGGGGGTTGACTCAGGTGCATACTTGGCACCTGGAACAGATATCTGTAACCAATGAAATTAGTCCTCGAACATAATTTGGAACTCACCAGTTTCTTCAGTTTAGATTCCCCTAGATGGGTGAGGTGATGAAGCTGTTGAAGAAGTCTGCCCATGGCTTGAGGTAGGCAGATTCTCTCATCGGGTCACTTCCACCACCCAGAGTCCTGTTTTACTGCCCCTAGCTGGGCATTTTCTTTCTTCCTCCTGAGTGTACGTGGGCAGTTCCGGTAAGTAGCCAAAAGGTTGGATGGACAGTATGTCCATGGGCGCCACTGGTTCTTTGGCTACCTGTCAGGCCATCTGGTCAGCTGTGCAATTTCCTCTGGCCTCATAATGGTTTCCTTTTTGATGGCCTTGTCAATGAATGATAGCCACTGCTTTTGGTTCCCATATTGCCTCCAATAGGGCCAAAATTTCTTCCTTATTTTTAATATTTTCCTTCTGAGGTGAATAAGCTTCACTGCCAGTACATATCACCATGAACGTGGGCTGTGGCAAATGCATACCAGCTGTCAGTGCAAATATTTACAGGTTTTTCTCAGCCACGCCACAAAGCCTGAGTCAGTGCTATCACTTTAGTCTTTTGGGCTGAGGAGCCCCTATTTAGAGGCTGAGCCCATTTAATTTCTCCTTCTGGTGTGACCACAGTTGCCCTGGCAGACCTGACCCTGTTCTCCATGTAACTACTCCCATTCATGAAGTATACCACATCTGGCTCTTGGATACGGGTATCAGTGAGGTCTGGCCAGTTGGTGGTAGAGGAGGTAATCACATCCTGGCAAACATGAGCTGGTTTGTCCAGGTCAGGATTGGGAAACAAGCTTAACAGGTTGAGGGCTCTTTTTTGAAGTGAATCCAGGGTTGATCTAGGAGTAAGGTGTGATACTGGGTCAGTAGGGCATTGGAGAGCCCATGGTCAGGGGTTCCCTGCAATAAAGTTTCAACTGCATGTGGAGTGGTTATGATCAGATTTTGGTCTAAACTAAGTTTGTCTGCCTCTTTTACTAATATGGTGGTGGCTGCAATGGCCTGCAGACAAGTGGGCCACCCAGTGGCCACTGGGTCTAGCTTCTTGGATAAGTAGGCTACCAGCCTATTCCATGGGCCTAAAACCTGAGTTAATATGTCCTTGGTGATCCCCTCCCTTTCAGCTATAAACAAGCAGAACAGCTTAGTTGTATCAGGAAAAGCCAATGCCCAAGCTGAAGTCAGGGCATTTTTTTTTTAGCTCCTGGAAGGCTGTTTCTTCCTCTGTGGTCCAAACCAAGGGGGAATTTCCACCCACCATGGTCAAACACAGGGGTTTCACTATCTCTGCAAAACCTGGTATCCAAAGGTGACAGTAACTCACTGTTCCCAAGAATTCTCAGACCTGGCATTTTGTAATAGGCGTTGGGATTTGAAGAATACTCTGTATTCTCTGGTTTGAGACCAGTCTTTTTCCTTCAGACAGCTGATATCCTAAGTAGGTGGCCTTATTTACACATAGTTGTGCCTTTTTGGCTGATACCCTATACCCCAAGGTTTGCAATAGCTCCAGGAGGTCTTTTGTCACCTCTTTACAGGTTTAAAAGTCCACTGCAGCCATGAATAAATCATCAACATATTGTAACAATGTCACTTCTGAATGGGCAGCTTGGTAGGGGGACAAGTCCCAGGTCAGTGCTTCATCAAACAAGGTGGGAGAGTTTTTGAATCCCTATGGAAGTCTAGTCCATGTCAACTATCCTGAGAACTCCCAGTCTGTATCTACCCATTTGAAAGCAAACAGTGGTTGACTCACAGGTGCCAGTGAGATGCTGAAGAAGGCATCTTTGAGATCCAGGACCATGTACACCTGGCAATCTGGTGGCAGGAAGCTGTAGGAATTGGGCACCATGGGATGGATGGTCTCAACTCACTTGTTTATTTCTAGTAGGTCCTGGACAGGCCAGTAGCCATTGGTACCTGTTTTTTGTAGAGGGAGGTGTATTCCAGGGAGACTTACATGGTACCAGGATCCCAGAGTCCATGAAACTCTGTAGATGTATTTTGATCTTGTCTTCTCCCAGTTTATCGGATACTGTTGAACAGCTCTTGGGGTACAGAATGCCAACAATGTGACTGCAATAGGCGGCTGATGAGTGGCCAGACCCAGTGGATTCATTTCTGTCCATACCTGAGGAAAGAGGCTTTGTAGCTCTTGCAACACTTTTACATCCTGATCTAGAGTTTCTCAGGGTTGGAGATTTTTTTTTTTTTTTTTGGTACTAGGGATTGAACTCAGTTCCTTGCAAAGGCTTTTAATGGAGAAGATATTCTCCAGACAGGACAGGTGACCAAAACTTTAGTCAGCATACCCAACTGTAAACTAGCATCTTGCTCAGTGAAAGAAATAGCTGCCTTAAGTCTTCTCAGAAGATCCAGTCCCAGCAGCAGGTAAGGGCATTCTGGGATGACTAAAAAGGAATGTGTTACCTGATGTTTTCCTAAATCAACAGCCCTGGAGGTTGTCCATGAATATCCTTTGTCTTTTGTTCCTGTTGCCCCCTGTACTATAGTCTTCTGTGTAGTCACAGGCCTCTATGGCTGAGTCAAAACAGAATAAGCCATGCCAGTATCCACTAAAAATCTTATTGGAGTTCCCCCTACCTTTATCTTTACCATGGGCTCCCAGGGGCTGATAGTGAAAGAGCCCAGACCCCTCTAATCTTCAGCAGTCTCCATTATCAGGACCTTGTGTTCTCTCGGGGGGGGGGGCTGTCTCCTTTTTATCCTTTCAGAAGGGGCACTCTTTCTGCCAGTGGCCAAACTTTTAGCAAATTGCACACTGATCTTTCTTTAAGGGTGGGTGTCCCTTCTCCCTCTGCCCATCCCTCCCTGGTCCCTTAGATTCACAGGCATCCAAGGCTACAATACAATAGTGACTTTTCCCAATTTCTTGGCCACCACTTCTTCACGGGAGTCATGATTTCCACAAAGCTTTTGGGCAATACTCAAGAGCTCAGTCCTATTCTTTCCCTGAATTCCTTCTAACTTTTGTAACTTTCTTCTAATATCTGGGGCAGACTGGAAAACAAAAGGAAGATTTATTGTGGCTGTGTTTTCTGTAAAATCTGGGTTTATGGGGGTGCAAACCCAGTAGGCTTCTAAAAGCCTTTCCAGGAATGTGCTGGGATCTCCATCTTCCCATTTAACCTCACTTACCTTGTTCAAATTAGTCAGCTTTTCTGCCACCACTTGGAGTCCTCTCAAAAGATGCTAGCAGTAGGCATCCCTCTTACCATCATTAGCATTTGGGTCCCATGGAGGTCTCTGGGTAGGCATGACTGCCTCTCTCCTAGCTGGCCAGTCTGGGAGAGTATTTGCTCCAGCCCCAGGGCATCTCATAGAGCCTCCCGAGGAATACAATCTCTCTCCACTGATGTGAAGAGGGTCTGTAAGACCTGCTGGCAATCATCCCAGGTGGGCTGATGAGTGTGGAAAACAGACTCAAGGAGAGAAATTAAGGCCTGGGGCATCTCTGAAAAAGGAGGGTTTTGATGTCTCCAATTGTAAAAGTCACTAGTGGTGAAGGGAATATATATAAAGCCCCCCCCCCCCGCTGAGCCTGGGGCAAGGGGAAGAGAGGTGCTGGGCTATATGGAGAGGTGGGAGAGGCAGGGGAATGAGGTCCTTGACTCTTTGTGGGGTCTACCTCATGAACATAATCTTGGCCAGACCTGGTGTGGGAGGAGAGAAAATGTTAGGAGAACCTCTAGCAGTGGAGTCGGGGCTCAATGGTGAGGCTGAGGGATACAGAGGAGGGGAGGGGTCCCTTCGTGGTCACTGGGAATCTTCTTCTGATGGAGCTTGGAGGACATCAGGCTGATTGGATGACCAAGGCTTCCTGGCCAAGGCCAAAAGAACTTGGGCTTGTGTGGGCCTGTTACTGGGCCTCTGTCCAGAGAAAATAGGATCCCCTCCCCACAGGGAACACTGGAGGAGCCACACAGGTGGCTCTTCTATGAGATTCAGCCAAATATCAATATATGGGAATTGGTCAGGAAGGCAGGGCCTGCCACTCCCATTGACTTTTTCCCAAAGATTTAAGACAACAGTTAAATGGAAGGTTCCCTGCTGAGGCTACCCCTCCCCAAGTGGAGGCCATACAAGTTCACAAAGGGTGCAGGCTTTCTGTTTAGAAAATTTAGTCCCATACTTACTTTCTTTATCTGGAGTGCAGATTTTTCTGAAATTAGAACACATTCGAAAGGAGTAGAGGACTTGGACTCCAAGCTGCCCATGGCGTCCTGTGGGAGAAAGTGTAGGGGACAGGGGAAGGGGATGTTACCAGAACCTCTGCAGTTAGTCCTGGTCTCCTGCGAGCCACGGCAGCACACGGCGAATTACAGGAAAGGTAGACAAATGAGACCGAGAAGAAGCTGAGCTTTGGGTCCGATCAGTGCTGCTCTGGGCAGCAAAGACACAGCCCCCAGCTTACCATACCTTTTATTCAGTACATCGGGAGAAACAAATGTAACAAATGACTTGCAGAGAGTTCAACAGTTCACATTGGGATAAACAAGGTGTAACGGAAGGCTTGCAGAGAGTTCAGTACATCTCCGGCAAACAAGATGTTCATCAGTCCAAGAACAATGAGGAACTGAGCAGATGTTTGTTCTCCCAGGATGTTTCTTGTCCTGGAGAATCACAGCATCACTGGATCACTGAAGTCTCAGTTGTGACCGGAGGCCAAACTGGAGTTATTCTGTAGCTGGGCTGTAGGCAAGAGAACTAGGCTAACCAAATGATTTATCCCTAGAATTATGTACCATTGCTCCCAACAAGAAAGGACAGAAAGAAACACAAAACAGAGATCACACTGACAAGGCACCAAAAACACAACTACCTAAAATTTGTGGACCACTACCAAAACCCAGGGGCAACTCCTGCTGTCACAATGAGTCCCTGAGCAGAGGAGTTGATGTCACATTTGACCTCCTTCTACCCACTAAGTGTGCAATCCAAAAGACCATTTGATCCTTACATCTAGAGGCTGTTCCCAGTGGTAGAGTCCAAGTCTGCCTGCCTCCACCTGCGGCTGCTGGACCCAGGGCCCAGAACACCTTGGGGTGGGCTCCCCAGACTCAAGAACGTCAAGAGAAGGCCCAAGCAGCAGAGAAGGCTCCAAGACTATTGGCTCAGGGCTATCTCACTGGGGCCTCCAAGAATGTTGGGCCTAAGTCCCCAGCAATGATAATCACTTGAGTCATGACACAATGTAAAGTCCACAGAGAACTTTATTGCCAGCTGGGACTAAATTCCCTGCAAGAAGACTGGCCCTGGACTGAACTTTCAGCCAGGTTTTATAAAGAAAACCCTTTCCTCCTCCCCTCTTCCCCTAGCCTTGCAGTAAGTGTATCTATAGAAACAAGAAAAAACGCATGGTTAGCACCTCTGGGTTACCAGATAAACACATCCCATTATTTATCATGGGTGGGTTCCATATGCACCCTTGTGGTTGTGCATCTAAACCCTTAAGCATCAATTAAAAGTAGGAGTATAGGCATGAGATATGAACATCTCGTGTGTTGAGACATCACACAGTAGTACAAATGTGAGATAAGATCCCCCCCTTTTCAGAGTTCACACAGGGGACAGTTTTCCCATCAGGACTGGGGCAGTTCAGACAAAATGGAGTCTCCTAAGCTAACTTAGGTCTCTCATAAGGAGACCAAAAAAAAAAAAGGATTTATATGCCAATTACTGGAGCAACAAGTAATCATAACACAAAGAGATATAAGCAATATTTTTGTTACCAATGTAGCTCATTTATTTTGTACTAGGGATTGAACACAGGAATGTCACACTGAGCTTTATTCCTAGTTTTTTTGTTTGTTTGGTACAGGGTTTTGAACTCTAGACCTCACACTTGCCAGGCAGGCACTGTGCTGCTGAGCTAAATCACGGCCCTGGCCCCATTCCTTTTTTATTGTTATTTTGAAACAAGGTCTCATGAAATTCCCCAGGTGGGACTTGAACATGTGACCCTCCTGGCTCAGCCTCCCTGTGCTGGGATTATAAGTGTGTGCTACCATGCCCAGCTACTACTGTACCTTTAAAAATGACTACAAAACTTCAATGCTATAGCATATGCCATATTTACTTGTGTGTTTTCCACTAGGCTCTGCCTCAGTAATGTACCTCCACCACATAATCCATACCTAGTACATACTGGGAACTGGGCAATTAATGAAAACATTTAACAGAAATACATTAAACAAAGAAAAATGAATATGATCCACTCTTCTGAAGATTATTTGCCTTTAAAGAAAATTTTATACCTTAAAACGTAGGCATAGGAAGACAACTATCCAAGATAAATGCTTATTTGAAACACAGAAAGGCAAGGGATACAACTCAATGGTAGAGCACTTGTCCTGCACAAGTGAGGCCCTGGCTTCACTGACATATGTGATATGTTTATATATGTACACATACATGTGAAATAAAATGTTTTTCTTCATCAGTAATATTAATTGAACATAGCTTCTGCAAGTATGTAAGAGCTATATTCTCACTGTATGAACACAACAATATTTACTGAAAAAACAGAACTTTCAGCTGGGCATTGTGCCTCACGCTTATCATCGTAGAACTGAGGAGGCTGAGACAGGAAGATTGACACGAGTTTGAGTCCAGTGTGGGCTACACAGTGAGTTCAAGGCCAGCCTGCACTGCAAAACAAGATTCTGTCTCAAAAAAACAAACAAAAATCCCCAAAACAAAAGACAGACTTCTCACCATTTATTAACCAAAATTTTATGCATATTTGTAAGTAGCTTTGTTGACTACAATTCTAGAAGGAAAATTACTATTTATAATTGGTAAGAAAAATTTAAAATTTGCTTAAAGACACCACTTTAATTTCCCCAAACCCAGTATCATTTTTTCTTTGGTATCATGATAACAGAAAAGCTTACTATTTATTGAAAATGTTATATTTGTCAATCACATTAAATATATTAATTTTCTATGTACATTTATTTTTGTATCTACTGTAAGAAACACCCCAGAAATCGACAATCAATAGACCATAAATAACAACAGCTTATGCAGAAAGAAGCCACTGAAGCCAAACCACAAATTCTACAGTAACCAGGCTCAAACAGTGAGGACTGCCAACACTTCATTGTGGCCCCTGTTTCTAACTCAGGACCAAGTGGAGGGGACCAAATATGCTCCCCTGGTCAGTCATGTAAAATGTTCCGCCTCTAGCTGGGCTAGGACTAGCTTCACCATGCCAAAAACATACTACCAGGGTGCCCCCAAAGCCTTCCATTTTTTCTGCTACAGTTTTCCAACTTCCCTGAAGATTATTGCATCCCTGCCAAACATAGAAGATAATGGCCATATCTCTTGCTATAGAAAACCAGAAATATATTGTTCTTGTTTTCACTTATTTTCTGAATTGTTTGATGTATGATTGGTTAAATATTCTATCATTTTGCAAATATCTGAAATATGGAAACTGTCACATATACTAAGCTTATACATATACATACATTATTTTCACACCAATATATACATATTGCCTAATAACAATTATTAAAATATGTACTATTTAGATAAATCAGTTCAAATTAGGATGTATTTGCCACACTTGAATGCTAATATTATATAATTACAGTAGATATAAAATATTTTGCTTTTAGCATGCATCCCTTCATTTTGTTTGACCAAAATTTTATCTGTTCTCATACAATTTCTCATGCATGTCAAAATTTACATCAAATTAACAATTAAAGTAAACTATTTTGCTTGGGAAAATGCATCGCTTATTTTATTCACGTCTGAAGACATTTGTGGAGCCAGGTGTGGTGGCTCACTCCTGTAACCCCAGCACTCAGGAGCCTGAGGCAGGAGGATCACCATAAGTTCAAAGCCAGGTTGGGTTACAAGTTCAAGGGCAGCCTGAAATACATAGTGAGACCCTGTTTCAAAAAACTGAAGGAAAAAAAAAGACATTTGTTTGTATTTGACTAAGAAATAAAAATTGTATAGTCTGGCTTTTCCAAAACATTTTTTCATGAGGCTTTTCACTTTAGTTTTTTTTGCTGTTGCAAAGTTTTCTTTATACAAATACATTAAAAACTGAATTGATTAAATAGCTACTGTACTTTTGTTGTGTTTCAAACCTAAATATTGAATATCTGTGTGAAATACAAATATTAATGATGTATACAATTGTACACCAATGAAAACCTTAGGAAAAATAAAGTACATTACTTACTGACACTGGAATCTGACAGTTACATTTTCAGGCAATCTGTGGTGAAAAAAATGGATCAGCAATTTACCAATAATGAAATAAAGAAAAGTCAACACAGAATTCATTAACTCCAACTCCTTCCAGACTGAAAGAAAGATGAAACAAACTGGAGAATATCTGTTCCCATCCACACAGTAACACATAATCATACAAGACATTCTTCAGACTGAAGGGAAAAAATCCTTGATGGAAAACTACCTACAGGGAACAAGAGCATGAATAGGAAAATTATATGGATGAGTACCCAGTCTTTTTCCTATTATTGCATTTTGAAAGGCTGGGTCTTTGAAGTAAAATATGATATGTATTATTTTAGATGTAAAATATATAATTTGCACCATTTCTCAAACTGTAAACTTAATGTTTTTTGCAATCAGAGAAAAACATATACCTAAGACAATTGATAGGCAAAGTGAATTAGACTTAATCAACTTACTTGATTTCATGCAAGAATACTTAAAAAATATTTGAGAAGAGAACAAATAAAGGGAGTCCTTTTGTTATGAAGTTTCATATACATTCACAAAGTAACAAAAAAGGATCACTGCCTACTCCTTCCGAAGTCTGCTGTCACCGGATGAAAGTCATATCTTGTTTAATTTCCACTAAGTATATATTATATTCCTACTAAATGTCAGTTAATACTTATTATATATTATATATGCATTTTATCAAGATAATTTGTCAAAGAATATATTATTTCATAATTGACTATCAAAAGTACTTATATTAAGTACCTATACATATATATTCTAGTTATTATCACTAACATTCACTTTCTTGTCCCTGAATTGGTTATGATGTGCACTCTTTTTCTATGAGTCATTTCAGCAATAGAAGATGTTTTCCAAAGCAAGACATTATTTCACATTCTATAAATATAGGACTATAGGCATAAAATATTTTGTTATAAATAACACAAGAGTCACTTCATTTTTTCAGCAAGAATTTTAACAAGTTCCCATCTTCTTCAACATTAGCATCAGATCAAGAATGATAACAACACCCATGTTTTGCCTATGAATGTGTTTGTACTGCTTTAATGCATATCTATCTATCGATTATCCAGATTTTTAAAGGTATTTTTGGCTTTGTTATTTTCATTGCACTTTTTTTTTTTTTGCCCATGCTTGGCTTTGTCACTAGCGTCAATCAAATAAAAGACCATTTTATTTATAAAAATGGAAATATTTTGTGTTGAGGAAACAGATATTAAATATTTTTTCCCTACTGGAGGTTGAACCTTGGGTCTCCACACGCTCAACTCTACATCCCAAGTCCCTTCCCCCTCTTTAAAGACTGGGTCTCACTAAATTAATTGCCCAGCCTTGCATAGCACTTATTAGCTTGATAAGTATTTGGAATCTCCATGAAATATAAAGAATATTAGTGCAGCATAAGCATGAAAACCCTCTGAAAAGTGAAGACACGTTACCTGTCCGGGAACGGTTCTTCCACGATGGCGCCTTCCCCAGAATCCAGGAAACCGGTAATAACGCAGAAGGATCCTTTCCGCGCAGAAAGGAAAAGAAAACAATGAAACTGGTAACAGAATTCAAGACCCTACGAAATTTGTTTCCGAACTGAGAATAAAGTAAGAATTCCGTAGGTGGACAAACCTGACTCAGTTTCTAGCTGGGTAACCTTTACTTCTGTCGCTCCCGGAAGTTCTCCCTTAGGAACGGAAATAATACCGGAAGGGAACTGAGAATTTCCGGGAGGCCAGAAGAGCCCTGGCCTGGAGACCAAACGGTGCCCCTGCTGGTGGGAGTAGAGAATGGCAACTGGTCGGCGCTTCGACCTAGGAATGTGAATACCATTTATACCAGATATGTCCTGGAGCTGAGACTCCTGAGTGAATTTCTATTAGGGCTGGAGTCTTACTTGAGTTGCTAAAAGCTGACCCATTGACAACTCCGTATTTACTATGGGATGAGTACTTAATCAAGTAGGCTTCTACCTTTTCTACCTAATACCTTTTGCAAATTATTCTTTAAATGGTACAATTCTTTCTTCAAAATCTTCATGAACCTTTCAATCTTGAAGTTATGATGTGTGTCTTATATGGTCTTGAATGTCAAGCAATTGAGATTTATGTATCACAACACTTTGATAGGGGCTGGGGATTTAGCTCTGTGGTGCTGCTGCCTGCCTCATAAATGCAAGGTTCTGAGTTCCATCCCTGGTGCAAAAAAACCCCAAAAAACCCTTTGATAGCCAATTACTTAGAAACGTATGAAAACATTTGTGACTTTTCAAAGAAGTGTATTTTAATGTGAAAATAGGACATCAAGTATTTACTGGGTATAAAATTTTCATTTTAAATGTTAAACAAGTTATATATATTTAAATTTTTAAATTATTATACCACATAGAATATAGTTTTTATCAATTGAAATCGCCATAATTAATTGTGTACTTATTGTTTATACCTTGACTGTGCAATTGGTTAACCCAAAAAGTATTTATGTAGTACCTGCCATCTTATAGTAACTTTCTAATAGTAGCACTTGTGGATTTCAATCTTAAATTCCTTTTGCCTATGCCATTTCAATTACTGTGATCTCATCTGATCAAGGACTCTGGAAATGAAATGAATACTTCCTTGTAAATTAAGCATATCATGATTCTTGGAGCCTGTCACACTGCATGTACTCACCGCAGTTTAAAATGACCTTCAAACACTCATAAAGTCATCAGCTATATAGCAATGTATTTAAATAACAAATAAAATATACAACAATTTGGAACATATGATTGATGTATTACATTGCTTGATTTCACATATGATTTTTCCACCGTAAATCATATTTCTATAAATTGATACAATAACCCCAAATAAAAAATTATGCAAAACTCTGTGGTCTCCTAATAAACAATAGGCCTAAACTTTTACTACAAATAAATTGCAGTTGTATCCTAACCCAAAAGGATAGGAGTCCATATTTAATGCATTATTAAAAAGAAAATTGATTAATTAAAATCAGAAAATGAATTTGTGTCTGACATCATTTATTCAAATCCTTAGAAAAAGAACTGCTTTTGTATTGCTAATTGTCAAAATCCACTGATACATCATGTTTCCTAATTCATAAAACACATACTCTAATAAACTCTTTAAAAATTCCAATCTGATTATGACATGATTCCAAAATCCATTTTCCCAAGCTTATTCATCATGTGCATTTTGTCAAGTATACTATTATCATAAAAATGAATCAACTTTCCTAATCCTTATTTATTTATTTATTTATTTTTTCATACTTGGAGCACTCTAGTAACCAAAATTCTAGAACACCATCTAGGACCCAAGAAGACAAATAGGTTCCTGGTATAAATGAACCTGTATGCCCAGCCTTTGGTGTTCATTGATTAGACTACTGAGAACCTTGTATTATATGAATAGCTCCTTTGTTGAATTTCTGTATAATCTTCATTCCCAGTGAGAGTGACTGTTCATCCTTACAACACTTGCATTCCCAGAACCTGTGGGATTAGTAACAGCAGGTACTGGAAGAAAGCAGTAGTTTTCATTACCAGTCATTCTGACAAACAGCAAACTGCTCATATTGGTTCCTTATTATTTCTATTTCCCCAAATAAATATGAAAAACATTCTATGTTTATTATTGAGTTTTATTCCTTAAACTGCAAAGACATAAAATTACCACAGAATAATTCCATCAGACCTACAGACTCCTGGTGATACATTTCTTAATTATTGAACTATTTTATTTTTTATAGTTTATGAGAAGAGTACCAAAGGCAAACACACTCACTGAGACTTTTAAACTATTGAGGGTCTCAAAGTATAGTTGCTGAATTTGACTAGGGAATGGGAAATAAATTGAAGTTTATATTCTGATCAATTTGTATTGTCCTAGAATTGCCAGAATTTAATACAGTCTTTAAGGCTATGGCAAAAGTGCTCTCAGTGACAACTTCAACTGAAAAATCTCACACTGGAGTGAATAAAGCATAAGGACAGACATGAGCACAGTTTGACTTTTATTTCTTTAAGGTGCCCCTTATTTTCCTCTCCTTGGGCTGTTACAAGGGAAAGGAGAATATGTTCATTTGATAAATTTCAACAAAGTGACCATTCAAAAATAAACCACCTAGAGCTTATCATTTCATATTTTACCCTACCAATAGCCCTCTGCCACCATGAGTAAAACCAACAGTAGATTAAAAATGTTTGGGGAAATATGTATCAAATTTGCACTGCTTTTTTCTGTGATTATTTTTAATTAACACAGTGTAACAACTTTAATAGTATTTCCATTGCCTTAGGTATTATAAATTATCTAGAGGTGACTTAAATTGGAGCAGAGAATGTAAACAAGTTATATGCAATACTGTATCCTTTGATCCAAGGGACTTGAGCTTTGTGGTGTTTGTTTGTCCGTGGGAAATCGTGGAACTAGTCATCTGCGGACACTAGTAAATAATTGTATTTTCTTTTGTTATATCTATTCATTTTCTATGACTTTCATTATCTACTGATAAATCCATCTTATTTCTTATTGTGTTTTGTATTAAATAACACACTTCAGTACATTTCTTTGATTATTTTAGCAAGCATGCCAGAAAGTAGGAATCAATATGTGTTTACTGTGTTTTTCTTTTCCAAGTTGTCTTTATACACACGGAAAGAACACAAAATTTATTTTGTATAAGTATGTTATTGGAGAGTGAACCCAGGTCCTGCTCACAGGAACTACATCCCTTAAAGTTTTAAAAATATTTTTTATTTTAAGACATAACTTGTTAAGTCAGTAAGTTCCCCCATCTTAGCTCAAACTTATGATTCTGCTGCCTCAGCATCCCAGAGCACTGGGTCCACCAGTGATACTATGACACACTTGAATAAAATGCATTGCTTCTAATATATTCAGATTTTATTCATTTTTGCTTTCATCATACATATTTTACTCAGGGACAAATGAAGCCAACAAATTAATCTAGAATAAAGGAACAATTGCCAAGAATTTATCTTCCTCACTGGGCCTGGAGTGGGTCTCTGGAGATATTTCTGTATACTCTGGTCTGTTCCATGAGTCTATTTACTGTGTCTATTTTTGTTCCAGTACCATGCTGTATTTATCACTACTGGTTTGTTGCTTTGTAGTATAGTTTGAAATCAAGTATTGTAACATCTTCTGTTTTGTTCTTATTGTCCAAGACTGTTTTTGCTATTCTAGATCTCTTTTTGTTCCATATGAATTTTAGGATTGTTTCCTCTAGAGCTGTGAAGTATGCTGTTGTTTTTTATTGGGACTGCTTTGAATATATAATCAGTTTTGGGAGTATAGCCATCTTGAAAATATTGGTTCTGTCTATCCAGGAGGAGGGGACAACTTTCCATTTTCTGATGTTCTCTTCAATCTCCTTTTTCAGAGTACTGTATATTTTTTGGTAGAAGCCCCTCACTTCCTTGGTTAGGTATTTCATTTTTCATGAAGCTATAGTGAGTAGTCTTGTTTTCATAATTTTCTTTCCATTGAGTTCATTATAGGTGTGCACAAATGCTAATCATTTTTATCCACTGATCTTATATCCTGGTACATTGCTGAAATTGATTATTAATTCTGAGTTTTTATTGGACTTCTTTGGGTTTTCTATGTAGAGTATCATGTCATTTGCAAATAATGATAACTAGAGTTCTTCCTTTCCTACATGTATATCTCTCAATTCTTTCTCTTGCCTGATTGCTCTGGCTAATGTTTCAAATACTACGTTGAATAGAAGAGGTGACAGTGGGCATCCTTGTCTTGTTCCTGGTTTTAGTTTTGTTTCTATTTAATATGATGTTGGCTGTTGGTTTCTGATAAATAGATTTTATCAAATTCTGGTATGGTCCTTCTATAGTTGTTTTCTTCAGAGAAATTTTGTATTGTGAAAGGGTGGTGGATCCTGTCTAAAGCCCTTTCCACATTTATTGATATGATTATGTAGATTTTTACCTTGCTTCTGTTTATTTGGTGTATTACATGTTTTTACTTATGTATCATTGCATGGCTAGGGTTAAACCTAGTTGATCATGATGTATGATCTTTATGATGATGTGCTGAATTCTATTTGTTAATATCTTGTTGAGGATTTTTGCATATATATTCACTAAGGAGAATACCCTATCATTTTCCTTTTCAGTTGGTTCTTCATCCAGTTTTGGAATCAGGGTGATACTACCATGCATAAATGAATTTGGGAGCAGTCCATCATATTTTGAATGCTTCAGGTGTATTGGTAATTTAACATCCATAAAGATTTTACAGAATTCAGCTGTGAATCAATCAAGTCCTGGCTCTTTTAAGTTGATAGATTCTTTATTACTGTGTCCATTTCATTATTTATTGAGTTGTTAACCATATTTATGTCTTCTTGAGTTAGTTTTTTAAATTAAGCAGGCCTGATCTGTTTTGGGAAAAAGGACCATGAGCTGTTGAAAAGAATGTGTACTCCATTAAAGTGGGGAGGAATTCACTATAGATATCTATTAAGTCCATATGTTTAAGGCTGTTCTTCAGGTTTAATGTGTCTTTACCAATTTTTTTTTTTTGTCCTAGGGTTTGAACTCAGGACCTCATGCTTGCAAGAGAGGTGCTGTGCTCCTGAGCTAAATCCCCAGCCCTTTACTGATGTTTTTATTTCTTTAATCTGTCTCTTCATGAAAGTGAGCTAGCTGCTGAGATTCCTAACTGGGATTGTGGTAGTATTTATTAGATCTTTTAATTTCAGCAGTATTTGTTTTAGGAAGATAAATGCTCCAGTATTTGGTAAATAAATATTTATCAATTTTATCCCTTCTTGTTGAATTGTTCCCTTTACTAATATATGGTGACCTTCCTTTGTCTCTTGTAATGAGCTTTAGCTTGAATACTATCCTTTGTTGATCAGAATTGTTACCCCTAGTTGTTTTCAAGATTCCAGTGCATTAAATATGATTTTCATCCTTTACTTTTTAGTCTATTGTTATATTTTTAAATTATGTGCATTCCTTGAATAAAACAAACCTGTGTTTTTATGTGTGTACCTTCTGGCACCCACAGTCTTTCTTGAGAGATGTGTTGACTGTTAGCTATTATTGCATTCTTTCTCTGTTGATGACTCCTTTGTTTTTCTTTCCTGCCATTTTTTACTGTTGTTTATCCATTAACCTTACCTAGAGTTTTTGTTTACTTTGGGTTTTAGCTAAATTAGTTTCATTATTTCTGTCTAGGATATTGCTGAATATTTTCTAGAGTGCTAGTTTCATAGTCATGTATCTCCTTAGCAGGGCTATTTCATGAAATGTCTTTATTTCTCCACCTATTTTGAAAGAAAGTTTCCCTGGGTATGTTAACCAAGGTTGTAAGTTTTTTGCTCTTAAAGCTTGAAATATTTCAGTCCAAGCTCTTATGGCCTTTAAGGTTTGTGTTGAGAAGTCTACTCTAGTAGAGTAGTAATTCTAATTGGGTTACTTTTATTTATGATTTGTTTTTCTCTGACTGTTTTAAGAATTCTGTTTTTCTGTTGGATACCTGGTAATTCAATAAGGTTATCTCTTGGTGAGTCCTGTCTTATCATTCTTGTTGCTTTGTAAGACTACCTTGTGTGTTGAACTCTTTTCTCGTACTTGGGATTTTTTCTGCTAACATAATAATAATTCCATCTTCATTACCTTCTAGCTTTTTCTCCAGCTCCAGTTAGTCATAGATTGTTCTTTTTGGTATTGTCTAGTCAGGCTGGAGATTTAGCTCAGTGGTTCCATTGCCTGCCTGGCAAGCACAAGGTCCCGAGTTCAATCCTGGTACCAAAAAGACAGTTCTCACACAGAATCAGACTGCCTATAGGTCTTCTTCTCTAGGTAGACTGAATGTTCCTTATGGTATTGTCTAGTAGCTGCTGGATGGACTTTTCTTATGGTCTTATATTTTGTGACTTGAGTATTTTTTGAAAATTTTGAATATTTTTTTCAAAATTTACCACATTGTTCTCAATTTCAGACACACTATCTTTGCATGAGTAATTTCTGCCATGTATGAATTCTATATAGTTGCTTTTTAAATTTCAGAGATTTCTGCCTGGTGTCTTTTTGAGGATTCTACATTCTTATTGAATCTGTCATTCATGTTTTGAACCATTTTTTCAAGTAATCCAATTTTTTACTAATTTCCCTCAAATTCACCTGAAGCATATTGAGTGATAATGCTGTGAATTTTGTATTTATTTCCTTTTTGAGCTCATCCAGCTTCTTCATTTTTCCCCACTTGTTTGTTGGTTAGTTGGTTGGCTTTCTGTTTGGCTGTGTTTTGTTTTTGTTTTTGTTTTTGAGACAGGGTCTTGCTATGCAGTTCAGGCTGCCCTTGAACTCACCATATAGCCTAGGATGACCTAAAACTTAGGGTGAGCCTCCTGCCTCAGGCTTCCCACTGCTGGGATTATAGGTGTGTGCCATCCCAGCCAAGTCTTCGTTTCTGCTATAACTTTTCATAGAGTTCTGCTACCTGGCATTTGCTTTCCTCTCTGTATTTATGTCTTAGGAGAGTTGGAAGACCTTGAAGTTCTCCTGTTGCCTTTCTTCCACACGCTCCTGCATGTATTTTTTAAATTGTTTACAACCCCCTGGATCAAATGGTGGTGTCAAATGACAACTAAATATTGCCAAAACTTAGGAGGCACTCTTGCATATTCCTTAATTCAAACTAAAAATATTATGATTTTAGTGCAGATAAACCACCTGTATCTTATCCTATAATACTTCAGACTATTAGATTCTGCTAAATGAAGGCAGCTGTGCCAGAGATCAAAGGTACCACAAGACTACCTTCTTCTTTAGGACTACTTCCTCTGATATTTCATCCTCCAAATCTGCCCTACTTAACAGAATACAGGCCCTGTGAATTTCTTGGTCTTACCCTAGGCCTATCAATCAGGAGATCTCTACTTAGATCTCCCTGTCCAAGCTTATGACCCAAGGATTCTCTTACCTGGTCTATGGTAGAGTAACACATCAGTCCTGATGTAAAATTCTCCTGCTGGGTATTGGTCTCCTCTTCAGTCAGGTGAGCAATTTAGTTCACACTTGTTTTGCCCAGTGCTGAGGACACCCCAGAAGCCAACCCTGGTTGCACTGACCCATCAGTTCTTGGATTTCTCCCTGGGCAGGGTGCACAGTGTGGGGCCCAGCATGTGTCCAGTGGTCATATCAGTTGTCTGGGGTATTCTAGGCTTTCTTACTCTTGCAGTTGTGTGGCAGTGTCCCTCTTCACTATCAATTTTAGAACATTTTTATCACTCTGAATGAAACCTGTACTCATATAATATTTGTGATATTTTATTTCTAATTTCTTTCACCTAACATAGTGTTTTGATGGTTTGTCTTCACAGAGGTAGAAAAAAGTGATATTCTGATTTGTTCCTTTCAAGTTCATCAGTCTCGATGTTATGGTGCAGATGATGATGCAAAGAATATTGCTGTGAATGACACAGTCCTCACTCAAGAGTTTACAAAGTGCTAGTGGAGCTCTATTCCCACCCCAGATTTAAAGTCCCTTTAAGAAATATTCTCCAACTGCAAGAGAAACCACCAACAGAGCTGAGACAACCTACAATGTGGGGGAAAAATTTTACCATCTGTTTCTCAGACAGAAGGTCTACTATCTAGAATACATCAAGAATTCAAAAAAATCAGACCTCCAAAATATAAAGACCCAATTTAAAAATGGGCATCGGAAATGAACAGACATTTCTCAGACAAAGAAGTAAAAACAGCAAATAAATATATGAAAAAGTGTTCAACATCACTGGTCATTTGAGAGACGCAGATGAAAACAACACTGAGATTCCACCTCACTCCAGAAAGAATGGCTGTTATCACAAAATCAACCAATAATAAATGCTGGCAGGTCTGTGGGGAGAAAGGAACCCTTCTTCACTGTTGGTGGGAGTGCAGACTGATGCAACCACTGTGGAAATCAGTATGGAAATACCACAAAAAACTAGGACTAGAGGTCCCATTTGATGTGCACCCATGTTTATAGTGGCACAGTTTGTAATAGTTAAAACTTGGAAACACCCCAAGTGCCCATCGACTGGAGACTGGATAAAGAAGATGTGGGTTTTTTAAAAACAGAGTACTGCTCAGCCATAAAGAATGAGAAACTAGCAACATTTATAGCTAAATGGATGCACACTGAGGTGATACTCATAAGTGAAATAAATAGGACACACATGTGTGAATACTGAATAGTTTCTCTGGTGTGAAAAACTAAAAGTGTAAATAAGGTTCAAAATGCATAATTGATTATGTGAAATAGAAAGAAAAGGTCTAAAGATATAGGGGAAGTGGCAGGGGTAGGGGAAAGGAAAGAAGGGAAAAGAAAAAATATGAAAAAGGAAAAAATCCAAAGTCTTTGTAAATAAGGAAGGGTGGAGGGGGTGAAGGGAGGGCAGGGGAATGGGGAAAAAATAAGAACCAAGATACATCATGTAAAGGTGCAAGATCCCAATGATGAATGTAACTGTATTGTATATGTAAAATGTGCCAATAGATTTAATGAAAAAAAAATATATTATGCAAAATCAGATTGTATGGGGGAAAACTGAAACCACTTCCTCTAAAATTAGGAACAGATAATCACATCCATTTTCCCCACTTTTGTTCAGTGTAGAACATGACATGCAGCTACAGCAATTATGCAAGTGTTAGAGATGAGAATAGAAAAAGAAGTCAAATTACCCATATTTGCAGACATATGATCCTTAACTAAGAACAGTAATTTCCAACTTATTTAGCCCAATGAACAGTTTTGTAGAATGCAGTTTTTCCAAAGAGTCAGGGAAAGCATCATGATGGGATGATTTTGAGATGACTTAGCATATATTTACTGTGAAGTTTATTTCTATTATTATTATTGCATTGTAATATATAATAAAATAATTATACAACACACACTAATGCAGAAACATTGGGAGTTATATGCTTAGTTTCCTACCACTAGATGGTTCTATCTGGGGGTGATGACAGACCATGTCAACTAAGGTATGTTGCTTATGTGCACTCTATCTATCTTTTTGAAATCTTGTTTTCACTGCTCTCAGTACAGAAAAGCCTGTTTCACATAGGCTGCTAGAAGTGAAAGAGGGCTTTAAAGTACTTTTCTGAAAATTTCAAAATATGCCACCTAGAATTCAATCCAAAATATATCATGAATTGAAGTTGTCTGAAACACTTTTAAGGATACCATCATTTGTGATGATTTCAACCATTTAATCTTCATCTAGCTAGGAAAAATTCAATTCACCCAACAAGTTGATTATACAAATTGATTATAAAAATCATTCCTTTCCAGAGTCTTTCCAATTCCAGAGTCTTTTTTAATATATTTTTTGCTTAAATTCTTTTATTGGTACATTTTAGGTATACAATGTGTTTTCATTTATCATTGGGTGTTTGTACCTGTACATGATATATCTTGGTTCTTATTTTTTCCCCATTACCTGTGCTCTCTTCAATCCCTCCACCCTGGTTCCAGAGTCTTTTGTAGTTGAGCATTAATGCTCAATTCTTTGAAATCTGAGGTAAGTTATCATGTACCAGCCAAAAGAAAAGAGGCTCTGGCTCAGACTCAGAAAATGTTTGCTAATGTTTGAAACATGTTAGAAATACCAATATTCACTCATTTCCCCATAATTCCAGTGTGCCTTGGAATACAGTTTCTTTATCTATACACTTGAACATAGTTGTTTTAACATAAAATGGCAGATTAAGTTCATTGATAAGTTTTAATATGTGACACAATTTAATTAATATGTGAGTTAAGGAAAATTTTTGACTCATTCTATGTCACTGAAAGTTGCTGTAAATTTTGACAATCTCTGAATGAAATCTCTGCAGTGCCCCTTATGAAATCTCTGCAGTGCCCCTTATAACTTGATGTCTGGTCACCCACAAACCTTTAGAAGGCTATCTCACTACTTTTTATAAGAGAATATGCATGTTGAGACTGTTCACATTGAGAGTTATTACTGAATTGTATTGATTCATTACTATCATTTCATTATTTTTCTTTGCTCATCTCTTTTTTATCCCTTTCTCTTTAATAAATATACCTCCTGCCTGCTGTATTTATTTTATTAGACTTTTTGAAATAATTGGCCTCATTGCCTCTTTCTAGGATACCCTTGAGATTAATTTTAGTAGCCATGAATTTCTTAAGGTGCTCTTTGTCAGGGAAAAACTTATTTCTCCATCATTTTTTCAGTATATGAGTTAGAAAGTTTTTAAAGACTTGAAACACTTCACTGAAAGCTCTTATGTTCTGTAATGTAGGTGCTGAGAAGGGTATTGCAATTTTAGTGGGTATACCTTTACATTTTCTTTGAATCTTTTAATTCAAATTGAATTTTGCTAACATCTTTTAACATTCTGTCCTTGTGTTAGACTTCTGAAATTTTGACAATTACATATTATGAACAAGTTCTTGTTTGATGGCATTTGGAGTGCCCCATACCTCATTTTATGTACATTAAATCCTTTCAATGTGTTTGAAAAGTTTCCTGCTATTTTTACTATAAACAGACATTTTATACTCTTCATTTTTCACTAACTCCAATTAATCTTAGATTGTTCTTATTTGCATCATCTGTCAGCTGGTGAATCCATAATTCATATTCTATTTTTTTCTTAAGATGTCCTTGCATATATGGTGATGCTCTGTACTCAAATTCAACACTTCAGCTGCCCAAACATTTAATAGAATTTTAATCTCCTGGGTTTCTGTCTGGAATCTTTTCATAGACTTTTAACCTTTGCTCAACAAGTCATTCATGTTTTTTACCATTTTGTTTAGCTCGAGTAGCTTATAATTAGTGTCTTCTCTAAACTCACTAATACATTCATTAAATTCATTATCTGTTCAATTATATCTTCTGTAATATCTCCTTGAAATTTATTGTTCTGCTCTATTTACTGATCTTTAATATTTGAAAAAAATTCAACTGTATGGCTTTTGATGTCTTCTCCACTCATGCCCTGTAAATCAGATTTCAATGAGTTTAGAGTTTTTGAGGTATTTTTTGCCTGGACTTCCTGCATGTGCTTTTGTGTGTGTGTGTGTGTGTGTGTGTGTGTGTGTGCGCGCGTGCTGAAGTTTGGGGTAGATTATATTAGAAAGACATTGTTACAAGGATAATAGCAACAAAGTCTGCAGCAAGAATAGCATCAAAAACAAACTGCATGTTTACACACCATAATAAGCAATAAAATTTAACCATAGAAAGGAAATAATTTAGTACCAACACAAAGACAAACCACATATTGACATGTGCTAAATATATACAGAATGCAACAACTGTGCATCTGCAAAAAATAAAAAAGAACTCAACAATAATACCAAATAATCAACTAAATATCTAAAAATATGAAGCTTAATGGTTATATGTGTAAAGATAAAGGTGATGGGAGACATGTAAAATTTGAAACAAAAGAAAAGAAAGCTGAGGAGAGAAATAATGAATCCTACTGATGAGAAAGAAAATTCATAGAGTTAGATAAAACTAGCAGAAAAATATGAAAAAGAAAAAAATGGAGACCAGGACGAAAAAAAGAATCAGAAAGAAAGGAAAAAGGCTCATACTTACCCACCCCCAATCATACAAAAAATAATAAATGGAATGAGTCCAAAATATTCCCCTGCATTTTTGGACATGTCTTTTCTTTCCAGGGTCTGCATATATGAGGAATGAATGATGAGTCACAGCTAAGACTTATTTTATTTTGTCTGTGTGAATGCTGGATTTTGTTATGACTTTCCCATTTGATGTGGATGAGTTAGTGGTGTCCACCATAATGCTAGTTATTTCAGCTGCTCCCACTTTCTGTATCCCTCTGTGCACCCCAAATCATGGTTTAATCAGCCAAGCTCTGTGGTTTGTGAGCTATCCTCTGTGCTTCTGTTCATGTAACTCAAGCATGCACTACTATTCATACTATCTTTGCTCATTTTTCTAGATTGGAAAAACAATAAAGTCACTGATTTAGGGCACGGTTGGATTGCAAGACTGCTGGACTTAAGGCTAGCAGTCTGAGAACCAGCTGCCTCTGAAAGTGAAATATTCAGGGCCTTCTTTTTAGCATAGTAGTGGGTCACTGAATCCCTCTAGAGCAAGATTCAACTTCTCAGGAGATCTATGACTGGCCTATTCTCATTCTCTGAATGTCTCTCACTAGCTGCAGTCTCTCCAGTGCAATGGCAGGATGACACCAGAAAATCTGGAGTATGGCTGTTCTGTAGTTGCTCTGTGGTTCAGTCCCCAATAATAAACCCCCTCAAAAAATGGCTTAAGATTGAACCCTCTCAAATAGGGTAAGAACTGCGCTAGATTGTATCCCCAATTCCAGTATGCCATGCAGAAGTTATCACCCTCTGGGTAAAGAGTATGGAGATTATCCAATTTACTGTAGCCATGGTTTCTGTTGGATCCAGCACTGATAGCTAAGTCTACTGGTTATCTCAGATTCTGAACCCCTGGGCTTAACTGGCTTCAGTGGAGGAAGGCAGCCATCACCAGAAGCCGGGGTGTGACTTGCACACTGCCTTGTGCCTTTCTCTGCACTGTGCTCCACCTCTCCAGCTTCTCCCTACTTTGTAGTCTTGCTGACAGCTCCTTTCCAAATCCCAGAGATTCACCCCTTTCCTATTCTTCACAAAATTATTGTCTTCCAGATGGCTCAACTCGGGCCGGGGATTTAGCTCAGTGGTTTTGCAGCCTGCTGTGCAAGCTCAAGGACCTGAGTTCAATCCCTGGTACCAAAAAAAAAAAAAAAAAAAGACACCAGATGGCTCAACTCCATTCCCCAGACACAGCCCACTTTAGTGTCAGTCTTTGCTCTGCTACCTTGACTCTCCCTCAATGATATTTTCTTAAAGACACACTTGAATGTAACTTTAACAAGTATTCCTTCCTAAATTATTCCTACCACTGGGGACTGTGTCCATCTTCGAGTCACCTATAGAGTTTTCTCACATAATGGTGCTTCTTCCTCACCCCAGAAAACACTATCTCCCTTCATGCTGGATCCAACGATGCAAGACAACTCCTTCAACATGAGGAACCAGATTGCAAAATTTGTCATTACCCTGATCACATAAAATTCCTCAAAAATTTCTGGCAGCAAGACAGAAGCCAGAAAATAGAGAATAAAAGTCCAATTGTCTTAGATGAGAATGTGAGTCATACCCTCAGTGAAAGTGATCCTCTATCTAGCAGACCCAAGAGAATCCTGGGAAAGTTACTACAGTGCAACAGAAATGTCACTGAAGTAACCAGATAATAATTAACACAAAAACCAGTAATCTTTCTATGGACTTTCACTAAAATTAGAACCAAACAAAGCCCCTTAGGAAAAAAAGCAAATCCTTTAAAACCTAACTACAAGAATAATTTGCTGTATAAGACTCTGTGTAGTACAAACCCCTCCATGTTACAGCCAAAACGAATCTACAAAGAAATGCTCCAGTCCCAAGTGGATGGATAAAATTTTGCAAAGTTGCTCTGCCTTCTTAGATTAAGTTGTTGGCTTACTGTGACATTATATAAAATGTTATGATGAAAAGAAAAGTGAAAAAAAAATGAATAAATCCATGAGCAGTAAGAGCGATGTAGGGTATGGTGGTACCAGCCTGTAATCACAAGACTCTGGGAGGCTGAGGCAAAAGAATCACAAGTTGGAGCACAGATTGACTCATGACTTAGCTATTCCTTCTCTCAAAATAAAACAGTAATAAAATTAATCAAGGTTAAAAGTTAGTGGTTCAATTCCAATCTCTATGTCCTATGCCACACACAATGCTTCTGGTACATTTTAGTGCAAGTATAGTTCATTCCCAAAAGAAAAGCACTGTAAGCACTAATTGAACCTTGATTAGTGGCATGCTTGATGAAGTCATTAGGAAGATGTGCACTGATTCCTTCCAATTATTTTAAAATACCTCAAAGGATAACTTGCATAGAGAAATAGGCAAATGAACAAGCATATTCCAAAAAAAATTTGTGCTTTGCTCTGCACAAGGAATGGATTCTGGGATTTTCCAAATAACCCAAAACTCTTAGGATTCTCAAGTTCCTTTGACCAAATCATTTAGTATTGGATAATAACCTGTGTGCATTCTCTGCTCTGTTTTAATCACCTCTAGATGACTTATAGTATCTAACAGTTAAAATACTATTAAATGGTTGTTGTACTGTTTTGATTAAAAAGTAATCAGAAAAAAATCAATGCACATTTGATACATTTTTTCCAAATGTTTTTAATCTGCAGTTAATTGGATCCCTACACTCAGGGAGCTAACTGTGGAGTAATATGAGTGATAAGATTTATTATGTTTTTGGATGTTTACTGTCAATTCTTTCAATTTTGTTGAATATTTTAAAGATTTCCTAATATAATGGAAAAACAGATCAAGGAAGGAGGACAAGTTAACATGTACACAGGATGAGTCCAACTGGAAAATACCATTGGAATACATATGAAGTGTAAATATAGCAGGGTATTAACTGAGATGAAATTACAGGGGATTTCATTGTTCATATTCTATGTATTGATAAAGTTTTTTTCTTTTTAAAAAAATTATGTCTATATGTTACCTTTTTTGTTTTTTTGTTTTTGTTTTGTTTCATTTTGTTTTTGGTACCCAGGATGGTACTCGGGTCCTTGCACTTGAGCTAAATCCCTGACCCTTATGCTGCCTCTTTTGTATCACACCCTACCTACCAAACAATAACCTCTCCCTGCTGTGTCCCCAGTCATGACTCTGATATTGAGTACTTGTTGCCCCCACCATAGTCCTTTCATTCCTGCTCTCACCTCTCTCCTCATTGGTATCACAGTTTTACACAATTTAGCAAGGCTCTGCCTCAAAAAAAAATGACATGTATTATACTCAGTGCAAATTCCCTGAGCTCAGTTTCCAGAGACAATGAAGAAGAAAAAAAATCTTAACAAAAATAAAAGAAATGCAAACCAAAAGAATAACAGAGTATGATACTTAATTTTGCTAATTGGCAAAAACTGAATGAAAATACTGAATGTTACCCGGTGTTGTTCAGGGTGAGGAACCGTGAAATTACTACTAATGTACTATTGGGATAGAATACAGTGATGCAATATTCTGAAAGAATATTTGACATTATGTATTAAATTTAAATACTGAGCTATTGAACAAGACATTGTTTGAATTTTATACTGTCTTAGTTACTTTTCTCTCATTCCTTAGCCAAAATGCCCAACATCCAAATTTAAAGACTTATTTTAGCTCACAATTTGTAGAGATTTCAGTCCATTATCTGCCTCTAAGGCAGGGCACCATGGCAGAGGGGAATAACAGAGGAAAATCAGTCCATGGCAGGGCAGGTAAAAAGCAGTCAACAGTAAGACTGACTTCTTTCTGTCCCTTTATAATCCATCCAGGGTACAAACCTCTTGACTGGTGACACCCATACCCAAGATAGGGCTTCCATTATCCACACCAAGAATTATGTTAATCCAATTTAGTCATTACACATCCTTAATCTAAGTATTCCACATCTTAGATCCAGGCAATTTCAAAAAGCCCCAATTTATGAGTGCACAACACAAGATATAACATATAACACACACATATTTGTATAATTTAGCCAAGGTTTATATAATTTAGCCAAATATTTTCATCATAAGGTATGTCTTAGTTACTTGTCTCATTGCTGGGGCAAAATACCCAACACTCAAAGTTAAAGGAAGAAAGGTTTATGTAGCTCACAGCTTGTAGAGGATTCAGTCCATAATCAGCTGGCCCCATGGCAGGGTGGCACATGGCAGAAGAACAACAGTGCATGGCCAGGACAGCAAAGCAACAAGGGCCTTACCATCATCTTTCTGCCCCTTTTATCTTTTCCAGACTACTGGGATTAGGGCAGTGACAAACCAATCAGTGGACTGGTTTAGTAATCACATGCCCTTAATACCAGCATCTTACAATCTAGATTCAGCTACCTCTGAAAAAGCCATATGATCACATGAGGCTTTGAGGGAACATCTAGACCTAAATCATAACAAGGTAGAAGAAGAAAAAGAGGAAGAGAAAGCACTTAAAGCAAACAACATGACTGAGTATGTTGTATAAATAATGTTAATTGTAGGTTAACAAAGCTCAAATCTAATACAGAAAAATTCCTACAGTAGCCCTCAAATAGAGTAGACATTATACTGAAAGAACAATAGCACCATGAACTTCATGAAGTGTTTGCTCAAAGATTCAGAATCTATAGTCAATTATAAAATGAAATTACGAGTTCTTGTACTGTTGTTTTATTTTGAGTGCTCAAATTTTATTTAATCACCATATATTTATTTTAATAATAAATACATAATATCTCAATATCTAAAGAATATATTTGTAGTTTCACTCTATATTCAAAAGCATTCTTCCATTTTTCTACAAAATGACAACAAAAACATTATGTGGTAGTAACAAAAACATCGGTAGGGCCAGAGATTTATTTAGCTCAGTGGCTTCATCACCTGCTGCACAAGCGCAAGGACCTGAGTTCAATCCCTGGTCCCCCCCCCCAAAAAAATCTGTTGTTTATCAGTTCACATTTTTAAAATGTTCTTCCATTTGTGCACAAAATAGCAGCAAAAGCAAATTACATACAGCAAAACCAGTTTCAGAGTATTTGGTCTGAAATTAAGCACTTCTGGTAATGGCTTAGTTGATTTTGTACATGTTACTTGCACAAATTATTCATTAGATTACTCCTATTTCTGCGTTTTTAAAAATTGATTTTATTATAAGCTTAGTAGGAGATAACACGAGTCATATATTGTGACAATACTCAGGAACAACAGTTAGCAATATAGTATTAATCTAATATGTTACATATTACACATAATGTATTAAATTAATATATAGAATATATTAGATATTAGATTGTTATAAGATTGTTAATATTATTCATATCTAATTATGATGGAAAGGAGAAGCTACACAATTATCAGTCAAAATACATCCTGCATCAATTGTTTTCTAATCTACATTTTGACATGAAATTCATCTGGAGACTTTTCCTGAATTTGTGTGATATGGTGATTTTTAAAGGATATATGGTATTCACCCAGCAATTCCTTTTCATATCTTTAAATGATTTCAATTAGTCATGTGAGCTGTTTGTCTTCAAATTGAAACAAGATTTCCAACATAAAAAAGGTGAAGCTGCTAGAAAAAGAAGAGCATAACAAAGCCAAAGCTCACACAAGAGAGGAAGTTATAAAGATCAGAGCAGAAATCAATGCAATGGAGACTAAGAGAACAATGCCAAAAAAATCAGTGAGTCAAAGAGTTGGTTTTTTGAAAAAATAAATAAAATTGATAAACCTTTGGCTAACCTTATCAAAAAAAAGGAAAGAAAAGGTGCAAATCCATGCAATTAAGAATGAAAAAGGTGATGTCACAACAGATCCAACAAAAATCCAGAGGATCATCAATACCTACTTCAAGAACCTGTACTCCAATAAAATGGAAAACACAGAAGAAATGGCCAGATTCCTAGATATATATGAATTGTCAATGTTAAATGAAGAAGACATAGAAATTCTAAACACCCCAATTACAATGAGTGAAATTGAAAATGTAATAAAAAATTTACCAACAGAAAAAAGCCCAGGTTCTGAGGGCTTCACTGCTGAATTCTACAAGACCTTTAAAGAAGAATTATTGCCATTACTCTTTAAACTCATCAAGGAAATTGAAAGGGAAGAAAGGTTTCCAAATTCATTACTGAAAGCAAGTGTTACTTTGATTTCAAAACCAGGGAAAGACCCAACCCAAAAAGAGAACTACAGCCCAATCTCCCTAATGAACATACATCCAAAAATCCTCAACAAGATCCTGGCAAACAGAATAAAGAGGGTCATCCAGAAGATCATACACCCTGACCAAGTCAGATTTATCCCAGGGATGCAAGGATGGTTCAACATTTGTAAATCAATAAATGTCATACACCATATTAACTGAGTCAAGGGCAAAAACCATATGATCATCTCAATAGATGCAGAAAAGGCATTTGATGAAATCCAACACTGATTCATGATAAAAACCCTACAGAAAATTGGAACAGAAGGTCTTTATCTTAACCTGATTAAGGCTATCTATGAAAAACCAGCAGCCAACATCATACTAAATGGTCAAAAACTGAAAACTTTCACACTAAAATCAGGAACAAGACAAGGATGCCCACCATCACCACTCCTGTTCAACATAGTTGTGGAAACATTAGCCACAGCAAGTTTAAAAGAGAAAGAAATAAACAGAATAAAGATAGGAAAGTTAAACTGTCAGTATTTGCTGACGATATGATACTTTACATAGAAGACCCAAAAAACTGTGCCAAAGACTTCTATATGTAATTGACAGGTTCAGTAGAGTATCTGGATACAAGGTCAGCACTCAAAAAGCAATACCCTTCTTGTACACAAATAACAGATTCACTGAGACAGAAATTAGGGAAACAATTCCTTTTAGAATAGCATCCCCCAAAACAGGAGAAATATCTAGGAATCAATCTAACAAAGGAAGCAAAAGACCTCTACACTGAAAACTACAGCACTCTGAAAAAAGAGATTGAAGCAGATACAAGAAAATGGAAAGACATCCCTCATTCCTGGGTAGAAAGAACCAAAATAGTGAAAATGGCCATACTTCCAAAACTACTATATAGATTCAATGCAATGCCAATTGAAATTCCAACAATATACTTCACAGAACTAAAGAAAACTATCCAAAAATTCATTTCAAACCATAAGAGACCTAGAATAGCAAAAGCAATTCTAAGCAACAGAGACATGGCTGGGGGTAGCATGACCCCCAACATGAAAATATACTACAAAGCTACTGTGATTAAAAACAGCATGGTACTGGGAAAAGAACAGACCTGAGGATCAATGGAATAGATTAGAAGATGCAAAAAAAAAAAAAGAAAAAAAAGATGCAGAAGCAACTCCAGTCATACTCAGCCACCTCATTTTGACAAAGGATCCAACCACCATCATTGGAGGAAAAATAGCCTATTTAATAAATAGTATTGGAAAAACTGTATTTCAACCTGCCAAAGATTGAAACTAGATGCATACCTATCACTAAGATCAAAGTGGATTAATGATCTAAATATTAAAGCAGAAACACTAAACTTGCAGGAAGATAAGTTAGGTAGAACTCTTGAAGACATTGGCATAGGAAAAGACTTCATGAACAAAACCTCAGTAGCCCAGCAACTGGCACAAAGAATCAACAACTGCAAAAGAAAAAGCTTCTGCACTGCAAAAGAAACCACCAACAGAGCTAACAGACAACCTACAATGTGGGAAAATTTTTTTAGCAGGAGTACCTCAGACAAAGAACTACTATCTAGAATATATAAGGAATTGAAAAAATCAGACCCCTCAAATTCAAAGACCCAATTCAAAAATAGGCATCTGAAATGAACACATATTTCTCAGACAAACAAGTAAAAGCAGCCAACAAATATATGAAAAAATGTTCAACATCACTGGTCATTCAAGAGAGGCAAATGAAAACAGCACTGAGATTCCTCCTCATTCCAGAAAGAATGGCTGCTATCAAGAAATCAACCAATTGCAAATGCTGGCAGGGGTGTGGAGAGAAAGGAACCCTTCTCCATTGTTGGTGGGAATGTAGACTGGTGCAACCACTATGGAAATCAGTGTGGAGATACCTCAAAGAGCTAGGGCTAGAGGTTCCATTTGACCCTGCTATTCCCTTGCTGGGGATCTTCCCCAAAGAATTAAAAGAATCATACCACAGTGATATATGTGCACCCATGTTCATAGTGGCACAATTTTTAATAGGTAAAGCTTGGAAGTGCTCATCAATTGGAAACTGGATAAAGATGTGGGGTTTTTTTTTTAAATAAAATGGAGTACTACTCAGCCATAAAGAAAGAGAAACTAGAGACATTTATAGTTAAATGGATTCATGTTAAGGTCATACTCCTAAGTGAAATAAATAGATTACACATGTGTAAATACTGAATAGTTTCTGTAGTTCAAGAAACTGAAAGTGTAAATAAGGGTTAAAATGATTAAAGTGAATAATTGATAATCTGAAATAGGAAAAGGTCTAAAGGAGTAGGTGAGGTGGAAGGGGAAGGGGAAAGGAAAGAAGGGAAAGGAAAAATTATGTGAAAAGGAAAAAATGGAAACAAAGTCTTTGAAAATAGAGTGCGATGTAGGGGGTGATGGGAGGACAGGAAATGCAGAAAAAATAAGAACCAAGACATGTAAAGGAACAAGTACCAATGTTAAATATAAATACATTGTATACCTAAAATGTACCAAAAAATGAATCTAAGGGAAAAAATTCACCTGCTCCTTCCCCATCTCTTGGCCAAAATTCCTATAGAAATATTTTCTTCTATTCTTTCATTGTCATGTCCTTGAGTTAAAAATAAACAACTACAGAGTTCTCAGATCATGGCTATGTTTTTCAAATGCTCTGGTAAACATAAGCAGCTGCTCTGTGGATCTCAGGGTGAACAAAATCTTCTCTCTCCTAGTAATCTTTTTTGTCCTCTATGCAGCTATGGTAGAAAAGTGACAAATAATGAGAATCAAAGTGGTGCCACTTCTCCTTCACTGACACAGCAATGATTTTTCAGGAAATCAGGAACTAGCCATGTACATATAAGCATTTTTAGGACTAGTACTATTTTTATACATCCACATAGCTTTGTATGATTCAAAACCAAATATTGTTGATAGGGAAAAGTTTTAGATAACTTAATAGATTGAATATTAACGTAGTTGTAGAAGCAAAATGAGTAATGTGCTCTTTTAAGATTTTCTTTTCCCATAACCCCTTGTTTAAGATGATAGCTATCTGACTCTTTAACCTGTAACTTCATTAACCTAACAAAAGTTACCATGCCAGGGTGAATTTACAATGTATATGTGCCTATCTCATGTCTCTGACTTGTAAATAGGAACTGGAATTGTATTTACACATCAAAGACCACGAGGGATGAGATAATGGCTAAAAAGGGAAATGCTGAACAAAGAGGGGTGTGGATACTAACCACATGTGTTTCTGGTGTTTCCACCCACTCATGAGAAGAAATTATATTATTTTATCCAAATTTTGTGTCTCTATGTATTTCTTTCTGAGATTTCTGCAACATTTGGTGTGATGGCCAGGAATTGGAAATGAAAAAGCCCTTTTGGGCATTGGCCAAACCCCACCAGAGGGAGCGGCTCTCTGTCTCCTCAAAAGGAAAGGCACACCCCTGGGACTCATTCTGTAGGCTTCCCAACAGGACAGAGACCTGCTCACCAGTGGAGGATCACACAAACCCAAGAAGGAGATGACAGAAGGAGGACTGCTGCTCTTGGTGACTCATCTGTCTCTTTCCTTTGCTGCATGAGAAACCCCAGGAAACCCCCTAGTCATTAGCTTTTGGTTTCACCTTGTGAATTTGTATTTTGTAACTTTGGGCAAATACAGTGCAGGGGCCTGATCACCCCTTGTACTTTGCCATTTGGGGAGGTAGCTTCTTTCATTTGTTTTGGTTATGGTTAGGGGGTCACAGGGAGGGAATGTGATAACTAAATAAATGTGTGAGTGAAAGAGTTCTGGATAGGAGAGTGTGTGAAATGAGCCATCAAACAAGACAGAGGGAGGAAGCAGTTGTGCTTAAAGTGTCCCCCCTGAATTGTAGAATTTGTGTGTGGTTGTGTTTAACAAAGGCAAAATGGTGAGCTTAGGCAGTAGCCCACCTTAGCCTGAACAGACCTTAAAATGGCCAAGAAGCCCACAGCCAGGCAGGCGGGTGAGTGATCCACCACCTTTGTTTATCTTGCATCTCTGGTCAAGGTACCCATATATGCACCAGCACTCTGATCGGCTGATTATGTGGACAGAAACATCCCATACTACTGTTTTGGAATGCATACTTAAGAATTTTAAGAAATGTTTTACTGGAAATTATGGTATTAACATGAAACTCCAAAACTTAGAGCCTTTTGTGAGTTAGAATGGCCCAAGCTTTGCCTAGCTTGGCCAACTGAGAGATCCCTAGGTGAGGATCTCATCTGGTCCATCTGGCTGTCACCACCTCTGGACAGGAACATCCAGATCAATTTCCCTATATTGATTTATGGCTCAAATTGTGCCATAGCATGCCTCCTTGGCTTCATATGTGTGCCCCAGGAGCAAAAAGCAACATCCTGGTCCTCTATCAGAAAGGAGACGATGCTGAAAAGTAACCAGATCTGGGCTGAGAGAATTTAGACTTTCCTCATCCTTTTGAGTTGCCTAATTCACAGGTTTGGAGGAGGTGGGGACAAAAGCATGAAAACTGCTTGGCTTCAGAGCACCATGCTGTGGTCAGACTCAAAGAGGATCGAATAGGGCTTACACTCAAATTTTTAAAAAAAAATTAAAAAGAAAAAATAATTAATGGATTGAAAACAGTTTAAAAAGCTCTAAAGGGCATAAAACAAAGCCAGAGAAAGTAAGAAATTTTACAAGGGTTACAAATTTTAGCTAATTGATAAATGTATCTGTGTTTCAGTTTGAGTTGATGTTTAATTGGCATGCTTAAAGTATTTCTTGTACATTGCAAATTCTTCAATTGTAATTATAAGGTTAACTTGCTCTTTTCTGTACTTTGTTGATTAAAAAAAACCCTCAAGTTTACTACCATTCTATTGGCAACCAACCAAATTTAAAGTGGAAAAATCTTAGAACAAAAAAGGGACACTTTAAAATTTTAACAGCTAAAGACAACTTTGTGATAAAAGGTCTAAAGTAAGATAAAAACATATATACTTAAAAGCTATAAGTAAAAGTGATACAATTTTGATACAAAAAATTTGTATGTTTGTCTTATTAAAATGATAAAAAAAATATACAAGACCAGAAGGCCTAAGTATGTCAAAAGAGGTGCAAAAGTGATTTATCAAAAAATATGTATGTTTGTTTGTGGGTTTCAAGTTTGTTATAAAAAATACATTAAAAATAAATATGTTAAATATTTACATTAGTTGTCATCAAAGGGTTAAATTCTAGTATGTTACTATAATATGTGTACATTGGTCATCTTCAAAGGGTTTAAATGTCAACAGGTTACAATATGACCTCCTCCTTTATAGTGAGTTAGAAAAAAAGACTGTTGGAAAAAGGCACAAATATGTCAGACCAAGGTGCGGTATTTGAGATTTGATTTAAAAAAGACAAAGGAGGCTAGGTCTGAGAAAAGGAAAGTTTTTTATTCTTTGCCAATACCCCTCCAAAATGCTTCAATTATTTGATTCCATTTTTTCTCCCCTTTGTCCTAATTGGGAGGACTGTAAAGATCTTGGTAAAACTTTGTTAACCTCTAAAAATGCAGAGAGTTTTAGGAGAAATTAAAAAGATCAATGCTCCTAGAATGCCAGCAGGCAAACACAATACAGGTGCTTGACATGAAAAGCAATTTCCAGTGAATTAATGGCCCAAGTGGAACCCCAACACCCCAGGAGACCAGGACAGCTTAAGCAATTATCAGATGGCCCTTCTGGCAGGGATATGAGCCGTGAGTAAAAGCCCTAAAAATATAATTAAAGTGCTAGAAACATGACAGGAGCCTGATGAGAGCCCTGAGAGATTTTATGAGTAGCTCTGTAAAGTTTACAGAATGTATACATCTTTTGATCCTACTGTTCCTGATAACCATCAGCTAGTTAATCAATATGACTTTGTGACCCAGTCAGCTCAAGATATTAGAAGAAAATGCAAAGACAAGAAACTTGAGAGGGTATAAATATAACACAGTTGCTACAATTGGCTAAAAAAGTATACGTGAAAAGAGTCAGCGAGAGAAGGAATGGGCTAAGAGGAAAGATGAATGAGATAAGAGACAGCTGAGGGAGTTTCTTAGGGTGACACGCTTCTGTAGAATGTGGATTCCTGGTCTTGCATAGATCACTAAACCTCTTTATAAAGTTCTAAAGGAAAAAATCATTTACTTTGAGCTATAGGGTAAAAAAGGCTTTTAAGAGACTAAAACTGACGTTAGCAGCCACGCCTGCTTTAGGCATACCTGATGTAAAGCAGCCTTTTGTTCTTTATATGACTGAGAACTATGTGGCCCTTGGAGGGTTGACCCAAGAAGTAGGCCAATGGAATCAATTGGTGGCATATTTGTCTAAGAATTTAGATCCAGTAGCAAAAGAATGGCCTGCTTGTCTTTGGGCCTTAGCAGCTTCAGTTCTGTTGATCCAAGAAGCAGACAAGGTGACTTTAGGTCAGGAACTGACTGTGCAGGTTCTACCTGCAGTCCTAGAACTACTGAATGCAAAGTAGTATCATTGGCTCTCAAATAATTGTGTTACTCAGTATTAAGCCCTTCTCTATGAGAACCCCCACTTATGGTTTATTCCTGTAAAAGCTTTAAATCCTGCTGACTTCTTGCTCATGGAGTTAGGCCATCCCAATCAAGACTGCTTGAGTGTCACCCATGAGCTCTTTTCCAGCTGCCCTAACCTACAAATGACACCCTTGTCCGATGCTGACCCCATTCTGTTCATGGATGGGAGCAGCTTTTTGGAAGATGGGATTTGTCATGCTGGATATGTGGTAACCATGAAGGATGAGGTGGTTCTAGCCAGGGCCCTTTCCTTAGTCAATGGAATGTGCTAAGCTCTCGCTACTCTTACAGGCACTCCAATGGGCAAAGGGTAAAAATGTAAATATATGTACAGACTTTTGCTATGCATTTGCTACATTATATATCATTGGCATGAGGCTCTGTCTAAATTTTTTTAAATGAGGCTATATCTCATATAGCACTTGGCTAGCATGTACAAGGATATATATTCAAACACTAGTACTGGGCAACAGCAAAATTCTATTTGGCTTGTTTCAACATAGCTAAAATGTTATTCTTTCAAATAGGAAAACAAATAATTTGGGTTCCAGTTCAATATATTGAGGCTGT